>NC_133351.1:21004200-21337533 GCF_030506205.2 Paramisgurnus dabryanus
TTATTTTGATTACACAAATCAAACCTAACTATATGATTGTAGCTGCTGACCAGCATAGGGAATCTCTATGGCTAATTTCTAAGACATGTTGCTGATACAGTACTGTGTGTTGTACCTTATCTTGTTAATTGAGTCTTTTTGGGCATCTTATGCCTAGAATTATTCAAGGAGATTGATTCTTTTAACTTCCTTTAAAGTTTGATCAGTTGTGCATAATGACATGTGCAACAAATGGATATAGGGTGTCAAACTCATAGATTTGCAATATTTAAAATCAGACACTATTTTTAAAATATTTGGGGTCAACCTCTGTGACAGCTTTAAAGGGACACTTCACCCATTTGCATTAAGCTTTGTATAGTTAGAACTCCAGTCATGTTTTTGAATGGTCATGCATCATTTTCTCAGTTGCCGCTGAGACAGGAGAAATACAGATTTCAGTGTTGCACATCCTTCTTTCAATGATGTAAAAATCATCATTTTGCATCATTGAAAGAAGTAAGTGCAATGTCTTTGTTGAGGGAATGAGACTACAAACACCCCTTTTCTCTGTCAAATAGGCACCAAATTCTAAATGTATGTTACATTTCGACTACAAATATAACACTTTCAATAAAGATTAATGTTTCTACGGGTGAAATGCTCTTTTAAAGCTGAAACTTATCAAATCCTATCAGAGGTCCAGAATGTCATTGAAACACACCAGTGGCTTTGCTGTCATCAGTATTAAACATGTTACCCCTCGAAGTACCCCTCCCCACAGAGCCCCCCCCCCCCCCACATAACAAATCCCAATTTAACCCCTGTGTATTAACAGTATGTATTTATATGTAATTTAATTTGATTCATTACATTCATTTAGATCAGGTAAATTTTGTAGTGCTTCTCACAACACATTTTAAATCAAAACAACTTATCAGCAAATACATGTTTCATGTTATAATCAGCAAGTTTATCAGTCAGGGTTTCAAAGTAATGTGCATATGGGAATATTATACAGCTATAAGATAATACACTATGTGGTTAGTTAACAACTAACTAACATCAACATTGACTGGGTTTTACCCAGATAGCACAGGTACGTCTGTGAGATGTCTGGTAAAGATCTGGAGATCTGGAATACATCTGGTGTGTAAAAACATCTTATAAAGGAAAAGAGCTGCTTTACATACATTCTAAATCAAAAACGTCTTGCAGACATCTTCAATATGTCTATATGACATCTTTTAGGAGACGTCTCACAGACGTATTGCAGATGAGAAAACAATTTAAATAAGACATCTTGCAGATGTAAACGCAGACATCAAATAGACGTCTCCGAGATGTATGTGTGCTATGCTATAAGGGTCTGAATGCACTGACAGAGGGCCCCTCACAAAGCTTTGCTTAGGGCCCCCCAGCATCTAGGACCGGCACTGGCTGTAATTGAACTGAAGCTTCTCACTGTGGATTTTTGTCTTTATCTTGGCTGCGTAGACAGATGCTCTCTCTTTGCCCTTTTTTGTCTTTTCCTTCTTCTCTTTAGAAAGCATTATTTTATCACTGGGAGCTGTTAAGAACGACACGACTGTCAATGTTAATTCAGAGTTGGAGGTAAAAATGAGAATAACAGTTACATTAAATCAAATAAAAATATACCGAGACGATATGTAAACTACTCACCGTTAATTAAAGTGGACGACATACTTGACTATTGACGATGTTTGTCCTTACAAGTGTTATAATACATCTCCATTCAGATAAAGATTGAACATACAAAACTAGATGTAATCGTTTGAACCTAAACAATGCCGCCGCGGAATCTCAAATTCTTCTTCTATGGTGCTGCCAATGACGAATCAACTCCGGAGCAGCGCCACCTTTTGCACAAAATTTAAATAGAGGGCATTACTTATGTAAAGGCATTTATGTAGAGTCACTCAGTGTTGATTTAATTCAATTTTGTCCACTATTGCTTAAATAACATTACATTTTAAATAAATAGCATATAAAAAAAGGTTTATGACACGAAATAACACGAGAACAAGCAAGTACTTTTATTTTGAAATTACACTCCATTCACCGGTTTCTGTTAACACGGTAGCTCAATTCGCACAGTCGCTACTCGCGAGCTCACTGAACTTCCTCCTCAGCTGTCAAGCGTTAACTCACCAGTGGTCCTGGTCGAAATATTATCTTTTTTATTTACTATATTAATTTGAGTTTAGTCAGAAATGGAGGGCCAGCGCTGGTTGCCACTGGAAGCTAACCCAGAGGTATTTATTTTGCAATGTACTGCTTACCCGTTCATTTAATTTTCCATCGGACTTTGATTCAATTTCATAGGTAGCTTTTAGCAGGAACGGTAAGCTGCAATTCATGTCATGGTCATCATATTTATTATGACATCGTTTTATGTTCTGTTTCTGCTTTTCAGGTTATGAACCAAGTGAGTAGATGTCTCGTCTATCTGGGTGTGTCTAGGATTCAATCAAACTAATGCCAAATGAATGAATCAGGTTTATTTTAAGCACGTTTGAGATATGAATTTGATATACACTATGATTAATGGAATTATGATCCATATATCATTTCTTATTATGTTTTTAATTTGATCACATGTGTTAATATGGTATTTACATAATAATTTCTCAATATTAGTTTATTATTAATATGTTTAAAACATTTCTGGATTTTGTAGGCCCTTATATCTCCATGGCTTTAATGTACAACTTTTTCCGGTTTAAATGTTTAGGTACAATCAGATTGACTTTACAAGTCATTTCAGCTTATTGTATTAGAATTTTTAAATGTCATTACATTACTGTTTATCCCAATGAGCAACTTTAGCAACTTCAAATTATTTTTAGAAGTTACAGCAACTCACCACTGTTCAAAATGTAAAATATTAAGTTAAAGTTATGTGAAGCTAATTTGATGGTACTTAAACATTCAACGCAAAAGTGTTTTTTACAGTGTTTATTTGTAGCTCTTTTACCGTAACACTGGACCTATGTTGTAAAAATAGTTAATAATATTCATATGTTGTGTTGTACCCTAAGTTTTTGCGGCAGCTGGGCTTGGTACCCACCTGGCAGTTTGGTGATGTATATGGATTGGAACCTGAACTTCTCAGTTTGGTGCCGAGACCTGTGTGTGCTCTTCTTTTACTTTTTCCCATAACAGAGAAGGTACAACTGCAGTCACACCCATATATACTCTTTGTCAGCAAACAATTACTGTATTATTATTATTATAGATTATATACACACACACATGTACACTCATGTGAAAAAATGAGGACACCCTATGGAAGTCTGTGTGTTTTTAACATATTTGGATATATGTATATATAATACCAACGTAAAGCAATACTGAGATATCCAAGAAATATAATGGAACAATTAAAACTGAAGGTAAGACTTTCCAAAACTTTCTTTAAAGAAGGTTAAAAACAACAATAATTTGTGGTGAGAAAAAAGACATCACAAACATTTTTCACAGTTAAAATGGCTAAAATCACACACCTACCAGTGGTGGCTCGTGACTGCACTTCCGAGGATGCGCTAATTCAAAATAAGTGTTTGGATTGTCACTTGTGTGGTTCCCTTTTCCAAAACATGTGTCATCACGTGTTTTGTCAAAATAAGTGCCAAGGAATATTGCTTGCACAGTTTTACAAATGAGGCCCCTGGTTTGGGGATGCTTTGATGCAGCATGACCTGACCATTTCACTATCATAGAATCCACCATGAATTTTAATGTATATCAGGGGGTGCTTGAGAAACATGGGAGACCATCTTTAAAAATGTTTAAACTGAAAACGCTACAGGACAGTGACCCAAAACATACCATGTGGGGTGACTCGAAACGGGTTGTACTTGCAAGAAACCCATCAAATATCTTACAGCTGAAAGAATTCTGCATTTAGGAGGGGGGCAAACCTTCCTCAGACCGATGTCAGCGAGTGGTAGATGGCTACAAGAAGCATGAAGTTATTTCAGCCAAAAGGGGGTAACACTCGCTATTAGTGGGCATAGTGTCCTAACTTTTTCCTCAGTTAGAACACACATTTTTGTTGAAATCTTTTGTTTAATGAGTAAAACAAGGTTATTTTGTTGTTTACCTGCAATTAAATCACTTTCTTTTCCAGACAAAAATAAAAACAAGATTAGCCAGTGATATGTAGACATTTCTTAATAAAGAACAGAACATGTAATGAGGTGTCCCAATTTTTTCACATATATTTAAAATTCATTTATTTATTTATTACACACATATGTGCAAAGGGATAGGGTTGCTTTTAAAAAAAAGTTTTACACATTTTTTTTTTCTGTAGTATTAGAAAGGAAACTTATATTAATTATTATATTATATACACTTATATTAAGTTATACAATCTTTTTCCCTGTATAGTATGAAACCTTTAGACAGGAAGAAGAGGCAGAAATTAAAGTAAAGGGGCAAGAGGTGTCCTCTGATGTCTACTTCATGAAACAGTCAATTGGCAATGCTTGTGGTACAATAGGATTGATTCATGCTGTTGCAAACAATCAAAAGCATCTTGAATTCGGTAGGTATCAGTGTTTATATTTCCTTATGTTTTTACTTAATTTTTTAACTGTGGTAAAATGTCTCTGTTGGTTTATGTAAATGTTTTAATGCAGATTTGTTCTAGTTGTTTGTGGTGTCTTATGAAGTTTTTCTTTCCTAGAATCCAATTCACCACTAAAGGCTTTTTTACTGGAATCTACGAAGATGAACCCAGAGGAAAAAGCAGCTTTTCTTGAAAAAGATGAGGTAATAAAGTAGTTCGTTGATTTGAATATGTGTGACCATGCATAAAATGCATCAATAGGAATATATGGAATAAACCAGAACAATTAAAGCAATTTATGTACCAAATAAATGCAAGTTTGCAGTCAGACAACAGAATGAGCAATAATATATTCTGTGCAAACAGTCCTTATATCTACCCGGGACAGACCTAGAGACATTTTGCAGAATAAACTGTAGGACTGCCCAAACTAACTACATCTGACTGTTTTCAGTAAACCTTTGAAGGGTTGAACTGAATAAAGCCTTTATTCACGGTACTGATGTTTATCTGATTTCAGAGTATCCGCGTAACACATGAGTCAAGTGCTCAGGAAGGACAAACAGAGGTTGGTATTTGCAAAATACACAGTAGTTGATGAAACTTTTAAAAAAATATGTTAAAAAAATGTTGGGCACACATTCTTATGCCATTAAAGGATTTTCTGTGTAATGTTTTGTCCTGTACTTAAGTAGCAGAGATGACATAATAAGAAATTGACCATATTGCCGAGATTTTTGTTAGAAAGCAGAGTTTATGGAAGCAAAGCTTACATTTGGCCATGTTTATTAACTACTAGACATTCTGAAATAAAAGTCAATGTTTGTTTAGAGTCATAAAAACATTCTGACTGTTTACTTTTTACTCTGCTCGCTACTACAGGCTCCAAGCTTAGATGAAAAAGTGGATTTGCATTTTATTGCCTTTGTAAATGTTGACGGACATTTATATGAACTAGGTAGGTGAATTGTATGAATATATTTATATGAATCTGAATATGAGACTGTTTTATAAGTGTCAATATTTTCTCAGTACTGCAAACAAATGTAAAATGTTTGTGATGTACAAATTTAAGTAAAGTTTAAGTTTTTGCTGTACTGTAATACAATATATTGTTATAAATGTCAGGCCCCATCACACAACCCCTTCATGTCTCACTGATCTTTTGGGTCTTGTTTCCTGGACAATTTCCTGGAAATTACTGGAATAATCAAAACTGGGTTTGCCTTTGTCCATATAGCATTTACATTAATGCATTTGGAAGATGCTTTTATCCAAAATGACTTACGGTGCACTTCAATATATACATTATTTATTATAAATATTTAATCAGTTGAGCCCAAATGGATATGGCTTTTATATGATAAGATCACATTTTATCAAGCCATTATTTTTACATTTAAATAACTATATGGCACATACTGTAGAAGCTTTACAACTGAGTTATTGTCAGGGTTCTTCTTAAAGGTGCTCTAAGCGAATTGAAGCGTTTTAGACCATAAAACATTTTTTGTTACATACCGGAAACATCTCCTCACTATCTGCTTGCTGCCTGTCCGCTGATCAAACTGTAAAAAAACGCGATCTCTGTAGACAGCCCCGGCTTCACAAACGGCAATATCAACAAATGGCCAAACCTACAAACAGAAACCATAACAAAGTGTTCCAGCCAATAAACGACAAGAAGGATTTGGGGGTGGGGGTTGGGCGCGTTCATGAAAGCACGGAAGGGAGGGGGAGGGGGAGGAGGTAGCTACGCTCTGTCTGTTTGAAAACAGTTCAAACATCAACAGGAAGTGACGTCGCACATTATTCGCTTAGAGCGCCTTTAAGAGAAGTAAAATATTTATAATAAATATTTTATCATAAGAATAATCCTAAAATGTAGATGAAATTTAAAAAACAATATGTTATAAAGGTGCCACATTAAATTGTCACAAAACTGGTTTAACTGAATGGTGACAGCCTACCATAAACTGAATGACAACTATAAATAATTTTGCTTTGTCGTTTTTATTTTTTATCGGTGTTGTAGTGAGAGAGACTGTCACTGTCATTACTGTTGGTAAAATAAAATGAGTGTTTGCATTTGTTCATTGTGTTGCAGATGGACGAAAGCCTTTTCCAATTGTTCATGGGAAAACCACAGAGGACACATTTCTTGAGGTGGATTTATTATCTAATGTAGACATGCAGATTTTGTGGCAAGAATGCATATTTGAGGTGCTCGGATGCAAAAGCCGCTAAACGCCGTCCGTCAAAAATTAGATAATAGTATTGATCAATTGGACCTGAATACAACCTGTTTGTGACAGTGAAGTTTCTTCATTATTACATTCTGACTTTCATATTATTTGCAACGTTTTAGTTGCAACTCTAGTGATTTTGCAATTGTTTGCTATGTCTTGTTGTTTAAAAGTGGAAGTGTTTGCCACTTGCAACTAAAGAAAATTTTGTTAATTAACAGTAAAAAAAAGCAAAGCGACATTTGTGAAAATAAGGCATTTCAATTATTGACTAATAACTTTTTCATTTGCATTAAAGTGAAATTACTAAACCTAAACATAAAAAATGCTGATTTATAAGAAAATGTCAGACACGCATCTGAACTCCTCATTTGCATTTTTATTTATTTGTAAATATTCTTATGTTTTTACACTATTTTTGAATTTGTGAATTATTTTCATGCTTTTGACCATTTATTTTGCTTGACTTGCAGGACTCCGCAGAGGTCTGCAAGAAGTTCATGGCACGGGATCCCCAGGAGCTCCGCTTCACTGTGGTGGCTCTGTCTAAAGCATAAATGTTTTTGATGTTTTACATGAGAGGAAAAACTGCCAATCATTCAGAAGTGCTGATTACTTTAGAACATTAACATTTATACAGTATAGGTTCAATTTTGACTTTGATAAAAAATGTACAAAGTTTTGACCTTACCAGATAAATGCCATTGTTAAAGGAAGAGTTAAAATAAAAAATGGGAATAAATCAATATCTACAAAATGTTCAAGTTAAAGATGACTAGTGTTTCATATCTGTGTCATCTCAGAATTACCTGTACTGTCATTTTGTTCCCTTTATTGGCTGAAAATATCTCTTTAAAATTAAAGTTTGCTGCTTGAGAATGTTAATATGCAGGTTTGGTTTATTTTGGCCAAAATAACAGTAGGAGTGCTACCTTACAGCTCCCAGTGTGTCATTGTATGTGTCCTCACACTTCTGAATAAAGTACTGAAGTTCTTTAAAAAAATGCAGCAGATATTTAATAAACAGAAAATCTATAAAATTCATGGAAATTATGTAGACCAAACAGCAAATATTGACTTTTTGCAGGCCAGAGTAGCTGTCTAATAATTGTTATTCTACGTTCCAGTGCCTCACAAACATTTTTGTCCACACTTGCAATTGCAAATGTTAACACTGAACATATTTATTTATTTGCATAATGTTTATTACAAATTTATACTTTCATCTCGACATTGCGATTATTTTGCAATGGTTTTCCATATCGTGTCGATCATAGTATGCAAAAAAAAAAATGCACGTGGACACCTGACCACTGCGATTTTTCACCATGTTTTCTATTTGGTGGCATTCTTGCATAATGCAAAGTAGTAATGGCCGGATCGGATATTTAACTTTTGGCTTTTTTGGAAACGCGCTTGTTGTAAAATCCCCTTTGTAACCTAGCTGTGTTTACGTCGTGACGCACTAGAGGGCGTAACACTCCCACAAAGCAAACTCAAAAGTTCTCAGGAGACGCAGGTTTTAATCCGACGCTGCTGCTGGTTAGCTTTTCTTATTGACATATGAAAGAGCGATGGTTATGGTGGCATAAAACAACTGCAAATCCTGTTTGCCAGCTGCATTATTAAGGATTCACACTCGTGCTTTCAGATTACAAACACGCGCTGCGCACACCTGTGACCCGAGGTAGTGATGGAGTGGCGACAGCAAACATCCATGGATTACGATTCTGCTTTCTCAGAAGCACAGAGATGGATTGAGGCAAGATTTTTTTCTCATTTTTATGCATAACCTCATTTAGATAAAGTTTGTTTGAGGTAAAAATTACATAAAGGTACGTAATCTCTGTCACAATGCAAACAAGAATTCGTGTAGGCTACTTGATGTATAATGGTTTAAAAGAAATGTATTCTCTCTAAAATTCTGAGGAAAATGTATGTTTTTCTTTGTTTACTGACTGCAATTTACACAAACAATTTGAACAGGTGATCAATACAATAACTCATTCATTTAGAATCAGATTAGGATATTTAAACCTGGGTTTCAAATAGTCACAAATATATGTTTTGCAGCAATTTTAACATACTTTACTAGATTTATGCCTCAAAATCCAGAGGACACATTTTATTCAAGGTTAAAATGTGATTAGGACTTTGCTATCCTTGTGAATTCCCTTCTCAGCATGAGCTTGCAGGCCCAAAGCAGTAGGTGTAACTGAACAAATATTGCACTTAATTCATGAGGGGTGAATCTGAATGCTTTCACTGTGACATCAGTCTCTCACACATGCACACTGGTTCATTGTCACAGCCAGTGAACCTTGACAGGGCAGTTTCAGCCTCGAGCTGATTTCTCCCCTGCAAAGAAAGGTGATGTTATGTTTAGCGTCTGATCTAAATGATTAACAGGTTGTCGTGCGTAAGGGCCACAGTGGGAGTCTCGGTGCCGGGAGCCTGTGCTTGTGTGAATGTAAAAAGTACAGGGTACTGTAGTCAGCTGAACAATCTGGAGTTTGTCACATGCTCATTCTTGCACCAGGCAGGCACCATGACTTAGGCAAAGGTATTTCTGTTTTGTAAATTCTCAGCTTGTTAAAGTCAAAGCTACTAATTAAGCAGCTTTCTGTTAAGGTATATGATTTTTCTAAGAAGGTGCTATAACAAACACTCCAACACTTCATGCAAAAAGTTATTTAAATTATGTTTGCAGTTCCTGGAGGGAAAAAAGAAAGCAGTTTCTTGTATGGCCATTTTGGGTGAGCTTAGGTTTCAGGCTTTGATTGTGCACAAATGAAATCTAGCACCAGAGCTGCCTCTTTGTTGTCACTGTATTATAGCCTACACTTCTTGTTTCCAGGTTTTGTCTGCACACAAGCATCTGTACTAGTCACTATGTTGTGTATAATCAATCAGGATTTAGTATGTACATGAATATAAGAAGATAGACCAATAGAAAATCATGGTGACAGCATTGATGATAAACATTATGTAACCAAAAGTCAATCGATTCTCAAATGTCAAACCTAGATTACTAAAAATGTATAATAACTGCAAATAAACAGAATTAGATGGCACACATCTATTGAACTAACTGTAAATTATATGCACTTTTTTGTTTACATTTATTTAATACTTTAGTTTGAGTAGTCATCCATGTTTTATAAGGTTTTATCTCTCTTTACCCTTTGTTTGCACCGTTAAATTCTTATTTTTTATGAATTGACCTCAGAAATCAGCGTTTTGTTACATTGTTAATTCATGTTCAGTAGACCATGCCTGTGTAAAAGGATTAAGGTATTTTGGCACAATTAACGGTGTGCCAAATGATTAATGATGTGCTGCATTCCTAGTGTCTAAACAACTTGCAATGCGCCTTCATGAATGAACAAGAGCTGTAGTGCAACTGTCTAGTTGAATTAGAATGACGTCAAACAAAGCCTGCCATTTCAACGAGTATGCAGAAATCATAATGCAAGCTTAAATGGACACTCCACTTTTATTATTATATTCTTATTTGATTCTTACCGTTTTGGAATCCATTCAGCCGATCTCCAGGTCGGTGCTACCACTTTTAGCACAGGGGTTCTCAAACTTTTTCAGTGTGCTGGCCCACTTTCACCGTGCATTCGTGCCCCCTTCAAAGAAAATGTATACAAATTTTGGTTTTAAAATGTAACATTTAATTAGACAAAACATATTTAAGTATACAAAGCAGTTCTGTTGGTTAGTTGCCTTATTATTTAAGTTTAATTACACAAAATTCATGATAAATGAATGTATAAAATGTCATGAAACTGGGTACCCCCTGGCACCATCTCACCTCTACTTTACCCCCGCTCCGGTTTGAGAACCACTGACTTAGCACACCCTTAGGCCAATCCATTGAATCTGATTAGCCCATTAGCATTGCGCTTAAAAATAACCAAAGAGTTTCGATATTTTTTTTATATTTTAAACTTAACTCTTCTGTACTTACATTGTGTACTAAGACCGACGGAAAATAAAAAGTTGCAATTTCTAGTTCTATTATCTTAGTATCTTTCTATAGCAGGGGACTATTTTAGGGCACTGCGTAATATCATTGCGCCTCCTGCATCCATGTTACAGCAGCAAAGTCCTTCGCTGCGTCCCAAACCGCCTACTTCCATACTATATAGTAGGCAAAGAGTACGAGAAGTAGTGCTCTTCGTCCAGGGCTCCAGACTAACTTTTTTCACTAGTAGGAGCACAGTGGCCCCAACTGAAAATTTTAGGGGCAATCAGAAAATTTAGGGGCACACACCGTAAATCAACATGCTAACCAAATATTCACATTTCTACTAATTTCCACTGTATTACTAATAAATACTTTAATGATAGATGCAGAAACTACAATGTGCTGTTTCAAATTCAGTGTCACATTTTATTGTGCACTTTTGGAAAAAAAGGTCAAATTTACTGGTTGCACATGTGCGACTGGATGTAAAATTCAGTGGCACACTCTCAAATTTTAGGGGCAAAATGCCACCATTTGGGGGCAGTCTGGAGCCCTGTCGTCAACTATATAGTATGGAAGTATGCGGTTTGGGACGCAGGGTTCAATTATTACGCCAGAATGAGAGTATAGTTCCTAGCCATATCTGCCTAGAAATTCACAACTGGTCTCAGTACACCATGTAACTACAGAAGAGTCAAGTTTTAAATAGAAAAAATATCTCGTTGATTATTTTTGATTATTTTCAAAAAAGTGGAGTGTCTCTTTAAGAAGCAAGTAAAGGGTATTACAGTAAAATTCAGAAACATTTATTTATTTGTTGTTAAGGGGGGCTTCCATGTGGGTTTATAAAGGGAAAGTTTGACTACTATGAGCTTAAACTTGTGTGAGCTAAATGTTATACACACTTAAATTTAGCACAACACAAAGTTGAGATCAAAATGATATTTATACGTTTACGTTTTTGTATATACATATATAGTATTTGTCCATGTTTATTGTCAGAAAAAAAGTCAAAAATGGTCCCTAGCGAACTGGGGCAGCGCACTTTTAAAAAGTACACCTTTGCACCGAGACGTCATGTTAGTACCTCAAGGTACTTTACATATTTGTGCCAAATGTATTCCCATTTGTACCTCAATGATACACATTAGGACCTTTTTAAAGGGTACTGCCAATGTGACAGTTTGGGACCATTATTTCTGACAGTTTATATATAGACTTATATGTATAGATAGACAGACAGACAGACAGGTAGATAAATAGATATAGATTATATACATGTGTAGAATTAAATACCAATTCCTGCACTTAAATGCACCCAACAAACAAATGTGGTGTTGTTTGTACATTTATAATATGCTGCTACAGAGGTACATTTAAACCATTTAGCCACCATAGACATCACAATGAACAGCAGGGGTCAGAATATCATATGCCATTGAACTCTGGTGTTTACAGCAACATGCTGTGTGCATTGCGCTTTATAGGTTTAACCTCTTGAACACTTGTATTTATGATGGTTTGTAATGATGACACAAATCTCCATTAAAGGTACAAATAGCTGAACTTTTTTATTAGAATGTTACCTTGATACACTACTTCAGCTTTTAAAGGTATCACTGTCACACGATTTACATAGTAACGATTTTCTAAGTTCACATGGATCTTAATTTGTTCTGGAAATGTAAGTAGCAATTTTGAGCTTTAAATTATTTTTAGAAAGAACATGTTTTGGATTTTCAAAACAAAAGGTTTCACTGAAATTCCTTATCCACCCCGAGTCTGCAATTTGCTGTGTAACCAGATCTGGTGAAACAGCATTTGTCCTCACATCAGTCATACCAAAATGTTCCTATTATTTTTTTTGGCCTTTTGTTTGACATACATAGAAAGTGTCTCTTTAGAGGTCTGCTTCTGATAGAAAGAGAACAATAAGAGAGGCACATTGTGGTTTAGGTCTCAGTCAATACTGATCTCGACGTAACCAGTGTCCTTTTACATGTAAGCTCTCCACGCCCTCTGAATACAAGCCATGCTACTGAGAAAGCGGCTTAAGTGTACTTCTCTATCGGAGCTGATGCTATCTATGCTTTATTTACGTCTCTTGATTTCATATCTTTTACATCATATTTTATTGTTTCATATCTAATCTCTCCCCATTGTTGTTCTTCTATAATGACTTACTTGGCAGTTTTGAAGACATTTCACAATTCAAGATTGTCTACTGTAAGCTGAAAGCATGCAAAATGGCTTGTTTCCTGCACCAGTGGCATAATATAAAACATACCAACATCATTACTATGCTGAAAGCTTAGTAAAAACTGTCTGCTGTTTGTTTTTGGGTCTTTAAGCTTGAAAATTGAAAACATTTGTATTCGGATAAAGGGGCTTTATTCATAGATGTTATATGAGGTGTGGATCAACAGGGCTCACTTAGTAACAGAGGATATAAACACAACATAAATGCTTCCCTGTGTGTGAACAACAACAATGGGCCGCCTGCCTACTGTGTCCTGCAGGAGCTGCTTGAGATCATTGGAAAGGCATGAGGTAGTCTGCAAAACTGTGACATTCCTCAAGATGCTCTACTTCACTGTGGTTTGGCCGCTGGGCTCCAGCCCTGATTACTGAATAACCCGAAATTCTCCATAAGAGACTGTACTGTTGTGCTCGTGTGTTAGTCGTTTGGAATTGCAGCTTGGAAGAACAACTGAGACTTTCCGAACATCCCACCTTTCCACTCACTTGTTCTGGTGCTTCCTGTTTTTGTCCTCCTTCTAGGCAGTAACTAAGAAGAGGTTTGGGAGCTGTAATTTCCGGAGTTCTCTGGAGAATGGAGTACTGTTGTGTGAGTAAGTAAGACTTTTATGCTTGGAGCACTCTTTTTGTAATTTTGCATTGTTGGCTCTATTTCTTCATTGCTGGATGAGGCTGAGATTGTTTCTTGTGTTTTTGGCATAGCAAAACTTCAACTGCAATAAATGCATAACTTTGTATTGGATATTAAGGAAACAATCCGGTTAGGGGCTTCATTTTGCAGTTTGTTTTTGGCTGTGCATTATCCTGCTTATTGCATGGCTTTTTACTGTAAGAAAAAAATCACATAAAATGTTGATTTGCATAGAAATGATTTTTGCAAATGACACACAAGTAAGAAAGTACTTTTTAACAAATGCTGTGCTGGACCCATGCCTGGGTCAAATATGTACAAACCCAACCACTGGGATAAAAATAACAATCTAGGTTAATTTTAGTGGTTGAGTTTGACCATATTTGACCCAACCATGGGTTGAAACAACACAGCATTTTAAGAGTGCATTTGCCAGAGAAAACATTCAAATGTGCAGTTTCATTATACAAAGCTGTTAGACGCCAGCATGCTACGATAAGTAGTCAAAATCGAGCATATTTGGTAGGATCAATCTAAAACTTTAGTTATTATATACTGTAACAGTGCTGAGGTCAGTTACTGAAATATGACCCAACATATAATTAACATTAACTGTAATTTACATCTGATGTCATATGCGTGTCATTCAGTGTGCATTATGTAATGCACCTCTATTTTAAAACGCCATAATTTGTATCCTGCCGCAGGCTCTGCTCCGTTCTGTCCCACGAAGCCTTATTAACTCCAACAGAGGAAAACAACACCGATGGCAAAGCATTTAAAAAAAAACATCTGTGGCAAAGTAATACACAGGGCCAGTTACTCTAGCATGGTTTAGAAACCCGAGCAGGGCAGAGTGCAGGCGCGCAGGGAGAGGCAGCGCTCGGGCTCCTGCAGTAGCCATGCTGCGCTGTTTATATGGATTGTCGGGTCAGTGGGTGGGTGTGACAGGATGCAAGATCAGGATTTTAGCCTATTTACGAACCTGACTGGGTAGTTCTGGAGTGTCTGGCCCGTGATGCTGTAGCCCACGCGCTGATGTCCGTCTAGTGACTCAGCAGACGAATGACCACAGATGGGAGCAAAATCTCGCCGCCTTTTTGTTGCTGCTTGTTTACAGTCTGAGCTGAACCATTAGCATTGCTGTTTTCACACAAGAGATCAAAAGATCAAAAGTGTACATTACCTGAGGATACTGTCACTCTGGATCTCACTTTTAAACAAAGACCCCCTGTTATACAACCACTGGGGCTCAGTACAGATTTGACTTGAGCTGAAAGAATGTGTGACTTACTGATGTGTGAACAGATCGCTCAGTAGGGTTGTGCAGGAGTGACATTGTTTTTGGTATTTAGATGACTTTTTAAATCAAGAAAAGGACTTAATAAATATATTTAAAGGTTTTAAACCGACTATAAATAACTGTTGCCTGTGTATGTTTCCAAAAAGAACTGTTTGCATTGAATTTGTTTTATGTAAAGTCATTTCAACTTAATTTTTTATCTTGACTAGTGATGATGAGTTCTGTAACTTAATTAATTAATTAATTTAAACTTTATTTGACAAATTACAGCAACTCATCACTAGTTAATATTCCCATTCACACATTTTGGGATGGTTTCCCTGACAGGGATTAGCTTAATCCAGGACTAGACCTTAGTTCAATTAGGAAATATAACTAGTTTTAACAAACATGCCTTACTAAAAACATTCCCTGTGTGCATTTTGAGGCAAAACAAAAGGGCACTGATATATTTTAAGATGGAGAATAAGGATCACTGGCATTACAACGAATGACATCAGAACATGAACAGAAGCTAACAGCTTTGCCAAATCATAACGTTTTGATACAGATGACCTGTTTACCCATGCACTGTTTACGGATCTTGCTCACCACATGCACGCTGCTTAAAGTCGAGCACACCTGAGGTTAACATCCAGATTTCTTTAACAAAGTTTTTAAAAACAACTTACTATCTATTTGCCAAATTGCCCACGTGCTTCGCACACTTTCTTTGAAGCCTATGTTTAAACATTACTGCTGTTCAAGATGCAGGTTGTGACTCTTTCCCAGTTCAGTTTGTTTGGTCATGAGCAGCGCGCGACTGTCAGCATTTTCCACAGCAGTGAAAACAACAAAATACGGATCGTAATGTTTACAATTACAATACTGTCCTCGTCGCGTGGCAGTTTAGAGGTGTCTTTCGCTTTCCCACCGAGTTTACCAGTGTTTTGGTACTGATGTGTGAATGATATCTTACTGGTAAAAAGACAAACGCCACTGCGTGTGTGAACTGTGCACATTTTTGTATTATTTTTCTGATAAATTCATGGTCATTTACCGAAATGACTGTGTGAAAGAGGCTAATGACTTGTAAATCTAAGTTGATTATACTTAAAAATGTACAAAAGTAAATGCACAGTGTTTTAAAAGCCATTGTCATAAACTGGTGACTGGTGCACCTTATAAATGTTTGTTTTACACTTCTTTTTTTTCTCATCTTTCAGTCTGATCAACAACATCAGGCCCGGCATCATCAAGAAACTAAACAGGCTATCCACACCTATTGCTGGCCTGGTAAGTTGCTTAATTGTGCTGATGCACAGAAATGCTGTGCAGAACTGAGGTGTAGTATTTAACCTGAATGTCATCTGCAACCTAAACTGACTTAAAAGTTTGAAAGATGAGGAATGATTCACTAGCAGACATGTAAATGGGTATTTGGTGTGAAAAGAGTCGATCATTAACTTCAGACATGGCGTATAGTAAGTGTCATTTGTTCAAGTAAAAACTCCCACCAGATTTTTTGCACGATGACTGATTCACATATGACAGTAGAGAAGGTGGAGTCTTGGTCTATGTGTTCTGTTGACCGTTGTTTTGAATGGAAGACTTCACCCAAAAATCAGGATTATGTCATTATTGACTCATGTTGTTCCAAGCCCATCTGTATTATTCAAAACAAAAAAAGAGAGAGTTTTATAAATATTCAGTCAGGAAGATACAGTAATACAGTGGCAGTGCATTATGACTCTATTTCTTCGCCCTAATATATAGAAATGGTACTCAAAATAGTGACGCTCCAAAAATCACATGTGCCTATTGTTAAAGTAATGTATTCCAAAGTGAAACATTACACTTGCAAGAAAAACTAAACTATTATTATTTATTTATCTGACAACAGACCTAAACAATGAATTCAGCTGCACGTCAGTGATGTCAAACCTCATTGGTTTTTATATGACAACCATCCCAAAGACATGCGAGAACCAATGAGATTTGACTTCATCGCCTTGCCACCATTTGTATTTAGTGCTCAGATCGGCTTGTTTACATTTTAGTTTCACTGACAAACCTTCGTGCTTCATTATGCATTCAAGTGAGCCATTATGTACAGCCATTGTAACTGGATATTCATTAAATTATCTCCCTTTTGTGTCCTGCAGAAGAAAGAAAGTCATACAGGTGTGGGATGACATGTAGGTTTTTAAGTGGAATTTTTCTTTAACACACACACGTGCATAAAAGAAACAACAATACTGCAAATGTTATTTAGTTCTTAATTCAATAGCACAGAGAAGAGGCCAATAGGCGTGAACTTATGTTGCGTTTATCAAAACCTCTGGGGCTAATCTGCACAAAACATGCAAGCTCTTTTATTATCCCATGGTCCTTTAAAAACATTTACTCAAGTAAGCCTGAATAAGCGTTTCCATATTCAACAGCAACATAGCGCTATTTCCATAAAATTCTCACAATTGAGGTATTTAATGGCCTGGGCTTAGCGAAGATATGTAAAGAAGAGACTGTGTAATAAGACTACTGAGTGAGCTAGCATGAATTTCAAAAGATAATCATAATGGACTCTTTAAACTTTATTTATGACTGATTAAATCTGTTTTCCACATTATAAAAGTCTCATTCAAATCTCTGCGATCATCTCAATGCCGTTATTTTAACTTTGTTAAACACAGTTTCTTTACAACAGCGTTGGATCACTACTCTTGGTTTGGTTAAAGCAAAGCTCATTAGCGCAAGAGCGGAAATCTTTGGTTTTGTGGACTATGTAGTGATTTTGGCTTTGGATTGCTGAACTCTACTCAAGGTTTGGCTTTAGCTCATCTCTGGATCAGTTTCCCATAGCTGCACGCTCCTTGTTCCATCAAATCAGGAGTCGCGGTTTACCCTCGTGCTTCCCCGCTGATCCTCTTTTTACCAATCTAAATAGAGGAAGCCTACACTTGTGTGGTACTCTGGTCGACCACATTAGAAAACTCATTTTGGAAGGGCTTTACCCTGAGGTTTAGCAGAGAGATGCACAGCCCGTCATAAACCCCTGTAATTGAGCGGGATGGATATATTTGAAGCGAGTCTCAACATTGTAAATAGAGAATTGGCAGGACAGATTATTTGAATAGAATTTTCCATAGGCCACCATCCTCAAAATGCGCTCTTTAAACATTTATAGTATATTATATTATTTGGTTTTATTATGCCCATAATGTGTGTTGGGTTTAATGAACTGGCACATTGTTCTCTATTCACTTTAAAAGTTTATTGAAAACTACACGCCAGTGTTTCCAAACTTGACTTTTGCAGACGCAATTTACTTTTATGATTAAAAAAAGACATTTTATACAATAACAGATGGAATATAACATACTGCACTACAAAGATTGATCAGTAAAACATGAATGCACACCACCTCTCCTAAATCTCAACTAAGGCGTTCGACAATCTGATATGAGAGTTGGGGCCAGATTTACTAACAGCTTGCGGAAGTGCAAACCATCATTTTGGCGTTTTATAACGACTGTCGGGATTTACTAAAGATGCGCAGTGGATAATTAGGCCTGGAAAGATGTGGTCTAGTTATTTTTGCGACTGATCTTATTGCATATGCATTTTTAGGAGTTTCACTGTCAGATCTGATGCAAAATTTATGGGGGAGGTTATTTAAATGATTCACGCAACTCAATTTAATAATGTTTGCGCGTGTGATATAACTGGTATTTAAGCCATTCAGTCCCTCCAGAAAAACGCGATTATGCGATAGCATGATTCAACGCATAATCAGCCTAAGTATTTTTTATTCATATTTATGCAGGAGATTTTTCAAATACGCCGCACTTTCGCAGCATAAATTACAGATTACCGAGCGCAAAATATGCGGGGCTTGCATGATTTCATATTCCCCGCATTTTCATAGCAAAAATCACATATATACCTTGCCAGAAAGTTGAAAAACATTGCATTTACATCACACAAGCACAGTCATGCCCCCTGTTGCCATGGAAACGTTATGAAGTGACGTGAATATGTGACGTGAACATCATTCAAAAGCTGCAAACAGTTTTCACACGTTCCCGCAGTTTTTGCAAGTTCCCGCAATTTCATTGCATAAAATTGCCTAAATATCCCGCATATTCCATCACATTTTTTAAGAAGGTGTTCCGCAATATCAAGGATTTTGCCCGCAACAATCACAAAAAACTCAGTATTTTTCTGGAAGGACTGGCCATTATTTAATCCCAAAAAGCATGTCTTAAATAATTTTGCACTTCAAATGACTGCAATTCTTGCTGATTCATGAGTTTGCATTAACATTTAATTGATAGGGAAAATGAGAGATGAGAGAAAGCATATTTGGCCTGCTGTCCGAGGAGAGGGCTCCGAGCTTGGAGTTTTAGCCTGAACCCAGTGTACTCCCCCCCTCTTTAACTGGAATAAAGTAAACTAGATGAGAGTAAGGTGATGGGGTGGAGGGAGGCTGCAAAAAATATGTCACAGGAAAGAGGTGAGGGACAGCTATTTATAGGCACCTCTTTGCGCTGATTGGTTGGGTCACATGATCATGTTCCATGATCAACTTAGTTAAATAAACTTCATTAGGAAAGGCATCACAGAGCACATGGTACAAGGCAAAGGATTTTTTAACATGTAACCGTTTATTTGGATTTCCAAAGGAACATATTATTAAAAAATATATATTTTTGTTTGCTGGTGAAAATACAAGAGGAGTCACTAGGAGAAGTCACACAATAGCACGTGTTTCAAAACTTCTTGTAACTTAATTTTTTGTCCTCCAGTTCTTTTCAGTGTACAATGGCTTTGATAGTTGGGATTTCATTCCGAATTTTCAGCTGAAGCGCATCAGGGATTAGTTGTTCACCCGCACCTGCAGGAGCATCAGCTCTGCTTATTTGCGACCCTGAACTAACTTGCACTACAGACTACTCTTAGTAGATTGCGTTGGTCATTTTGGAAATCAGCTGTGTTATTTTATTTGCACCTTTTAAGTAGATAACCTGCAGATATTACCACTCCCATCTGCGTTTTTTTGGAATTGCGCTCTCACGCTAATTTGCTTTTTTTTAACGCTAATTTGTTTAGTACATCTGGCACTTAATATTGTTGTCAGAGGATTGTAATAGCTCGATAAGATCAGCATTCATGATATCATCATTTGCTAGTGCACTGACAAAAAAATACTTTATGCATCATTGCCAGTGATCTGTCATGAAGCTATACTGTATGTGCAAAAATAGTACCCTTTACTCTTTCTCGTATTGTTCCAGACCTGTATTACTTTCTTTCTTTCATGTTACACACAGGAAGAAATGTTTTTGTGTCCTTTTTGGTGCTCTCTGTCCATTGTTATCGAAAGAAAAGAGTTAACTGGCACAGTTTTTGTGTTGGACAAAAGATGAAACGTCATGCAGTTTTGGAAGGACATTAGGATGAGTAAATGATGATAGAATGTTTATTTTTGGTTAAACTATTCACCTCAGAGATATTTCTGTTTTGGGAAACATCCTTAAGAGGTATTTTAGATCATTTAAAATTCCAAGTAAATGTTAAACACCTGTTCCAAGAAATTCAACAAAAGATCCACGTATTTGCAAGTAAGCTGGTGAAAGCTGGTAGGACCATTCCACATCCCAGATGATTCACATCTTACCATTACAGAATCTGATCCATTTGTTTGCGATTAAAAATGGGACAACAAGAGACCTCTTAAACTGTAAGAAATAAAGGTACAAAAGCTGCCCCTGGGACGCTACCTTTTACAAAAGTTCTAATATTAACCATTAAGTACCCTTTAGATACAAAGCTTTACTTTTTAAAAGGGCACTGCCCAGGGGGGCAGCTTTTGTACCTTTATTTCTGACAATATAGGATTTATTTTCTGTGCACCATATAAATTGGACTTTGAGATTGTATTTTGATCCATAAGAAATGTTGTTTGTCACTTTTAAGTACATACTAGATTAGTATCTTATTTAAATAAAGGACATATTATCCCCCACCCACAAAAAGTTTAAAGAGAAGGTGATTTACATGTGCACTCAAACTTAAGTGGTTAGCTCCTTTTCCATCTGCTAATAAGCATGTTTGCTGTTTAAATATAGGCCGAAGCAAACCATAAGCAGGAGGGGTGACATGGGAAAGGGTGGGCTGTACACTTAAGACATGATATCCAGATGGTTCATCTGAATGACACCACTTAAAGGACTAACATTGCTAGTCACCAGTATGTTGTGTTTTCCTCAAAGGGCAGGATTCTGATTTGTTAGGCTTTTAAAGTAACTGAAACAGACGTCACTAACAAGCTCATGTACAGTAAGCTCAGTTCCATTATCTAAACCAGTGATTCCCAAACTAGGAGGAAGTCCCCATTGGGGGGCGGAGATTGTGCCAGTTTTTGACATTTTATAAAATGCATAAATGTTATTATCGTTATTATGTGTAATTAAACCTCACACCATGCACACCAAAAAGTTTCAGAACCACTGATCTAGACCAACACCAAACTACCATTAACCAGCGGAAACCAGCATAGAAATTCTATCTCGTCTTTTCAGCCGATTATATTATTATTCTCATTCAGGAACATGAATTCGGACACAATCTTAAGTTTCTCTCTTACATTAAAGCATTTCCTCACCCCCACGACCTTAATAGTCGCTTGAGGGAAATACTTTGTTGTTTCAGTCACCAGTCTTCTGTTTCATGACAACATTGTCTCCAAAATAATCCACCGCCCCTTAGATTCCTCAGATGTTCTGCTGTGAGGTTGAGTGGCGGTTTCTGGGTGTGAAAAGGGAGAGTACACATGAGTATATGTGTTTGTGTACAAAGTATGCACGAACATATGTGCCCGATTTATAACAAGACTAATGGTGGGGAGAGAGAGAGAGAAAGAGAGAGAGCGATTGTGTGACTACCGTACATGTGCATGGGAGGGCACCTGCAGCTTTGACGCTGTCTATCAAAGACTCTTCTCTCCGCCCCTTAGGCAAACTCCCGCTCTCACAGGTAGTGCCACAGGTCACTCACTTACGTCCTGCCTTCGTGTTTCTCTCTCGCTCTGTTGTCTCAGTATTTATTTGCCACCTGCCCTCTCTCCTCCCACCCCTGCTAACTCACAGGACTGTCTGAACTTTGGATGCAATGATTTCTGAACTGCACCTGCCAAAGAATTCCCATATGATTACTGTATAACTCAAACGGTGGACTCATATTCTCTGTTGACAGGACAACCTCAACCTCTTCTTGAAAGGCTGTGGCAAACTTGGACTAAATCAAGCCCAACTTTTTGACCCAGGAGACCTGCAAGATTTATCTACACGCGTAACTGTCAAGTAAGTTCAGTTTCTCAGCTTACAGTGAAGTAGAAAGTTTTACGAAACGTCTGACCTTTGCCAGTATGGAAAATAGCTGTGGTTATCTGAACAGACAGTGTCCAAATTCTGTTTATGGCGTTTTTAGCTGATCTAAATGTCTACTGCTCTCATTTACACATACTTTAGAAAAACAGGCCTGTATAGCCAAGCGGTTCAGTTAAAATCTATAACCATCAATGTAAACTGTGTATATGGCCATTCATTACAAAATAACAAATTTGCGTGAAGTTTTGTGATTTTTGTCATGATAGCTTTGACATCCATCATACAACCATGACCAACATGAATTACTTTGTTTTGTTTGTAAAAGCGATTTAAATCTGAAGTGAATATCATGAATATGGCTGTTTGTCCAATTAAATTTGACAACAGAAAGTCTTAGAAAGTTAAACAGCCAGGAACAAAGGTGAGCAGCTATAAAACCACAATCTGATGATGTGTAAATCCAAGACAAAGAGAGAGGTTTGTGTGTGCGTGCTGAGGATGTTACCACATGCAGGTGTTTATTCTGTCTGCGTGTTACATCACGCAATATTTTAGTTTCAGTGTTTTGGATCAGCACATACCGGTGACTTGGGTGGAAAGATATGGCATGTTGAAGAACCAGTTCAGTATACTCGCAGGTGTGGCTATGAGAGGACATGACGTTCACTGCTGTCAGTCCAGCTTCGACATGTTTATTATCACAAAAACAATGTTTGACATTCAGTAACAAAAGGTTCTTGGCTATTATGTTAGATTAAGTTACTTAAATTAAGTAACACTCATCTTTCATAAAGTGTTTGCGTAATAGTGGGTGTTTTAGGGGAGGGTTCACCCCCCAAAAACTGTATTATTATTAATATTATTATTATTATTTATGAGGTGTTATTCCAAAACGAGGTGATGTTATTTCTATTTTAACACTACAGTAGAAGTGTTACGCAATAACAGCATTCCAGTCTGGAACAATATGAGGGTGAGTACAGTAAATAATGACATGTTTTGGCGAAGCGAGCATCATGGATAAGCTGTCTGCAATTACTTTCGCTTCTGTTCCTGCGTTTTCTGTTAGTTGATCCTTTGTAAATGCTTCATTTGACTAAGGTGTGTTCACCTCGACCATGAATTAGTCCAGCACAATAACTTTTGAAGCACTGTGACTGATAAAAGCTGTATTGTGTCACCATACAAAATAGTAATTCAAATATGTGAAATCAGCCAGGCACATTGATAAGAATACTTTGAATATGAAGGAGGAGGGCTGATGCTTTTGCTAGTAATCTCTTTTCCATCAGTATTACCTCAGTTAAAGTGACAGCGCTGTCAGCTCGCACTCAGCTGCGGTCTGAGATTACACAAAACCAGCTTTGCTGCGTGACTGTTACCATGCCACACCTTCTCTGTCATAGCAACCATACACAGACTCTTATTAAATAGAGCTCATTCATCCTCCTATATTATGGCTATATTACCACATATACTGTACTGGTTTCGTCTGTGTTTTGTCTATAGCGCCTGTGGGTGTGTGCATGATCTGTTTGCATGCCCTCCTGCCGTTTATCTGTAGTTGTCCACTGTCAGGCATTTGCCAGAAGGGTTCCAGGGTTCCTAATTTTAGACTTGAAAGGTCACATTTTGACACCAGATGAACTGCAGTGGTGATTTGATTCCTGGCTTGTACTTTTTTTAGCCTCTGTTTTCTCCTGGTGTAACTTTACATTCTTTGGGAATGCATGCTTGTATTTACTACAGGAACCCTTCTGGCATTATATTATCTGTTGCGGGTACCTGCTTGGCTAGCAATTTGCATACACTAACTGTAAGCTGACCCTGCTAAGTTTATAGATTAGCATTCGTTTATAAGGGCAATGTTTTTTTTAAAGGACTAGTCTAGTTTATCCTAAAATGGAAATTAGACCTGTTGCCAGTTGCATAAACCTTTAAGACTAGTCTTAAAAGTTAGTCATACATTTTTTTCCTTCAAGGCTGATCATAACTGTTTTAAGTATGTTACATAGAAAGGTAGATTGGTCTAATTTAAATCCAAATAATAAGACTGATTAGCCCTAACTAATTGCTAGTTAATTAGAATCATTCTTAAGACGCAGTCTTAATGTCATGGCTATGTTTATGCAACCGGCCACAGATCTTACAGTCCTCACCCTCAAGCCATGCCAGGTGTATTTAACTTTCTTTTTTAGCCAAATGCATTGCAGTTAAAGTAAATAATAATGATATCCTGGCTCCGCCTTGCTTTACCTCAGAAAACATTTAATTTTAGTTGACCCAAAAATTAAAATAATGCATTTTTGGGTCATTTACTCACCCTCATGTTGTACTTAACCTGTATGAGTATTCAGTTGAACAAAAAGATATTTAAAAAAAAATGATAGTAACCACACAGTTGACAGTAACCATCCACTTTCACAGTAGGAAAAATAAATACTGGGTAAGTCAATGGGTACTGTTAACTGTGTGCCTACTATCATTAATCAAAATATCTTCAGGTTTGGAACAACATTAAGGTTAGTAAATGATGACCAGAATTATTATTTTTGGGTGAACTATTCATTTAATAACTGTATTAGTTTTAATGGATGGATACACTTTTCGAGGCTTTAAAAATGAGGCACTATCCAATGCCATTATAATAACAATTATTTAATATGAATCCGACTGTGTTTGGAATGGATAAAAGAAGATTTGAAACCCTTATCCCAAATTTGAACCCTGTTTTTCCCCTTTTCTCACCAACCCCTAATTGTGTCATCATATCTTAATAAACATCTAACCATGTCCTTGATAAACCCTTAAATGGAGTTTGGTGTTTTTGGTAGATCATTTGGATGTCATTTGTTTTATTGACTGCATTACACTTAAAGGTGAAGGCACTGCACAATGCCATTGAAGAACCTTGTTGCCTGTAGCTTCAAAAATAACCTTTAACATCCACAGAACCATTCTGTTCATGCATGCACTAACATTCTTTGTATTAAAAATTAATTTATGGAAAACAAAAATGGTTCTTTAATAGCATCACTAGCTGCATTTCCATTACCCTTTAAATTGTGTAAATTGTCAGTGTAAATTGAAAATACAGCCAATGAAAACACAACAGAGCAAAAACTCCCATATATCACAAATAAGTTGCATAATTATTATTTGAAGATAAGGCAGTATGTACAAAAACATCCCAGAAACACCTCAATACATTTCTGCTCCCAAGTATACTGTAAGAGGCTTTCCTTGCCAATAATGTTTGAATAACACTCCTACATCTCTTGATTTAAAATAATGTACCATTACCTTCAAGAAACACCTATATGTTGCCGCTTCTGAGTATAAGTGGCTTTCCTTGGCATTAATATTTGGATAATACACTTATGTCTCATTCTTTTACTCCTATTAAAAAATAATGCCTATAGTGTGGTGGATGTGATATTAGTTAACATACCAACATCAGTCGACATGATGTTTGGAATGACTTATCGCGAAAGAAAATCATTGGTTAATGGAAATGCAGTCATTGCACAATAGCCTTTGTTTACATTTAGAAAATAACGCTAAAGTTTTGAGCAAATCTTTAATGGAATCCCAGCACAAAAAAGTCTAGTTGACACCTTACATTAGATGTCGAAATGTAGAAAATTGTCTTTAAAATCTTTTTAGGACCCTTAACCTTTTGCAATCTGAAGAGATACTGTACTGTAGTTTGTGTGTCCCATCAGATGTTCTCCAATGTATTGAGAGGTTTGAGTTTCAAGTCAAATGTCCTCAGTCACACTAAAGACAACGTGAGGAGTTATCAGTATATTGCTAGTAGGCTTGAGATAAGCAGAGCCTTTATTCATTATTACTCATCAGTCCATGAAAAGCAAATGAGTGAGAAGCAATTTCAGGTCATCTCCCCATCGGTTCCTTCCTCTTCCAGTTTGCCAGATACTCAGTCAGTTTTTCCACCGTCCATTAACATAAACAAATCCTCAGATCATCTGGGCATCTCACAACTAAACATAGATGTTGTTTAAAATGCTCAAAGTTTTTCACCAAACTCTGTTGTTGTTATTTACTGTAGGTTAATTTAGTAATGTTAGTATTTTTGACTAGAATAAATGAATGAATTTGAAACACAAAGCATTACACTTGAATGTTCAGTAGAGGTTGACAAGACAACAGGTTTGTCTGGGCGGCAGATTTATTAGTTCTCTGTAAGTATCGGATGTCTTGAGCATCCTTTTATAAATGAATGTTGTCAGACATCTGATTGTCAAATTGACGTCAGAAGGCGAGTCATCCCAGCATAATGGCACTAAATCATCGTTCAGGAGATATCATGATTTGAAGATATACAGTACGTACTGTAGCTTGTTCCTGGCTTCATGTTATATTATTATGTTTGCTAGTAGCCCTACTACTATGTTACTTTTAAATTACATACTGTAATGATAATGTTAAAGAATTTTACTTCCACATTCTTATAACGCCTTCTTTTCAGTAATTCATAGTGATTCATATAAAAACCTCACCCTTTGATTTTAGCATTGATTCATGGATACACAATACATCAAGTTATATGACCTTTAAGAACCATTGGACTAGTCACTTCAAATAAGAAAAACTTGTTTCTAATGGCAAATTGATCACAAAGAAAAAACATTGTTTTATTTCAGGCAGGGCTGACCAGGATACTCCATCCCATATGACTGTATCGGTCGTTTGTCACTTCTCTCAAAACTAAAACTAAAGCACCCCTACTAGCAGCAGACGATCCCACAGAAACTTGCGCTTTTATGCTTTACAAGGGGACATGGTAATAAAATGTGTTTAATGTACCTTGAATCCGCTCACTATAAGTAGCTTTCATGCAAAAATGGTGGGTAAGGGACCATGCAAAAGTTCACACATTACGTATAAATGAACAGTGACGGCCGGTGACTTCTTTTTTCGAGGGCGCTCGATGCGAATGTATGTAGCCTATCGTGTGTGGTTCCTTTTTTTAAAATATGTGTTCTGCGCATCGAGAGATCCTGTGTGCATCACGTGTCTTGTCAAAATAAGTGCCTGCTGCAGACTCGTCTAAAGGTTTTATGATCGCGTTTGCCAGATTCTCGCATAATCTCATGGGTAATCATAGTTTACTGTTAAGGGAGTGTCTTGCATGTATTTTGTGAACGTGAGCGTCTCTTTTATCATAAACGTTTTGATGCGTGTGCAGCAGGCACTTAATTTAACAAAACACATGGTTTATATGACGCAACAAACACATATCTTGAAAACGCAAGCAACACACATGAGACTTTTTTGAATTAGCGCCCCTCGGATGAGTAGTCACGAGCCGCACTGTAAATGAACATGCGTTTGGATTCATAGAGTCCTTTCATTTTTTCATGATGACATGCAACTATGCTGTGATTTCTTAAGTCACCTAAAGGGCACTTTACTTTAAAACATAACTATTGGTCGTAATAAGCTGCTTACACAAACAACCTACAGTATGAGGTCATTTTTTTTGAAGACAGGCTCATGCATTTAGAGGTTTTACAGCAGTGTGGCAAATTTACACTGCTGTTGATATTAACTTCAGATACCATCATCTTATGCTCCGCTGCTATACTGATCACCAGATAAATCACTTTTAAGCTCTTGCGTTACTTTGAAGATTGCAGATTGATCTTAAAGTGACGAAACACTGGATAAGATTGCTGTGTTTAATATCATACTCCTGTTTATCAGAATAAGTCAGTAAATGAGCACCCTGGTGTAAGCTTTAAGTGAAACAGATTCACTTTGAAATGTCAATATAACATTTTCATCAATAAGGGAACCAAACACAATGGTGTGTGGCACTGGATGGCATCAGCGGTCTCTGGGGTGAATCGTTCAGTTGTGAAGGACTTGATTGTGCCGATCAGTCCGTGAAAAAAAACAATTCACACCATTAGCAGCCACACAAGAGCTCAGTTTATGCCTCTCTTTGTTTATCAGAATACTGAAGATTAATTCATTACAAATCTGTACTTGTGGATTGTGGCTGTTGAGTTGAATAAGCATTAATCTATTACAGCTGATGCCTACATTGTAAATATGATTTGATGCATTATAGCGCTGTGCTATTATTCTATAAAGCGTTAATGATGCCAGCTGACGTGGCTCATTGGTAGTATTAATTCTAGAAACCAGAGAAACATTCTTTACCAGCTGAATGTTACTGAACAGGGCTGTGAGGTTTTAATATCTCAGCTATGCATACACACCCACTCGAATTAGATTCTGTCAATAAGGGGTGTTGATGTTTCATCAACCTGCCCATCTATTGTCAGTGTGTCATTTTATTGCATTACCCAAAAGGGATTGGCAAACCTTTACGGACCTTTTGTGTACTTGGATTGTTTAGATACTGAGGAAGAACATTCCAGAAATACGCAGCGGATATTGTGTAACTTTGAACTGGACTTTGGTTTAAATCTTACCTCATTTTCTATATAACTATAGGGAAGCAGCAAAGTACCATTTAGAAAATTTCCATCGTGTTCTGATTATAAAAATCACACATAAAAATCATCCAAAATATCGGTGTGACTTTCCCATAGATTTATGTCTAGTGAGATGTGGTATAGTACAATTTGAAATGTTACTTGTGTGCACATAACTATATAGGCATGCCGCAGGTCGATTTCACCTTTTGTACGAATGTAACCATGCAAACATTCTCACAAACGGCTAGTAGCACAAACAAACTTTTTTTTGTTTGCCGTGGGAATAAGCAGTTTGACACAGTCTTGTACGTGTTTAGACGCATTCGTTCAATGTTTTTTTAACAGGTGATGTAAAACCAGAGACCCCATTGAAAGGCATTTCTGTTGTGATTATATCTGATAGTGTCTTAAGTAGACAAGTGAGCTGTTGGGAGTGGAATGTTCCAGACAATAGTGATAGTGAAAAGTTAAAACTTAAGCACTTGTTCAGCATAATCCAACAATGTCATCGGTTGATATACTAAAATACACTGCAATCATTACTTTGAATTTCTGCACATGAAAATTCTTTTTAAACAAAATATGCAAATATGCTTGTGTGCATGTGGCATTTATGTAACCAGCTAATTGAACCTAAAATATAGCATTTAGTAAAAAGTAAAAAATTCTTTCATTTTTTTTTCTTTTGGCTTTTGCAGGGCTGATAAATTATTATTAGGTAAACAGCGTTTAATGTCTGAACTGAAGTTTCTTTTCCAGTAGTTTTGTAAATGTGGACTTTGTTTCAGTGGCAGATAACTTGCTCTTTTATTGGGCCAATAAATGTTTTTGTTATCGGGTGCAGCAAACGCCTTTGCTTAATTCACCTACACTAAATGCTATGCAGGTTCACCTGCCTGAAAAGAAACGTATAGGTCACTAAACGGCAAAAATGTCCTCTAACCGCTTGTGCTGTCATGGGTTGACCTGTTATAAATCTTGCATCATGCTGCCTCAGCTAAAATTTCTTTTGCAAAATGGAATTGTTAGTACTCTGGGAATGTTACTTAATGTGAATTTAGCTGCTTTAGGGTCATGAAATGCTCCAGATACCACAAATTGTATTATGAATATTTCTAGGGTAATTCAAGACGTGTAGATAAGGAGGCTGCTGTATTTGTGCTGGAGTGGCCCTTTGTACTGTAAGGTCAATTGCATTGAATTGTCTCATGTGATTATTTTAGAGAACGCTGTGGTCTGTAGTTCTGGTAAACGATGTAACTGAGATTGCATGTGCGTCAAAACATCAGAGAAAGGAATTTGGTACCTCACTTTAAACACAAAAACAGCATGTAACACTGTGCTATTCAAAATGGCTAATCAGAAAAATGGTCAAAATATGTACCGCAGCTGTCACTGGAGTGGGACCTAAAGAGTTCATATTAGTACCTCAGAGGTACATATTGGTACCAAATGTTGTATCAGTGGTACATATTAGGCTGCACCATGACAGCTGGGGTACATACAATATTTTGACCTTTTTTCTAACTGAATGTGGTATTTATGGTGATCCTGTTTCTTAGAAGACCTTTTCTAAATAACCAATGACAGATACAAGGTTATGTAAAAGTACAACATACAATACCACCTTACTGATATTTTATAGCTGAAATCGACAATTTAGAGTATTAATCTTCACTCTGCATCTTCACTCTGGGATTAGTTTTGTGCCTGGATCAGGTCTTTTGTTGTTCTACGTCAGCTGATGTTAAAGATTTATCCAGCAGGACGACCTCTCTCAGGGGACAGGCTTTTTCTGGGTGTGTTTGTGAATGATAGTCAGTGTTTTTGAGTCAACATGTGCGTGCAATGTGCATATGCTTTTGTACAGAGCTGGGAAGCCCGGGCTGATGGGATTGTACTCTCGCTTTCTAGCTCATTCACTGGGGAGCGCAGAAACCCGGAGCATGTTCACTATTATTTTATTGTCTTTTTGAGTGATTGATTGCGCACCTCTTCTCCCCTACAGGCGCCAGGAGAGCAGTAGGAGGCTCAAAAATGTAAGTGCTAATGCTCAATTATTTTTGTGGATGTAAAATCGTGTTTATAACCTAAATTTGTTCATTTAAAAAGTTGCTGTGAGTGTTAGGAAAATTGCTTTGTTAATGTAGTGTTAAATCAAATTTAGGTCTATCTATGTGGTGGTATCTCCTAAAGTAGTTTGTGATATACACGTAGTAGCACATACGCGACATACAGACATTTATAAATACAACTTTAGCTACATGTAAATACTGCTGTCTTATTAATATAGTTAATGTTGATCCTTAATGCATGTAGACAGGAGCATTGTAAAAAAATACATTATGAAAAGGTCATGACAGCATATGCTTTTACAGTAACTAATCGAAATAAGCAATTTCAACTTTTTTTATACTCATCGCTAGCTTGAGATTTTAAATATTAAGTTGAATGGACTTTTATAGTAAATTTGATTCAACTTAAAAATTTAAGACAGCAAATACATTTTACAGTGCAGTGCAGCTGTGTATCACTGAGTTTGTATCAATGTTTGAATACATTTATATTACAGGTTCTGATCACGTTATACTGGTTGGGCAGAAAAGCACTTGCTGATCCTTTTTATAATGGACCTTACTTAAATCTAAAAGCTTTTGAAGGATTGCTCGGCACAGCACTATATAAGGTAAACTATGTGTCTTTTATTCTTCTGAGTTCTATTGAAGTCCTTGTATAATGTAGTTTCTTATAGACGTGGGCACGAGATGTTTTATATCCATTCTGGTATTTAAAATATGTGATGATAACGTGTCTTACTAGTCTCATCATTTAACATAACCAAACATTGACAACAGGTTCAACCAATAGTAATTTCCACCTGCTTGCTTTGATCCTGTTGTCTTTTAAACATAGTAAAAACCCACATGCTTTCAATGAAAGCTGTTGTAAAGTTCCTATTGTATTTTTATTTGTAGAATAATTACACGATTACCTTTTCTTTTCGTTGTTAAATCCTTCCATTTAGCCACTTTAGTTTTTTGCAGTATCTTTGTGTTATGTACACGCCCATAACAAACCATATTTCAAAACACTTACATGACTGACTACAATGGCATGACTTACAATAGAAAAAAGTGAGTGAGTTTGTGTGCTGATGCTGTGTTTGTTATTTTTGTCTTGTGTGTGTGTGTGTGTGTCTTTCTCACACCCTTGTGCTTCACAGGCACTAGAGGATTGCACATCACTGCAGGGCAGTGCACCAAAGGGCTCTTGTAGTGATAGCTGGTACTCAGAGAAGGAAGAGCTCTTAACGTTACTGGCCGGTCACAAGAGAGAAGACTCGCTCGACAGTCTCGATTCGCTGGACTCCAGAACTTATAGCACATCACCAGACGCTACACTTAAAGCCAACAGCGAGGGTAAGATGCATAGTTTGACTACAACTTTTTGGTTACGTCTCTCTTGTATGTTCTTGACTTTATCTCGAGAAATAAGTAGGTGTATGAAAGGTGGAGACTGGATCTTTCAATTAGTTATGTAATGACAGGTCACATGCAGCATTAAGACATGCCCACAAAAACAAATATACATGTCCTTGCTTTAGCTAAGATGTGTATCAATAAAAGGTGTGTATCAATTAAACTTTAAAAAAAAATTATAATGTTGCACTGGCTGATATATACACATGCCATTTTGACATCTATACTGACACCTAGCTGTGTGTTTTTTAAGTTATCTTTGTAGTAAAACAATATTCAAAGTCAGCCATTAATAATTTTGTTAAAATATTATTGATCACTTTAAAAAAATAAATTATATTATTTATGTCAGAAATAGTCATTTAATTTCTTTTAAAAGAAAAAATATTTGAGTCCAGCAGGGATGACGTATTTTTGTAGGCCAACCATGAGTTTGTGGGACACTGGTTTCCTCGCAAAACACCCCATTCATTTTTCCCATAGACTGTTGGTTTATCGCAAAAAATAAGATCCATGTTTAACAAAAGTTTGACACTATACACATTTCGTCTTCACATCTTTACAGATGAACACAACTTTAATGAGTTTTGAAGTCTAAATGCGTTTACTAGAAATGCAAAGCAAACCTTAGACTAAAATCGAACTACACCACAATTTTTAACATCAACTTCATAACCATCAAGCTTCCGACAGCTCTTTCAAACTTTATTAAACACATTTTAAAGCATGTTCCCTGATAAGGAAATACTCTGATGATAAGTCTTAGTTGGGATTTGTGCCAATGTTGCCTTGTTTTTGAGATCTTCATGAGTGATGACTTTTAAAGTCCCTGACAAAGTCTGTAGTCCCACATAGCAATCTTCTTGGCAACCGCCCACTTTAAAGCTTTAAAAAACATGAAACTATCTCGGGCTTATGTTAAACCAAGGTCTTATCTAAGGAGTTTAACCAAAGCGCCGTTGACTTTGGACTATTGTAGCGGAAGTGCTAAAATGCTAACTTGCTTCCAGGTTTTGCATACAAAAATACGCCGTCCCTGTGGCCTTTACTATGTGCGCCTAATAATCATTACTCAAAGCAAATGCCTGATGCCCTCTAGGGGCTTTTATAGGATTTCATTTAAATGATCTCTATAAACAAGGATACATTTGCATAACATCACTCTGATTAATTTAGGAGACGCTTCTTCCAAAGCAACTAGTCTAAAGAGCCAACAATATGCGTAGTATACAAAGCTAAAGTGAAGTCTATAAGAACCCTAAACCTGTCACGAGCTATGGTCGGCAGATGTTGTTTTGATGGAAAATGCAAACTCCCGTTTTTTCGTATTCTTCCACATGGTTGTGTTTTATCGACATTAGCATCTTTCTACTCCAGTCACGGCCCCATGGGCTCAATTTTAGCTCTTGAGGTAGGTGCTGATGTAATTAGTTGCTGATGTAATTAGTCTGCTGGACTTTGTCTTTGTTCACCACAGTGAGACATATTTTTTCTCATTCCCCACTGAACTGCCAATGAGTCGCTGTCTGTTCACACTGTTGTGCTTACCACTGTGAAGTATGTACAGTAAGTGTTTGGTGGGCCTGCATTGTGGGGACCGTGGGGACCTGAAATCACCTACATTGTGGGGTCTAGCCAAGGAAACATATAGAAGGTCTAGCTGAAAGACTTGAAAAAGTGCTGGCCACCCAGAATGGTCTTTCTGGTCAAATTGATGAACCAAAAGTGTCTTGCTAACCAGCATCCCAGAAGGTGACAAGTATTCGAAACAACATGCATGCTGATGCTGACTAGCACTTCTGGTTGTGCTATGTTTCTCCAGGTTGTGGAAGTGACCCTGAGGCCGATCTGAGCTTCATGATGTCGGAGAGTAAAGAATACAGACGATCACTGGTCGTAACTCCAAAGGTCCCGGCTCAGTTCAACCAGTTCCTGCCGACCAAAGACAAGCCGTCGGGCTATGTTCCAGCACCACTGCGTAAGAAACGAGTAGATCGAAATGAAGAAAACAGGCAAAGCTGGGGTGCTCCCCTGTACACAGATGAAGATGGCAACTTTTCCAGGTAACGCAAGCCAGTGCAAGTATTGAATTGCAATATAAAGATTCGAGGTGGTTTATTGTTCGAAGAATCTTATTGGATGATACATTGACCTTTTATGGTGAAAGATGACCATCTGATCAAAGGCCATGTTTACACCTGGTATTAACATCCATCTCGGGTGATCTGATCGTATTGTAAGTGATCAATCAGCTGTATTAACTAACTTACGTTTGCATGCATTTTGTGTCAGTGCTTGTTGATGTCGGAATATCTGACAGTCAATGAAGTCTTTTGCTTGTTACTTGTTTAATTTTTCATATAATTATAGAGAACTGGCGCAATAGTTAATTGACAGATGAGTAGGTGGTCCTTTGTCCAGGGTAGGATGGTGCAACTACAAATGTGGCATTTTAACCACAACCTCTGGGAAAGGTTGTAGTGATTTTACCAAACAATGGTTTACACCCTGTTAACACCCGTATTTAGCACTGCACCCTCTCAATTGGTTTGCCAGAGACACATGTTAGTACCAGGTGCAAAAGGGAACATAGATGTACAATGTTGTCCAACCCATGCTTACACAAAAATGGTCCTTTTCTATAAGACAAGTGACTTTAGCTTTTGGTCTCTCTTTTTAAGAAAAAAAGTCACTTTGTTGCCTATAAAAACATATTTTTGTGTCTCTCTTTTAATGGGTGAGCTGTTGCGATAGCATAAGCACTGGCGTCAAAACATTGAGATTTTAATTATATCTATGCTTCCACTTGCGTTACTGTATGTGACCTAATATTGGTGGTCCCTCCCAGTCGTGGGAGAGCTGCTTCAGACCCCTCCTCTGTCCCCGAGTTAAAATCCCAGTCTCCCCACCTGTCTCGGGCTCACGAGTACGAGAGCAGCGATTCGGATGCAGATCGACCAGATCCCGACCTGGTTCTCGATGACCTCGCTAGCCGTAGATTTCACAGCCCCTCCCATGACGCACCGACCAACTTTGCCATACCTATGAAACCCCTGAAGGCAGCTGCTGTCCCACGTACCCACCGACCACATGTGACTGTCACTAACATCCCCCCGTTGACCCACCTCAGGTCAGAAACCAGCATCATTGGCGCTTGAGTTGGCGTATTGTTAGTGTCATGCAACTCTCGCTGATTGGTTTGTTTTTGCTGTGATGTCATTGTTATGCTTGATTTTCACTTCATAGTGTGGACTTTTGAACCATTCTGTTTGGTTTGCTATCATTGTTACGTTCATGGTTACTTTTATCATTGGTTGTATGTAACACAAATGGGTTTTTTGAGCAGCACTCAGTCACAGCCTCTTCAGAAGACTTATAGAAGCCCTGGATCGACTGGTCTCAGAATTTACGATGACTCCGAAGAGGAGGATGATGAGTTTGGCTATGCTGACCCTGTTCAGGATGACCTTTATACCCGTAAAGTAGGCCTGGTGCTTCAATCGTCTGCCACTGTGCCTTTTGATAAATTTCTACCCAAGTTTTGGACACCTGAAGAGGATGAACATGTGAAGAAGATAAAACTGGGATCCCAGCGCCGCCCTTGGTATAGAAAGATCCAAGGATTCAGGTCTGTTCGGTACTAAAGCAATAAAAAAAAACACATGATAAATCAGTGGAGCAGTAGAGATTGAAATCACAAAGATAGTTATGATCGCATTGCTAAAAAATGCATCTGTCCAGAACCATATATTTTTTTGAAATAATATAAAAATGTTAATTCCCAGACCTATTCCCAGTCCATTAGGTTTTCATTTTGTCTTTTTTGCTTTTTCACTTCCTCTGTTATCTCTGCTATCTCTTTCCTCTGGTGATGGTTGCTAACTTTCCTCTGTCTTTCTCTGTGCTTTTTTACTTCCCGTTTTCCAGTCACACGAGGTCTGGTTCCTTCTCGGACGACTCAGATGGTGACATCAGTCCCTGGCTCTCTGTTCCCCCTTTTGCACGCACTCAGTCTGAACCCCCTCCCTCTCACCCCCATACACCTGAAGACCACGCCCACCCCAGCCTCACCACCAATGCCAGGTCCTTATCACAGCCCTACATGCAGTAGGATTGGACATCTACTCACCCACAACCCCCCCCCCCCCCCAATGTTTAAATAAAAGTATCAACTGATGCTTACTAACATGTAGTGTCTTCTGTGTAAAATCATTATCATAATAAATCATAAAAAATGTTGATGACCTCACCACACAAGTTCACCATAACCCAAATGGAAAAAGTGACAATGCTTATACTGTATACATAATACAGTATTTTCTGTTTAATTAGCCAATGGAGAGTTAACATTAACATTATTTATTTATTTTAGATGGGTTGCAGGTCTTTGTGTTAACAACATACAATTAGTATTTTTTATTAGAATAATTCCCATATATATTTTTACACGCAATTATAAAGTTTACATTGACCATGTCTGGTTTCTAAAGGCCAAAAAAGTTTTGTGTGAAAAACAGAAAAATGTAACCCCTTTTTTCAAAATTTAATCTTCCATCCCATTGAGCTGCTAACACAAAAAACAATGTGGCTGGATCATTGAGTTGAACAGATATAAATGAATCATTTTTATAAATGGTTATTTTGAATAAGCCTGACTCAATAACGTGGCCACAGTAACTTTCAAGTTCATTTCTGTACTAAACTGTTTTTTTAATACTTTGTGGCAGAGTATTCACAGTACTTTTTTCCAAAATACAAAATCAGTTCGACATACTGATGCTTTTACCTAAATTTCACCTGCTGTGCATTGCTCTTGTAAACCTGCTTACAGATCTTGCATTTTCCTACTGTCCCCTATCATCCTATCCTAAAACCTTTCTTTACACTTTTCTCCTTTCATTCACATGCAGTTTACAAACACCCGCGGTTGCTCAGCAGAGCCCTGAGCTGCCTAAGTTAGACGCCCCTGATTTTTGGCCTCGGCCGGATCCCACCTCTGGCCCCAGACTCATAAAAAGTGAAAAGCGGCCCCTCCTCGGGCGTGAACACCCCAATGACCCATACAATGTTTCTGCAGACATCCTTCCTGACTTGGAAAACGATGACATGTTTACACGCCGTACAAAAACGTTTCACTCCAACGATGACCTGGCCAAATTAAAGTACGGCAATTTTCTGGTCCCCCGTCGCAGATCGGCAAATGATGTTACTGTGGTAACGCCCCGGCGTGAGGGAGAACCTGTATACCCCGACATAGAAAAAGACGATGTGGTTTTTCGTAAGATTCAACAGCAATTAATTGAACGGCCTCTGTCTGGGACTCCTGATAAGTACCACCCTGTGCCAATTCCGGACCTATTGACGTTGCCACCTAAACTCCAGGCCAAGGTGATGTGGGTCCCATGTGAACCCAGACAACGACAACACAAGCCAGAGATTAAACATGAAGTGCACTTGAAAGCAGATGATATGCTTCTTAGGAAGCTAAAAGCATTAAATACACAAGGAATTGCAAATGCCACTGGTTCAAGTTTAGCTGTTCCCAGTGTTCCTTCCTCATGCAGTGAGGAAGACCTGCAGAAATGGCAAACCATCAGAGAGTCCAGTCGTCTAACATACAGAAAGAGGCTGATAGCCGAGAGGTTAGGTTTCTGAGCCTGCACAAATGCTTGTGTCTGCTTGTTATGATCTCAGCTGCTATGTAGTTTTCTCATTCATATGATAATTAGGAACTTACACTGTCAAATGTTTGTTGGAGTCTGATATGACGTTTTTGCATGAGGTGTGCCACTTGATCAATTATTGTAATGGATGGATATTTGTTTTACATATTAATTTACATAATAATGTATCATTTTTACAATTTTACAATGCTAATGATCCATGCAGAGTTTTAAAGATGGTTTATTTTTATTAATTGGTCATGTATTCAGATTTTAAACTTTGAAAGCTCTTAATAAATGTATAGTTTTAGTAAGGATGCAGTAAAGCTCTACTTTTTACAAGACACCAAAGAAACTTTTTTTTAAACACAAACTTTTTTTTGCACTGTGCAGTTGTCTGTGTAATGCATTATGCTTGTGTTTAATAAAAAAATACTAAAATGTTGATGATGAATGCATCTTATGCATCTAATGCATTCTAGTCTATTGGTTTGTCTTGCCTTAAAGTGAAAGATTTGAAACATACTTTATAAGGTTATCCAACTAAGCCGCGGTGGAATGTTTAAACCTGAGCAGTGTCTATAAATAATCTGGTCAGATGCATTCAGTATTTACGAGGAATCTTACATTCCACTCCAACCCTAAATTCCTCACACCCTTGTGATCCTGTGGAAGCTGGAACTTACACTTACGTGTCCATGGGAACACCCAAACACACCTACTGTAAAACTTGAATGCCAAGCAAACATTTCTTTTGATTTAATTATATGGAATTAAAACAATTTCTGGGGAATTTCTTCAAGCTTCCAATGATGTCATTCTGATGTCAGTCACTGCTGATAGCTAATATTACAGTGTATGCACAGGATCAAAATACCAGCCAGGGTTAAGTGTTTAATAAAAACTGTCAAATAACCGGTAGTGCATCTAGAAGCATTGTGTAGTGACTAATCATAAATAACCATTATCAGTTCTATTATAACAGGAGCTGCAATGGCGTGTCAAAGATGTTGATATTGGATGTGTGTGTTAGTTTGTTGGTCAAAACGTAATCAATTCTTACATTAATATGTGACTGGTTCTCTTGATTCCTCAGACTGCTGCCGGAAAGCCCTAGTAATGATGGGTGAGTTGTGGACTTAGATACAGGAATAGCACATTTCTTTCTCAGTTGTGCAGTCACTCCCGCTGCGCTGTGTTTTGTTGGGCTCTTCGCTACATTTACCTCTATGACTCACAATGCTTTGGTCCCCTTGAGATGTTGGCCAACTCTTGCACTGCAAAACTGTGGAGACATCAGATAACATACATGGCTAATTTAATCCAAATCTGTGTTAAAATGTTTTTTTTTTATTTAGAGGGTGGGAAGCGCTTTCTGTGGACCTTAGTCAGGGTACTTGTTAAGCCATTGCTTAAAGGGACAGATATACAGTTTGTTCAATTGGTTATACATTTTTAAGGTTCTATGTTCACACGTCAAAAAATTTTCACATCTGCTTACTGTACTGTAGTATTTGTAGTATCAATTTCAATGTTGTGTCAGCTAAACAACCAACAAAGAGGTACACAACAGTACAACCAATTAAACACCCCTGTATGTATAATCCTTTATTGACTTATTTTAAAAAAAAAGGCATCAGCAAGATTTGTTGTGCTCTCACAGGTCACATGAGTGAAAGTAATAACCTATTGATGTAACCCATCAAATTGTCACATACCAAATGTTAACATGCTGTAGTACAACTAATTGTGGCGTGAAGAATTTTCAGGGCATGAATGTTGTTTTACCAACCCTCCACTATTTTGTCTGGTATATTTTCACCTGCTTGAGCTCTAACACTTTTTTAACCATAAAAAAGAAAACGTTGAAGAAGGGCAGTCCATTAAACCTTTCTTCTCTTCTAATATGTGTCAATTTCTGAATTTTTTTTTTAAAACGTCTGTTTTAGGAGCAAATCAATAAGTGATATCACAGAGCAGATAAATTTAAGCAACATGACCAGGGAGCTGCGCTTTGAAGAGCTGAGGAAGATGCGTGAACAGATGAAGGAGAGCGAGGAGAAGTGGCAGGATGTGAGTATGACTTACACCACAGGTTTGCACTACGACAAATATTTAAAAGGCTAAAAAGTACTGCACTGACCTGGATTTGTGCATAAATCTGTCAGACGAGCCTGCTTGAATGAATAAAAAAACATAAACAACAATACACTTTTTCACTTTAATAAACATACAGTACAGGGTAAACATTCCAGCCCAGTCACACGAAATACGTACCTATAGTCACGTAATTTTTTTTTCATGACACGAAATTTCTAAGTTTTTTCATGATCGTATCACAAATTTCTGTTTATGTGTCATTGTCACGTATTGGTTACTCAACGTATTACGTTACTGGTTTTGTCCTATTTTCTTACATTTTCGCTTCGGTTTAGGGTTAGATTTACATAAAATGACATCCTTACACAAACCCAACTCTAACCTGTACGCCATGCAACAATGGTTTAAAATTTTGAAAATATAAATCTGAAAAAATAGTATGAACCAATACTTAAAGTGACATACTAATACAAACACCAAATCTAACCCTAAACCGAAGCAAAAATCAAGAAAAAAAGCAGTTTAGTAACCAATACGTGACAATGACGCATAAACAGAAATTAGTGATACGGTCACAAAAAAACGCGGAAATTTGTGACCGTATTAAAAAAAGGATAAAAAAATTACGTGACATAGGTACATAATTTTGTGACACTGGGTAGCACATTCACACTGCATGATGGAAAAGTATCAGAACCCTTTATGTATTTTAACAGTGGTTGACCGTCCTGCCTGAAATAACCTTCACCATGTCAAAAAATGACATCAGTAATAAGTCAACTCAAACTGTTCAATGATAATATGAAGGGAATATTTATGGACAGAGCTTCAGTAAGACATTTAGGTCACATACGGGCCCTGATTCACAAGGGAAAGCAAGCCATACAAAATAGGACACCAGTAAAATCTAGTCCTCTCTCACTCTTCAGTCTGTTCTCATGTCTCTCACCCCTGTACGGTCCCTCCTACATTATGAATAAGCACCTGTGCTCCAGTTATGGTGGTTGACCGTCTTTCTCTTTACTCCTGCAGGATCTTACAAGGTGGAAAAACAAGCGCAGGAGTGTTACTTCTGATATTGTGAAGAAAAAGGAGGAAAGAGACGAGATCGAGCAGATCACTTCAGATAGCAGATTCAGGAGATCAAAGACCTTCAGTGAAATGCAGGATGACAGGTGACCATACCTTCTCTCGCATTTCCTTTTCATTTCATTTTGCTGTATAAGTTGTATTGCATGCATTGTGTGCTTTAAGAATAGAGGGCACAGTCTGTGCTACTTTCTCTGATCAGGTCTCAGTTCAGTGTGAAGGTGTAATCTAATCGCAGTTTTTGTCTTGCCTCCCTCACTTCTTTCAGAGAGAGCAGAGGTCGCCACAGGAACAGCTTTAATTTCAGTAGCGATGAGGTCTTTGAAGATCCCGTACCAAAAACCAGAACATTGCCACCACGTAGCTACACCATTGACACCCCTTATGCACCTACAGACAAAGCTTCAGTGCCCTCTGTTCCATCACTAAAGGAAGAGGAACCTGTTGCTGGCACCCCGGCATTAGACGATACCGATTTACCTGCCAAACGTGAGCGTACGAGCTTCACACAACGCAACGTGACGAACAGCGTTATTAAAAGCCAAACAACTACCCGAAGCCTTCTGGATGATCCAGTACCAGCCATCTCCAGCAGCAACACCAGCCAGATTAAGCCCACCAGCCTGATCAAACCCACCAGCTTCAGTAAACCCAGCGCCACCAGCGTCAGTGAAACCAGTACCACCAGCACCGTTCTTGAAAGCTCAAAGTCGATTAGCAGCACTAAGCCGGTTGAGAACTCCAGCGTCCCCGTTGCCTCTTTGTATAAGCCTAGATCAGTAGAGACAAAGCAGCCCGATCAAGTTCCTGTCCCTCTTCCCAGGAGCTACCCGAGATCAGATAGCGCCAGACTCACCTCTGTAGTAACGCCTAGGCCATTCGGCATGCAGTCTAACCGAATTGCCTCCCTTCCAAGAACATTTACGGTAGGTGGGCCTGTTTGGTAATTTATATTGAATTTTTTAAAAATCTTTTGCAGTCTGAGATCAATTTAAAATAAAGTACTGATCTGTGTATATTATGTAAATTGTAAACGAGTGTGTGAAACTCCAGCTTAAGTTATTTTTGGAGATTTACTGTTTAATGTTCTGTGAAAAATATAACCTTGATATCTTTAAAGAGGCCATGGCATGAAAGTCTGACTTTTTCCATGTTTAAGTGCTATGATTGGCTCCCCAGTGCTTCTATCAAACTAGAAAATGTGAAAAGGATCAACTTTGTTTTGGTAAACCATTCTCTACAAGCACATGAAAAATAGGTCGTTGAAATTTGGCTCCCCTTATGATGTCATAAGGAGCTCTTATTATAATAATACCACCCCTTAATCTGCACTATCCAACCACAGCACTGCCATTTAGTGCTGAGAAAAATGGAGAGAGCGAGGGAGAAAATAATTCACAGCACAATTGAGTTTCAATTGCAACAAACCACCATCATTGCGATCAGTGTTTGCACTTCATCCGCTCATTTGCATTTTAAAGGACACACCCAGAACGGCACATTTTTGCCCACACATACAAAGTGGCAATTTAACATGCTATAATAAATTATTTATATGGTATTTTGAGCTAAAACTTCACATATGTGCCCTAGGGACACCAAGGATTTATTTAACATCTTAAAAAAGTCTTGTGTCATGGCCCTTTTAATATTGAGACAGATGAAAAAAATGAGAAAATTGTTTGTGTTTGAGCTGTTGATTATTTAAGCTGAGACTGTACCATGGTAAATGATTGGCCAACATGAAATATCTGTCTGCAGATTTGTATTTTCTATATAATGGATACAACCACCATTCTTAAAGGTGCAGTGTGTAATTTTTAGAAGGATCTCTTGACAGAAATGCAAAATAATATACAAAACTATATTATCAGGGGTGTATAAAGACCTTTCATAATGAACCGTTATGTGTTTATTACCTTAAAATGAGACATTTTTATCTACATACACCGAGGGTCCCCTTACATGGAAGTCACCATTTTCTGCCGCCATTTTTCTACCAAAGCCCTTAATGGACATTTTTTTTACGAAGTTGTCTCCGACGATGACATGTTTGTCCGGTGGCGGCTACTGTAGCTTCTCTATGTGTTTCAAAAGCGAGGGGTGAGCAGTGGACTTAGCTGTTGGTTGCAATTTGCAACCTCACCACTAGATGGTGCTAAAATTTACACACTGCACCTTTAAAGAAATACATTTTCCATTTTACATTTTAACAATTTAACAAAGCACTCTCATTTCAGCATATTTACCCCCCCCCCCCCCCAAAAAAAAAGTGAATGTAATGCAAAAAAGTCAGAAGGATCCATCTAGGGATGAATATTCACAATTTTAAATCTTTTTAGGTGGATGACTCTCAAAAGCGCATGAACGGTGACAACATCAGAAAACCCACAGTTCCCAGCCGATATGCACAGTTTGCTGCAGAGGATGAAAATCTCTCTCAGGGCAGCCCTGCACAGAGCAGTAATGAAGAAGAGGAAGAGGAGAAATCAGCAGCTCATACACACTCATCTGTCCCTTTGGTCAACAGAGTGTCACCCTTGTCCAAAACGTACTCCCCCCATAGCTCTCCAGATAAGGTAAGAGATGGCTCTCATGAGCAATGACCTGCCAGCTACTGTATAGGGAGGGTTTTCATCAAAGCAAGCTTTAAACATTGCAAGGATGTCTACCTTAACTTCAACTAATCATAATTAATCTAAAGTATTTGTCTCATGTAAACCACTTGTTGATAGGAGGACTACAGCGACATGAGGATCAGCCTAAACCAGAGACCCAACAGCAGCCAAGATTTCGGCTTCCAGACTAACTGGGACTCCACAGGGGTCCGGGTGAAATCTGTAGTGCCAGGTAAAGAAGCTTTCATGTTTAGTTTTTTTTTTTTCAAAAATCAACGTGTCTCAGATGATGCTAATAATATGTCAGCGTGTCCAATGAGAATAAAGCATGATGCTCTACATGCAGCGAATGCTGATTAAATGCATAAGGGGTGCTGTTGCAAAGATACTGTGTATATAGGGCAGAATTTATCTAGGTTGAATCTGAAGAGCCTGATGAAAATCTTTAACCTCAGACAGCAATGGATCACAATGTCTTAAATAGTTTGAAGTGCAAAACCAATGCTTTGTTGTCTAAATTCCTGCTAAAGAATAATTGCTGTATTGCAATGTGTATTCTCTGCACCTTCCCTTTATGTCTTTTCTAGTCAGTTTAATCCTAATGAAAGTATTACTTTATTGAATGTCATCTTTATTTTCCTTTTGTTCTGTATTTACATTTTTGCATGCTCATCTATTGTTTGTGTGTGTGTGAGCAGGCAGCCCAGCAGAGCTCGGTCAGTTGAAGGTTGGAGATGAGATCCTTATGGTGAACGGACACAAGGTGGCAGACATGAGCTATAATGAGTGGAAGAACAGAATGGATGAAGCCCTTAAACAGGGTGCTCTTCTTATGGACGTCCGCAGTCATGGCAGGAACAGTGAGTCTCGTGATCTTACAGAATATGCCACTTTTTCTATAGCAATGTCAGATTACAGTAACCTGCACATAATAGTATCTGAGAACAGACGAAATTTTCCAACACAAAATAATAATAAAATAAAGCATCATGCAACTGTTTTTTTTTTACTTTACACTGTCAGAATAAATGGTCCTAGCTGCCACTGGGACAGTACCTTTTTAAAAAGTACACCTTTGCACCTAAACAGTTCATATTAGGACCTCAGAGGTACATATTGGGTTCGGTACTGATGAATGTAATGCATATTAGTAAATATTGGTACCAAATGTATACATATCTACTCTTTTTAAGGGTACTGCCCCAGTGACAGCTCAGGACCATTTTTTTTTTTTTTTGCAGTGAACTGTTTGTCTGTAGTTAGCCCTTTAAAGGGATAGTTCGGCCAAAAATGATATTAAACCCATGATTTACTCACCCCCAAGCTGTCCGAGTTGCATATGTCCATCGTTTTTCAGACAAACACATTTTCGGGTATTTAAAAAAAATGTTTTAGATCTTTCAGTTGATTAAATGTAATCTTACAAGGTCCACGACCTTCAAGTCCAAAAAAGTGCGTCCATCCTTCAAAAATTAAATCCAAACGGCTCCAGGATGATAAATAAAGGTCCTACTGAGGGTAATCCGCGCGGTGGTGTTGTAGAAATATCCATATTTAAAACTATATAATCGTGTCGCAGCCGATGGTGTAGTGGACAGTGCTCCGACACATGGTGCAGACGCACTTCTGGCGACCCGAGTTCGAATCCCGGCTCGAGGTCCTTTGCCAATCCCATACCCCTCTCTCCACCCTATACTTTCCTGTCGTCTCCTTAATCACTGTCTATCTAATAAAGGCAAAAATGGCCCAAAAATATAACTTTAAAAAAAAAAAAAAAAACTATATAATCGTAAATAAATACCTTCCGGTTGCGCCGCCATCTTAGACTCCTCTGTATTCAGGAGAGAGTATTAGCGTAGTGTACGCACTTTTCTTAGTGACGTATGACAAATTCGGAGGGCGGGGGCACAGAGCAGCAGCAGAGTAGCCTCCGTAGGCTGCGTAAGCTCTCATCCTGAATGCGGACGCGACTAAGATGGCGGCGCTACCGGAAGATAGTTATTTTAGTTTATAAAGTTTTAAATATGGATATTTCTACAACAACACCGTGCTGATTACCCTCAGAAGACCTTTGTTTATCATCCTGGAGCCGTTTGGATTTATGTTGTGAAGGATGGACGCACTTTTTTTGGACTTGAAGGTCGTGGACCCCGTAACATTACATTTAATCAACAGAAAGATCTAAAACATTTTCTAAAATATCCGAAAATGTGTTTGTCTGAAAAACGATGGACATATGCAACTCGGACAGCTTGGGGGTGAGTAAATCATGGGTTTAATATCATTTTTGGCCGAACTATCCCTTTAATTAAAGTACTTATCTAAATATTAACAAACTTTTTTATAGTAATGTGCACATCATAGTTTGTATCTTTTTGTGCCCATCAATGTGAGTTTGTCTTTCTCAGTGTTTATTTTCTGTTTCACACACACTTAACTGGCCCAGCTTGTAGCAACGTGTAGTGTTCATGTGTGTCTTTACTGTGTGTTATACAGCATAATTTGTGCTTCTTTATAAAAGCAGATTAATGATATTAATTAAACACGGTGTGTGGTGGCTCTCATTTTGGTAACTGCATGGCAGGGGAAGGTGGTCTGTCTGTCATACCCACTCATTTAAGCATTTTGTTTCAGCATTGTTTTGTTTTTATACGGTAGTTTGCTAATTGTGTGTTTTTGAAATGAATGATTTTGTTGGCATGGCACAATCAGACTGGGGCAGAGACCAACCTTCCCTTCCATTTAAAAGCCATAAGACCGTCAATCTGACCAGTCTGGATCCTTTAGGTTCTCCTGAGTCACACCTCAGTGCCAACCTGGATTTCACATCCCAAGCCAAGGACACTGTTGTGAAAACTGTGAACGTCAGCTCGCAGCCTTCCAATGTGAGCAAGCAGTAATCATTTATTTAATTATGATGCTTGTGTAATGTGGATATATTTGAATGCCTCTCTAATTATATCTCTGATTTTTATATTCAGAATTATGGCTCAAATGGCATAAATGGTGGTTTACGTAAGGAGTCTGATGCAGTGAATTATAAAGGTAAATGATTTTTCAGTTAATTGCTGGAAAACATTTAGCATATTTTCTGATATGCTTGTTTTATAAACCGCATGTTGTGCAGATTGTTTGTGAAAGCATTTGTACATTTTGAACGTGTTTAATAGCTTGACAAGAATGATTGTTTTTGATTAACTTTCAACAAAAGTCAAAGTCAAAAGAGAAACAAGATACGCATTTTCATAATTCAAATATTTTTACCTTCACTTTTATAAGAAAGCATTGTGATAAGACAAAACTGCAAATATAGTTCCCTAAAGTTGAGCCAAATCAACTTCTAACGTTTTTATTTCCCATGTAGAATCTGAATCCATTTCTTTGAAAAACTTAAAAAGGAGATCAGAGTTTTTTGAACAAGGTAACAGAGTTGAGTCCTAGTGCTTTTAGGCTTTGTGTTTCTGGGGCTAGGAACCACTAGATCTTCATCTTTCCATCCTCTTTCTCTCTGTCAGAAGTCCATCATAACCTCTATGCTCTTCCCTTAGGCTCGGCAGGGCTGTCAGTCAGTTCTCTGGTGTACCTCTGTGGTAAAGGGGGGGTTAAGTTTGCAGTGTACACTTCCATCTCAAACTCTGACATGCTGTCTATAGTTGCCTTGAGTACTCTAACACGCTGATACACTGTCAGAAAAAAACTAGGGCACAGTACCCTTTAAAAAGATCCTAATATGTACCATGTACAGATATGCATACATTTGGTACCAATACAGTATGTTGCCAATATGTACTTCTGATGTACTTTTTAAAGGGGTCCCATCCCAGTGACAGCTCTGGACCATTTTTGACCATTGCTTCTGACAGTGTATACATTCGAGCGCTGTATAGTTCATTTCCAGTAGGCATTTTACTGCATTTAACAAATTTATGCACTTCTATTGATGATCGCTGCTTATTTGTGTAATGCATAAAGATGCAACAAATTGTAGCAGTCAGACTTCTGTTTTTTTTTAACCAATTTTAGTGATGCTCTGAGGCATCTTAAATACAGCATGTCAGGAACAATACCAACATACGAAGCACAACTACTACATCAGAGCAATAGGAAGTTAATATTTTGCATAATCTTATTGATCGAATCTTTTAATTTAATGTTATAATAGTCAAATAGATTTGTTATGACAAATCTCATGAGTATCTACTGTACACTGCCCTTAACCCACATTGAAGTCCGTCCTGCTGTAGGCCTACGTAGTTGAATATAGCAGCCGGTGAGAGGAATGAAGTCAGTGTGGTGTGTTGGTACTGTGTTTTGAATGTGACTACTGCATGTGCTGGGCATGCATGGATTTGGTTTGGTTTTACTAATAGCCTGTGCTTCTGCATGTGGCATTGCCTTACATTGGGAAGTTGGTAAAATATGTTTGTCTGTGGGATGTAATGCATTATTCATTTGGTTTGTTTATCCAAGCAATTGCATGTGTTTCATTTGTAACATCATTGCATTAGGAGTTTCTTATTTAAACAGATTTGATTGTGTCATACATCTGGATAAAATGCTGCTCATGTGGCTTTCCTCAGGCTAAGATTATGCAAAGGATTTCATTCCAGATCCATGCTGTTTTAAATGCATCTAAGGGAAATAATCTAATTGTACTTTTTTTTACAGGTGGCTCTGATACAGCAATACCAAATGTAAGCTGTTAATCCTAAAATAACATCTTTCATATGCTGTATCTTCACTCTCAGATAAAAGGTCCAAAAGTTGTCACTTTTCAAAAAAGTACATTTTTTACCTAAAAGGTGTATATTGCTACCTCAAAGTTACACATTGGTACATTAGAGGTACATACTGGTACATCAAAGGTACATATCTGTACCAAAATGCTACATGCTATATTAGGTCCTTTGTTAAAGGTCCCATCCCATTGACAACTTCTGTATCTTACAAAAAATTACATTTGGATTAAAAATACTTTCAAGCAAAATAAATCAGATCTGAGGGTAGAGTTGTATGTCTCAATCATCTATGTAAGCGTTTAATTAACCACTTATTTGTTCAAAAAATTATATGTTTTTTTATAGAAACACAAGCATGTGTTTTCTATTAAATAGTCATACGAGAAGATTAGATGTGATCATGGAAAAATCTTTGATAGGTTGTTTTATTTTGTATGGCCGGTGGCTATTACTCTAATGCTTAAATGTGTTGGTCTTTTGTTTTTAGTTGCCTTCACCCTCCATCACTACATCCTCCATCCGCTCGTCCTGGGACCAGGAGGATGAGCGCAAACGACAGGAGAAATGGCAGAAAGAACAAGAGCGGTTGTTGCAGGTATGTTATATCCTACATGTTAATGATTTGGACATTAATGTTAAGCCTTGATATAAATATAACAATTTATTTACATGCCCTCTCTATATAAACCCTACAGGAGAAGTACAAAAAAGACCAAGAAAAACTTGAGGAGGAGTGGAAAAAGGCCCAGCAGGAGTTTGCAAGAAATAATAAGGTTTGCTAAATATTAACTTGTGATTGTTGTGGCTGTTGTTGTGATTACTTTTGTTGTACTGTATGTGAAGTGCACCTAGTATTTTTTCCTCATCAAAAAGTTTACATTTATGCACTTGGCAGACACTTCTATCCAAAGTGACTTGCAGTTCATTTCAAATGTATACAATTTATCAGTATGTGTGTTGTGGTTTAAACCCACAGAACATTTAATTCTGCTAACCCAAATCTCTACTACTGAGCTACAGGAACAGTTTAAGAGTTTAACATAAAAAAGTGACAAACATAAGATCTGAGAAATGGCCACCTGTCCAAGATGGTTTCATTTCTCAGCCTGATATGGTTGCAGTCTAGATGATGGATGTGTGTGTGTGTGTGTGTGTGTGTGTGTGTGTGTGTGTGTGTGTGTGTGTGTGTGTGTGTGTGTGTGTGTGTGTGTGTGTGTGTGTGTGTGTGTGTGTGTGTGTGTGTGTGTATATATGGAGCAGGTTGAGATATACTGATAGCCAGAGCATTGGGCAGTTGGGATTGAATTCACGAATGTCCATTATGTTCATGTCTATAGAGTGAAACTATGCAAGAATCCGCCAGATTGCAAGAAGAAGAGAAGAGGAGAAGAGAGCAGGAGAGGCAGCGTTTAGAGGAAGAGAGGAGGAAAAGAGAGGAACAACAGCGCCTTGAGGAAGAGAGGAAGAAGAGGGAAGAGGAAGAGCGCCTGCGTCAGGAAACAGAGAGGAAGAGAAGGGAGGAGGAGAGGAGACAACAGGAGGAGCAGAGGAGACTTCGGGAGCAAGAGTGAGATTCATCTTTGAAAACATTTTTGTTATTCTAACACGCACTTATATTATTTAATGTCTCATCTGTGTGCAACATTAAAATGTTTCTCAAGCATGCATACAGTACAGTAGCATAATATAGTTTTGAATAGCATGCTTGACAAACATTAGCTCTGCTATAGCTACATACACGATACGCAGACTAACATTGCCTGATCTAACCATGCTCATTTTCTTTCCATTAATGTCTTCTATCATGCATATGTGTGGCATGAACATCTACTTACCTGTGCTGCTTGCCTTTTGCTTGGCCACAGTAAAGTGAACTCCTTTGGCTCTACCAATGCTTACCGTAACTTATCCTACTCGCACAGGTAAACCTGAATTCAGTTTGTACTGCCCTTTGTATTTAAAGGATTAGTCAATTTTCTTAAAAAAAAATCCAGATAATTTACTCACCACCATTTCATCCAAAATGTTGATGTCTTTCTTTGTTCAGTCGAGAAGAAATTATGTTTTTTGAGGAAAACATTCCAGGATTTTTCTCATTTCAATGGACTTTAATGGACCCCAACACTTAACTCAAAACTCAACGGAATTTCAAAGGACTCTAAACGATCCCAAACGAGGAAAACAAAAAAAATTTTGACAAGAAAAATAAAAAATATGCATTTTTAAACCACAACTTGTCGTCTATCTCCGGACCTGTGACGCGCCAACGCCACCTCACACAATACGTCACCACATCAAGAGGTCACGGATGACGTATGCGAAACTATGCCCCAGTGTTTACAAGTGTGGAGAAAGAGGACCATTCCAACATTGTTGTATTTCGAATGATACTAATTAATGTCTTTGTGTCAGTTTGTTGTTTAAAATGGTCCACAAATGTGCGTTTCATATATGTAACACGTGACCTTTCTATGTCACTACGCAAACACGTGAGGTCGCGCTGGCGCGTCACAGAACCGGAGATAGATGAAAAGTTGTGGTTTAAAAGTGAATTTTTTTTTTTTCTTGTCAAAAATGACAATCGTTTCCAAGATTAGACCCTTATGCCTCGTTTGAGATCGTTGAGAGTCCTTTGAAACTGCAATTTTAAACTGCATTAAAACTGTTAAGTGTTGGGGTCCATTAAAGTCTATTAAAATGAGAAAAATCCTGGAATGTTTTCCTTAAAAAATCCAGATAATTTACTCACCCCAATGTCATGCAAAATGTTGATGTCTTTCTTTGTTCACTCGAGAATAATTTTTTTTAAGAAAATGGACTAATCCTTTAACAAAGCTGTATGTCAACAAAACTCAGAGCTCTTGTGCTTAGCACCAGTGTTGGGAAAGTTACTAAAAAAAGTAATGAATTACTGGTTACTTCATCAATAATGCAATTAGATTAATGCACAAATTTCTCTCTCCAAAAAGTATTTAATTACTTATTACTAATTACTTTCTAAATCCTGTTTAGTTAACGATACAAAGATAGCGGCTCGAATAAATCATATAAAAGTACATAAATTATTCTGGTCACACTTTTTAAGGTGCAATTGTCACCATTTACTAACTATTAACTACTTTTGCTTTAAAATACTCCTAATTAATGTTTATTAATATTTAGTAAAGTACTTGATAAGTTTAAGTATTTGGTTGGAATTTGGTAGGGTTAAGTATGTGGGTTTTGCAGAATCAAGTATCTTTTTAAGTACTAATGAACAGCCAAATATCTCAGTAAAATTAAAGCTAATAACTTACCAGTTATAAGTGAGAATTAGAAACTACACTAGAGTATTACCATATTCTTATTAACTGAACAAATTATTTAAAGTGAGAACATATAAATACATAAAAACATGCATTTTAATTTGATTTTAAATCTACTATTGTATTATATATAATTTTTCTACAGTCTATATACAGTATTACGTTCAATTATATCAGAAGTAACTGTAATTAAATTACTGGATAAATAAGAGTAATTTGCTTAAAGGTCACGTTCTTCTGTTTTTGAATATTTGATTGTGTTTACAGTGCGCAATATAACATGTGTTCATGTTTCACATGTAAAAAAAATGTGGTATTTTTCCACACAAATTACTTATCTCTATAGCGCTGTTTTCACGGTCCTAAAAACAGGCTGATGTCGTCTTTGTTCTATGAAGTCCCTCCTTCAGAAATGCGTATCGAGTTCTGATTGTGTAGTTTGTTTAGTGTCTTGTCATTCGACAGCAACTTAGCTTATAGCAAAGCCGTTGAGCCAAATATGGCGACTGTGGGCGGAGTTTAGTCAAAAACTCTTATATTGACGTCATTAAAGCAGGAAGTAGAGGGCTGTAGTCCAAACCGGCCATTCCCTGTAGACTTTGAAAGGAATTCTGTTGAGGAAAATATATCACCTGGCAGTAAACTTTGAGCTTTATCATTTTACAGGTATTATTCACGCTTATAACAACAACATTACAGATTAACTAAAGTTTGAAAAAATGGGATCAGGAAGAAGGTGACCTTTAATAACTAATTACAACCAACACTGCCTAGCACCCCTGCATATTTTGCTGTATGATTATATGACTAATAAAGTTCAACATCTCATTCGTTTTGTCTTGCAGGTCCTTGTCCAAATCTACTCCAGAGCTCGATGAAGTAGCAAAACCAGATATTAAAGGTCAGATTTTATCTTTTATATTTAAAGCTTCAAGTGTTTATTGTTTGTTTGACCGATAAGGAACCACTGATAAATAGCTGTGTACGCGATCCAGCCTTACATTAGTCAGATCACCTAAAGTTCAGTGCTGTAGAGTCTGGGACTCTGTGCAGGTGTGTACGGCAGGCACAGGGGTTTGGCGGGATGGCTGCTGGAAGAGGAACTGAGGCGTAAGAAAAACCCTCAGGTCCAAAGCCAGCTGGCAGCGAGTGAGCTCGAGCTCGAGAGGAGGAGCATCCTCAATGCCATGAAATACAGTAACCCGGAAAGAGGTGGGCGCGGCCTGAAACCACGCCAATCAATGTGCCCGACCAATCAGATCGGCTTGATTTACACCAATCCAGTGTCAGCAAAATCAAATTAAATTGAGCTTGCGTTGTGTACCTGTGATCAGCAGTTACTTGATTCAAAATAATATATAAAGATAATTTGATCTTTTCATGTCAAATTACGTTATGTTTAACCTTTAAACCCAATTCGCACCTTTATAAATAACTGTTGCTTTATCCATGGTGGACACCAGCAGTGAGCGGTGGTCTGGGTGAAGTCGGCCGAGACTACAAGAAAGAGCCACAGTCACAGGCTGAATTGGAAAGGCAGCAGATCCTTCAGGAGATGAAGAAGAAGACTTCCATAAACACGGACAAAAGCTGGATTCGCCAGCAGTCCCTATTCAGCAACACACAGAAAGAATCTGTCAATCTACCAATGAGGAGGTCAGTAGATTTGGAAAAAAAACCATGTTAAGTATTACCTACAGGCATATGACTCCTAACATATACTTTGTTTGCAGAGGCGAGTCTCTTGACAACCTCGATGTGCCTCGTTCTTCCTGGAGATCATCATGGGCACCTTCTAGTACCTCCTCTGTACCAGACTACAGCCGGCCCTACTCGGCATTCTCTAATTCCTCAACATACAATAGTGGACGTCCAGGGTCTGTTGCTCTGCACACATCTCAGCCTGTGAACTCCCTGAGACAATCTATTTCGCAAGAGTCTCAAGCTCCATCACGAAACAGGTATTTATTACTTTGGCATTTGGCAATACATCCACCCATCCTGCAGCCATATGTCTCCCATATTTGTGTTGTCTACAAGATTTTGTTTGCACTCCACGTGGGCAGATGTGCACGACTGTGTTGCTGGGTCCTCAGATCATGTTTTCTGTAATCTAGGTCAGTGAGTGGCAGGAAAATCTGTTCGTATTGTAATACACCACTGGGCAAAGGAGCAGCCATGATCATCGAGTCCCTGGGGCTCTGTTATCATTTGACTTGTTTCAAGGTGAGAGTTCAGGGCTACTCTGAGGTCAGGTCCTATCTGGCGTCATCAGTTACTAACCTTAATTGCCCTGCTTGATTTTACTTTTATTATTAGTGCACATATAAACTCAAAGAATCAAAATGACACTTTTAACCCTTTGAACTGCTTCACTGACAAAACTTTTTCAAACAGACATTTTGCCAAAGTGGAATATTTGAAGAGTTCGGTTCCAAAACGCAATTAATCCATTTTGACTAATTTCAGTAAAACGTGTTTTCTATACCAAAAAGGTGACGAGATTAAAACCACTATTTAATGTTACAAACTTACACATAGAATCTTTAGGTTATATAAACATAAAAAAAATTGATTTTCAAAGATTTATTATGAAAACTGATTATTTTTTTTCCACAAGTTTTTTTTTCCAAAATGCTATAAATCTATTGAATCAATATATAAATGTGCATTCATCTTCGCTATGTTATATTCATTTAGTTGACTAGTGGTATACACTGATAAAAAAAACATTAATCAAAACACTTACTTTGTCATATTAATAACACTGTCATTGCTGCTGTTATCCTTGGGAAGTCATCGCTGAACTTTTTTGACAGCGATCAGCTGTAAAATGTTTTGCTCCTGCTTGATTTTCGTTGACTGAGTAAAATATTGGAAAGTTTTTCATAAGATCACCTGGGGTCAATGTGTTAGCATGACAGGAACTTTTATGGTATGTTGTGAGAACAAGCAATAGCCAACATTTTTCTGTCTCCGAGTGCCTCTCGCATAAATTATTTGATATTGATGGCTTGCGTTTCTTCTCCGCCACAGAAAACCATCACAGTTTTATCAATGCCAACAAAAGTATTATTTTGTTTTTGTTTGTTTGTCACGAAGTACAAAGTTAATGAGGAAAACTAGGACTCTGTGTGTATTCAAAGCACCACCATTGTTGTTTACAATGCGTTGAATGGTGCGCTGTGATTTATTGAGCGGATTTATTGCATTCTGCAGAGAAGGAGGACTGGCGTTTATCTCGTTTTGGGAAAAAAGGATCAAAGATGACAGAATAACACGGCGGATATCAGATTTTGCGTAAAATTAAGGATTTACTTTTTAATACTGACCTGATACAGTACTGATTTTGGGCGGTAACTCGTTTTTTTAAAAATGGCGTTCATCCTTATGGCGTTTTGGAACCAAACTCTTCATTTGTTGTTTTATTGTGAGGATTTTTACTGCGTCTATGCCAAAAATGTCCAATTTGTGTTGGGAGAATTCATTGAACAGTAGCATTACTTCATTGTGCAGTAATTTAGCCCAAATCTCCGCATCATATTCACTAACCACTTACAGTCCAGCTTTACGAAAACCGCATGAAACGATGCACAATAGTTTTTATAACTGAGCATATATACAGGTGACATTGGAGTAAAAAAAATCAAAAGTTTAGCTCACGTGAAACTTTAATGTGCTCACGCGAAACCTTCATGTGCAAATTTTTTTTTTTAAGTTTAGTTTCACAGGCGCACGCAAAACAAAACGCAATAGTTTCACATGCACACGTGAAAGTTTCACGTGCGCACGCAAAGCTAAACTTTATTTAATTTGTCCTCCATGTCCACTTAGGGGCTCCGTAGATGTCCATCGGGGGATTTGTATAATATTTGCTTAAACCGTTAAAAATATTACGTGTATGGTACAAAATGGGCAGAACACTGAAGTTTTAAGGTACAAGATTGAACAACATAATTTGACAAAAACTATACAGCATATTGGGGTAAAAAAAGCTCATAGTTAATAAAGTAGTGACATTGACTACAGTTTGATCTTTTATCAATATTAATTGATTCTTTTTTGTTGTAAAATTTTTTAGTCAAATGTCATGGGCTACGTTATTCATAAACGTTGCATGTGTTGTTTGTCATTTTTGCAAAGCCTCTTAAAGTTTTTCTCAAAGCTGAGCTTCCTTAAAGTAAAAAATAGGCAGAAGTTAAATGTTAAAATGTTTTAGGTGTTACCAATTGAAGTATTTTTTTCAGTGGAGTGTATGCTCCAATCACGCAAATGCCAAATTTTAAATGCATCTTTCAGAAAATATTTAAACAAAGAGCAAATATGTCAGTTGTCCACTTTTGGTCAATACTAGTGGTGTTTATTCCTAGTAAATTCCTAAAATTTTTGAGGCTGTTTACACTTGGCATTAACATGCGTTTTCATCGATCGGATCACAAGTGGACGAGAGAGACACATTACGTTTACACCTGGTATTTAAATCCGTCTCTTTTGTCTTTCGACCGCATCTGTCCTGAATACTGTGAGGGGGTGGTCTGTGAGAGGGTGGGCGAGTCTCTCTGCTGTCATTCAAACGCAAGCGGGAGTAATTATGAGTTTATATGGACGCAAACTTATATTATGTCGGAGTCCACTGCTTGTTTAGCAAGTATACATGCTGCACAGTGTTTTGTACGTTTATATGTTGGAGCTTTCTCTGAATTTTCAGCGCAATTGATGAAATAGGATCGCGCAACTTTCACGCTTTCAAAACGAAACTACGGAGATCAGCCGCTTTAGTTGTATCAATGAAAGGCTAAAAATAGCGCTGTTCACCGTATGTTTACGCCAGAAGTAAAAAAAAGACGTAAACCTTATTGTGTTTAATACCTCAGATTAGATAAATGGGCGGAGAGAAGGCGGTCGCGTGTGGCTGTTTGAACACATTCAACCACATTGCGTTCCGCAGCTCCAAAGCGATCCGATCGAAAGTGGTTTCGACTACCTCTGGATGTGGTTGAAAGTGGACGAACTCAAAACGTTTTGAACACCGTTTACACCTGGCATTAACGTCGTCCACTTCTGATCCGATCGACGAAAACGCATGTTAATGCCAAGTGTAAACAGCCTCTTTGTTCCAGTGTCTACCTCATTGAGTTTATCTAAAGCTCAGTCATTCCTCACTCAACCCCCTCATTCTCCAAATCATTTCTGTTTCTGCCCATCCTCTCATTGTCCTCTAACTAATTTTTTCATTGAATTATTTCTAATCCTTTTTGCTGGTGGCTATTTCCTTTTCTCTCGTGGTATTGCCTTAGACCTCAAAATAGGGGTTGCCCTCACTCTTCTTGTGAAGGTGAGTATGTGTACCCATTACACAGGTTCCTGTTTTTTAACCGTTTCCTTCATCTGTTGTTTTAGTGCATTAACTGCAGGTCTGAATTGGGGGGCTCGGAAGCTGGAGCAGAAGTCAGAATACGACACCAACAGCTCTACTGTAACACCTGCTATACGCGACTCAAAAGTAGGCCAAACATCTCTGCAGTACTGTCTGTATTGTTGGTTATATATTTTCATAATGATCAATGATTTCATGTGACGTCTTTTTCCTCTCTCCAGCTGGGCAGCCCACCGCCATGTGACCTCACTGTATTGCAGCAGATCGAGGAGGAACCAATCACAGATAAGGAACTGTAAACACAAGAGCTTGGTGGAGAAGTGATGAACATTGGGTGATTTAACAAACCATGATTATTCAGTGAGCTTCTATTCATGTTTTTTACTGAGTGGGTGAGATTCCTAAGTTTAAGTTTATGCCAAAGTATTAGCAATTGTTTATAAGAACGGGATGTGCATGTACCTAAATATTGAAAATTCATACACTGTCTTTTTCATCATTGAAAGATTCTGATTATTTCTCGCTGGCTTAACTGATGTCTATATAATCTTAAAAGTGTTTATGATAGAAATGTATTGTTTTATTGCATTGCTTATCTCTGTTTCTGCGGTCTTTGCTATATAAGGGTTTGCTGACTTAAATATTCAGCTTTTTGACTTTATTATCTGTGTGCCTTTTTCTGTTCTGATGGGAAAGGTAATTAAAGAGAAAGCATTATAAATTTATAAATTATAAATTCGACAGTGGTATGGTTTGTAGTCAGCACTCATGAGTTTATTTTATTGAAAGCATCTATTCTGTGTGTCTTTGTAAGTCCCTTGCAGGGTAAAGTGAGAAATGTTTAAAAGCTAGATATTCTGCAATTATTGTAAATAAATAAAAACAAAACCATAATATCTTTCCTGGACGTGTTTTACTTGACTAATTCGTCTCGTTTTATTTCTTAATTTAAGACTGGCTGTTAAGCATTTGTGTTGTTGAAAGTTATACTTTGATGTAGCTTATTTTGCAGTTTGTGCGTAAAATAATATTGGTGTTGGAATTCACTGATGGTCCTCTGAGAGTAAATTCGATTTACCAGAGGTATTATAAGAAGCATTATGATCATCATATTTTACATTCAAATAGCTATAAATATAAGATTATGCAATTAGAGCATGATTTTATTTTTAATAGAGAACATCAATCGCTGATCATCACATTTTAACACACAGCACTGCTACATGAGAAAATATAACAGGGTTATAAGGAAACTATTCTTACGCATTCTTATGCAATGCATTTATTTATTATCAATTCTCTGAAATTAAACCTCAAATAAGACCACTAACAAATAGCATTTTATTGTATAATTTATTGTTTTGTTTAACTCAATTTGTAAGTTTGAGATGTTTGCGTCATGAATTTTCTTTGGGGGTAGCGCAAGCCAAAAAGTTTGAGAACCTCTCAAGTACAGGAACAAGGTTTGTTACAAGGGTTACAATGACTTTACACACAATAATTTCACATAATAGCTCAAAGGTGACCAGAAACTTATCCAGATGTAAACATCTGGAGGGATGCTTCATCCTAGCTTGCCTGCATATGTTGGCCTGAATGACAGTTAATTGAAACTGTGGTACAAGGGCTCATAGAGATGCTGATGAGATATTGTCTGATCATCTTTAGTTTTGGTGGGTTGGGTAAAAGAATAAATTTCATCCACCTCTCAACCTCTTCCACCTGCTGTTTGTACTGATGCTAATTTTAGTCCATATTACTGATGTCAGTCATGTAGTTGCCATGGTTGTGGAATCTCACTGAACATCATTGTGGAAAGCAACACAATTTTTCTCTCATCGTGTAAGCTAGGTAGCATTTATAAAAAAAGTACATTTATGAAGTCTTTTCATACTAAGGCAGGACCACAATTAATATCAAAAAAGGCTGATATTTATTTTGCTCATAACAAAACTTAAATTGTCATACATTATAGTTCAGTGATTCTTGGGAATTTGGATAAAACAGGTTTAAATTTCGGAAAAAAAGTTAGTTAAATTACAAAATCTGAAGGTATATCATTATAGACCAAGGTCTTGGCTGTTCAGCAATTTACCGGTGCAACCTCCCCTGTTTGTATTTTTTTCATAAAATAGGTGTTTTTCCAGTTATTACTCATACAACATTTACTTTAAGCATAAATAGAAAAAGTAATGTTTTTTTTATTTAATAAACATATTTTTGTATTAAGAGAGACTATTAATTTAATAACTCAACAGCACTAAAGAAACATTAAGCATATTCATTTAAAACAAATAAAACTCCGTCTGACGGTGGTGACAGTGGCCTCATTACAACATACAATTCCAAAATGTAAACCACTCAAGTCAATGGCTTCTTGCTTAAACTTTATGTAAATATTTGGTCCAAAAATAACAATCCTGAGCACTGTGATGATGAACAAATATCAAATCATAACTTCCTAAAATACATAAAACCTGACAGAAAAGAAAGAAAACATCTGACGGTGGTGACAAAAACCTAGATAAAAAAATAGATGAGTTGTTCACATTAGCCATCTTGTTTCCCCTCTGTTGCTAGCTACTTCAGACCTCTTCTTAAAAATGATACATTTATTTCATAATCTAATCTAATATTTTTTATACAAAGATGATGGTGTTGACATGTTATGGTTGTCACAGTAGCAGTGTCCAAAAATATGAACAAGTTTAAGAGAAAATAGCAAACATACAGGAGCTTGAGTGATCTTGAAGCATGCAGTAGAGCTGAAGGTTTGAAAATGGGGTCCTCAGGAATGCAGTTGACCCTGTTGTTGTCTGATTTTATTGCTTTTTATAAATATCTGACAGTGGTGACGACATTTTGAGCAATCACAAAATAATATTAAATATTGTTCAAGACTCACTGTTTGTAGTTTTTAATACATATTACAATGTACTCTTTCATGTGGTACATATATTATTCAATTCAATTATTACTTTTGGCTTTTTTTAATCAAGTTGAAATGATTATCTCTTAATTGAGGACAGCTGATTTTGTAGGCAATGGGCCAGCATATAATCATTAAATTAATAAAAAATAAAAATAAACCTATAAAAGAACCTTACATACCTGTATGTGCAAAGGACCCCCTGATTATAACACTGATTCTTTTTCTTCATGAAAATGTTATTAATTTCCAACAGAATTAGCACTTTTCTTAGTGGGACATGTTTTTGCCAAAGTTTCAATGATCAGTGAGCTATCAGACACATTTTCAAACACGCTTGCTATCTATTCTAAATGTCCTTTACAAGTCATTTTATCCGTCTCAATAGTTCATTATAAATCATACACTGTAATGTTATGATGTTCTGAGTTGCTATAAATTATAAAAAATAAAGTTGAATTAGTTTTTACAGCAACCAGTCAATAAAGTTAAAAATGTATTATTATTTTCAGATTGATTAAAACTGCAAAAGGAATTTTTACTGTGTACATTGAAGTTATGCACGGTTATTTAGAGGTCCTGAAATAGTTTTATTTGCTCATATTTGTCTGAAGCTTATTGTGTCTTTTTTCTTCATCAAACTGATCTTTTATCATGATAAGCACGCACTTCTTTCGAAAAAGATTGTTCCCTGACCTTTGAAGCAAACTAAATCCTGGTGTGTCCAGGATTGATTAGTAGCTTGAAGCGATACCTTGGATCAATAAAGAAAAAAGAAAGATACCGCTGTGGCCATGTGCTCGTTCAAGGAAATGTGTCCTTAGAAATACGGACATTTCTTGTGATGAATCAAAATTCATGTCACAATACTGTTTCCTGAAGCACCTCAAAGTATCAAAGATAAAAGTAATCCTGTTTGGGTTACATACCCTAGTCAGTAGTTGAATTCCCCTTTGGTTTTCTTTTCTGCATGTTGTGGTTTGTTATTGTCAGCCTTTCTGTGTTGCTTTATGGAGGTGGGTAATATGCTTACTGAGTAAAGTGGTCATTAAACCAGTACTTAGTAACCCGGCAATGACATCCAACACAAGTCTCAATCCATAGTTCAGATGCAACCTTGCGTTCCCTCTTCACTTTAAAGCACAACGTGAGATCTGAGTGTGTGGGTACTTCACTAAAGAGAGAAAGAATTTGTTCAGGTATGACAATCAAAGGGATTTCATACAAAAAGGCAGAGCACCTGCCCTTCTATAAAATGGAGATCTGGTGAGGGTAAAAATGTGGCATATATTTTTTTCAGAGTGCTATCACTGCAGGCACTGATTTCTCATTTCCCTTGATGGCATACTTCAAAGATCTAATCTATACTTGTCTTACTGTACTGCAGTATCTAATGCATGGCCTCTTATGAAATGTGCCCTTCATGTTCAGTGACATGAAAAATGTTTCATTGCTCATGAATGCTACGGCCAAGTCAAAAGACACAGATATGCTTGAAGTGTTTATGCCAAGAGGATGTTCTTCTTCAGCCCACTGTGAATTCAACTGCCATTGAGCTGTGCATGGAGGTGAATATTAAGTCATCATAAGCTAATGATTGTTAATCTGTTTTTAGTCTAAACAATTTGAAAGATTTCAATTGACCAACTTGTGTGGCTATTTGTACATTTTAATTCCTATTAGGACAGTGGTTCTCCACTTTCTTCATTTCAAGGCCCCCCACTGCCCACAACAATATTTGAATGCCCCCCCCCCCACTCACAAAAAATTGGCTTTGCATGACTAGGCAGATGTATTTTAGCTACGAAAGTAATAAGAAATATCTTGATTTTTTCATGTTTAGCTTATTTAAATGCGGTTAGCCCCGGCCTCCTGGTTGAGAGACGCTGTATTAAAGTACTCTTAAGCAGTGTTGGGAATGTTACTTTAAAAATTAAAAGTTACTAGTTACTTCTCACGAATAGTAACTGAATTAGTAGATGCGTAACCAGGAAAAGTAACTATTGTGTTATTTTAAAAAAGTTTTTCAAATATTTCTAATAACTTGGATGCCCCCAATATTAAATATGTTAAATGAATGAAATGGACACTAAAAAGAAACCAATAATTTTGTGGCAGCATGTGAAGTGCTTCTTTAGTTGCACATAACATAAACATTCTTGACTTAAACCTCAACAATGGAAAAGTAGTGCTTATTATACTTTGTGTTAGCGACCGCTACCTTTGAGCTCTGTCTTGGCGGGTGTGTGCGACTCGGCCAATAGATTTGTCCTAGTTGCTTTTTTGAACTCACTAAAGGGGTCTAGAAAGTTGCTAAATCTAGCGACAGTGTCAACAGTTGGCAACAATGCTCAGACTTTTTTTACACTGCTCCGACTGTGCATGTGCTTGTATGTGACAAAAAACAGGCACCACTCTGCCTCTGGTTGGCTAATGATGGAAATTAAACCAATCATCATAAGTTATGTGTCCTAACACACACACGTTGGCATGTATGGTTTATGGGGACAATTCCATAAACGCAATGACTTTTCATACTGTACAAACTGTATATTTGATTCCCTTAACCTTTATAGCATAGTAAACATGTCATTATACACTATTATACACTATTCATGTCCCCATAAACATATACCAACCCACACACACACACACACTAGAGAAAAAAAACATTGCAGGTCCTATTGTCTGGCTTAGAGAGAGCCTACACGGGTACAATATACTCAGTTATAGTAATGCGCATTTTATTGTCAGTAAACGGTAACAGCGTTACAACGGTGGAAACAGTATTTTTTTATAACTTGTTACTGAGAAAAGCAACGCTGTTAGTAACACCATTTATTTATAACGCCGTTATTCCCATCAATGCTCCTAAGTTTAATTTTAGCATGCTTTTGTAAGGTATTAAAATGATTTGATCCATCAATTAAAACGTCAGATTATAAACAACAAATGTGACCAAGTGTGTGAAAAGCTAAAGCTAAAAAGTCATATTTTGTGATTCACTTTATTCTACATAAAATCATCTTACACAATGTAAAGAACATAAATTTTGACCTAAGGTCATGTGTATGGAGGACCAAACATGCAAAAATAATAAATAATTAAATGTACTAAGAAATGTATAAAAACAAAAATAAATGTACAAAATAAATAAATATAGTAAATATTTCTTTATTTTTGTGGTATTACATTTTTTCACCTATTTATTTATTTATTTCCACTTTAATTTATTTCTACATTTATGCATTTATGTCAACATCACATATTTATTTTGAACGATTTGGAAGAATTTGCTCCAAAACAAATGCATTGCACCACATAAACTGCAATTGATAATGTGCTGCTGTGAAAATGTATGGTTTGTTTTAACAAAATAATAGATGAGTTTCTTGCAAAAGAGTAATGGATTTGTTTCATAAGACTCTCAAATAGGAGAGTCAAAGAACTACAACCAGAGAACTGTCATTTTAAAAGTCATCAAGTACTGTACCACAGTTTCCGATAATATCTTTACTGGATCAAAACATCACCTGTATCTTGTATGGCCTGGGAGGGAATAAATTAACAAAGGAAGCAAACTTTCCTATGCAAATGTGCGATGTGGACAGAGAGTTTATGACCCTTCAATCACATATTTTTGGTATTTTGCCTCAATGACATTAAGCAGTGAAGGGAAAGGACAAAAGTAAGCCTGTGTGAGCGTTATTCAATGAATTAACAAGTTAACACTGCAGTACAGGGTGACAGTGAAAGGCAAACACTCACAGATGGGTTTCGTGACAACACAAGGCCAAACCTGCATTTTTATGACTGGAATAAACCATATGGTCTCTAATCTTCACGGAATGCCAAACACAAGGTTGAGAGTTATGATCTTGGTTCAGTTTGTTGGTTACCTGGAATCTGAGCTCTGTTAATAATACTTCATCATGATAAAGCTATACGGTATTCTTTTTATTAGTATGATTATATTTCCTTTAATAGATACACTTAATAACAAATGTAAAAGTTCTATAAATTGTCTATACCTTCCCAATGCCAGCGCTATGTAAATGTTTACCAAATGTATTGCAGAATAAACCTCAGGTCTTCTAAAGATGGCAGTTCGGTTGATCCAGGGATCTCTTGGGTCGGTGACGCAGCTGTTGTCATAGAAACGAATACATGTGCTCAGAATGGAGGTGAGCTAAGGTATTATGTGTAACTGGATTAAGGACAGAGGCTTCCCATGTACCACAACCATCATCGTGAAATAGCGGAAACAATTATGTTGCAAGTGAAAGTGCAGTTCGAGGAGGTTTTATTTTTGTGCAGCGTGACAAGACAAAGTCAGTTTTGGGAACACAGTCGTGCTTTTAAAGCTCTGATTAGAATAGAAATTCATGAATACTGATTTGCCCAGTGGATTTAAATGTATGAATTTTACATAGTTCTCTTTATTGGAGAACTGCAGCAGCTGCACGTTGATAAGATGGGCAACAGAGCGACACAAATCCTGCTCCTCAGGTGGTTTATCCTGATTCGCTGCTGTGAATATGTCAAGCTACTTTTAATCACCCCAAAGTCATTACATATTAAAAGAAACATAAAAAAGTCAGCAGTTAAAATGTTTTATGTGGTTAATAAAATGAGTCCCTCATGCAGTATTTGTTTCTTACTGACTGATATGATTTGTCTTCGCTGTCCTCCTGTCTAGTCAAGAATGAAATGTTTGTTGTTTATAATGCACAAAAAACATGCATAGACATTAAAAGACTTAATCTTCCAAATAAAGCATCTACATCAACCTCTTTATCTTTAGAGGATCCGTACGTGTGATCGTCTCCATGTGTGAGGCTCAGCCAATAATAGCATTTATTTAGTTGCATCCTTTCTTTAGATGATGAAAGCAAGCAGGCTAACATGAGGGATGAATCAGACAGCTGCAGTAGCCGGAGCCAACGAATTTCAATAACATTGTTTGTAGCCATAAGATTGCATTTGTTTAACTTAAAACCCAATCTTATATGATGTTTGAGCATTTAAGATTTGGATTTTCACTAATTCAGATAAATGACTATAAGCAAAGTTTAACAATAAGCTTCTGATGACCTGACGTCCTTCTGATTTCACTGGGTTGAGTGACAGATTGTGCACTATCAATATAAATCTCCCATGATGCATTTCCAATAACAGGGAAAGTATAGGTCATGCGCATCCAATCCTCAATTAAAGGGCTTCCAGCTGATTCCACAGCTGTACAGGTTAAAGATTATTGACAATACCACCCCCTACCAGGTCCGCTGGCCAAACTAGATCAATAGACTTGCCTATGCCGGTCCTGAAACACTGCACTCAGGCTGCCATTTACAGACCCCAGCATGATGACATCCCTGCTGTTAAAGACAGATAAGCTGATGAGATAAAGGATGAGAGAGCACTTGGCGGGCTCATCCTGAAAGAGATGTGTCTTGTGAGCATGTTTAAATGATTAAACTGGACCTCCTTTTGAGATGCTAACAGAAGAAACCATTTGTCCACATATAGATGTAATTTGAGTTTATGTGAGTTCAGTTGTCTGACAGCATTGACATACACAAATTCTCTAATCTATCTGGAGTTTTATTAGGATGTGCCAATCGATCTATGCAGTGTGCATTAAGTCAAACACACCTAATAAGCCATAAACAAAATTACCATGAACTTCATCACGCACATCTTCCAAGTTTTCACTTTTTAAGGACTTAGGCATACTTGGGTACGAATCATAAAGTGTAGTGTGAGTGCAGATCTTGGTGGACAATTGCACTCAGGTCCGGTTCGGTCTGGTTAATATGAATGCACCCTTACATACAATGATTACATTACAGTTTTAAGCTTTTGACATGTCCTTACTTATGTCTGTATTAATTCTATCAAGGTTATATTTTCACAGAATGTTCTTTATATTATGTAAGATGATTTTATGCAAATCACAATAAATGACTGAGTCACAGTTGGTTAATAGAAAAAAATCTCTGAGTTTCTATATGGCACGATTTAAAGTACTGCATGACATCTGCAGTTAGACATAATCTTGAACCAATTCTCAGTCTTAAATGATTGCGATTTCAGCTTTGCATTTCAAAAAAAAGTTGAGTCACCTTTTCTTAAAGTGCAATCAATATTTCATGCATACATGTGAAGATCTGCTTCAGATTGCTGCAATGCTATCTCATGGCAATTCGTACGTATTTTACGAGCTAATTCATATTAAATCACACAACCACATTTGTACATTTTTGTACAATTTGCTTTTGCCCCTGTGACATTGGGGTTAAGGGTAGGGTTTCATTATTGTTTTTGTAAATTTAATTCATACAAATTAGCCAACTTGTAAAATAAGTTAAATCAGGCTGGATTGCTAAGATTGCTAAGAAGTGTAGCTTGATAATGCTGTGAAAGAGCGTGGAGCGATAGGCTTAACCTTTACGGATAAAATGTTATAACAGTTACATCAGATTTTAGGGCCACAGTGTGGCTTGATACACTTTTAGAAAAAAGGGACAAGAAGGTAAGTTGTCACTGGGGTGACTTTTGTACCTAAAGGGTGCATACTGGTACCTCAAAGGTACAATCTGTATCAAAATGGTACATATTAAGACCTTTTAAAAAAAGGTACTGTCCCAGTGACAACTTTTGAACCTTTTTTCTGAGAGTGTAGAAGCAACAACGTTTTGCGTGCTTGACGCTTTAAATACTACTGCCTCATATGGTGCTGTGCAGATCAATGGACATAAGACATCAAAATATCAACAATCAAGAGCGATTAAGCAGTACTACTTTTGAATGGCTCTTGACTGGTCTGGGCAGCACTGCATGTACATGACACAAAATGACCCGAATCACTTTTTCCCCGATCCCGACGTGCATAAATCTTTTTTTTAAGACCTATGGAATGTATTTTCAGCCAATTTTAAAATAATTAATTAAATGCTAAAGTAAAAAAATTAATTGCAAAATATGTCCCAAATTTTAAGGTGATAATGCATCTTTCCTGCCAAATTGAAAATTAAAATGCAGTTGATGATTTGACATTTCATTTTCAATACATTCACAAGGCAAGACTGCAAATATTAAAATTGAAAGGCAAACTTGAAAAGGAATCTGTAAATACATTTTTAAAAGGATTTAATTCATGCCTAAGCAATAATAGGGACAAAAATAGAATGTAAAGTTCAGTTTTACTTATATCTTATCTTTTATTTATTGGTTTTCATTTTCTTTTTCATTTTCAACTTGTATGCAAATTCTATGTTAATCAGTGGGTAGGATTAACTTGCTTAAAAAACAAGGATTGGGTGAAGCAATGTTGCCAATTTAGCGACTTTATTAAGCGACTTTTAGACCAATTTAGACAAACCTAGCAACTGTTTGGATAAATCTTAGCTTCACAACTGTACAGATAGGCTACCGTGTCGCTTGAACTGGTCCTGGTGAAATGTGCATCTCTCTTGGCTTGGCCTCATAATGTTTGAGTTGTTAGGTCCGTTCGGCAAAAACACATTCATTTTAAATTAACCAAGTATGCTATTATTATACCCGACCCATAAGACCTCTAGTACAAGTGTGAACGAACTATAACATTGTGCTGGAGTTCTGGATATTTGAATGCAAACATTTTACATATTGTGCCTTTAAAAGATTATTCCAATACAACTTAAAATTTTGCACAATAAAAAGTAGATGTCAAATACCTAAATAAACTTAAACACCACTTTTGCTGAAATATACTCAGTAGTGGCTTGGAATTAAAATATATAAACATCATATAAACATCAGTTAAGAATGTTTTTTAGACATCAAATTATCTTTGACAATAATTGATGCTATCAAAATATCAATGGTTTTAACTATTGACTATCAAAGAATAGATCATTTTTAAATGAGAACAGATCACCATTTAGTACACTTTGATTCATTACATGCAAGGTCAAATGAACACTTTGTTCTCAAATGGAATTACCAAATTTAAAACTACTCAAAGGAGGACTGTGCTTTTCAGCACAACAGGAACCGGTAATTGTCTTTTTGCCAAATTCAATTGACTCCTGCATCCATGAGGCAAATGAGCCTTCGGTTAGAAATGATGACGCAAACATTAATCTACATCCTAGAGGAATATGAATTTAAAATGAGACCTTCTTGCAATACAAGTGACAGCTTTACCCATTCTCATTGAGATGGAAAACACTGAAGTGATGGATAACAGCTACCAGAGTTTCTAAATCTCACAGCCCTGTGCAAAAACCCCCACACAATCATTTACTCACATACATGTAAATCCATGTGTAGGTCAACAAACAAGCACAGGCATACAAATGCACATATGTTCACAGGTACATGTGTGAGACACAGAGACTTTACAGCCCTTTAATAATAGAAATGCATTCAGTACCCAAGTCACTATATATTTAAAAAAATAAAGATGTGATTTAGTTGTAAAGTTGCTTAAATGGCTATATTGTTATTCTTAATAATCTTGCAAAATACCAGAGGCGGACATTCCTTGAGTATTTTAAGTACATTTTCCAAGCATCTGTGTTTCATCAGAGTGTTCGTCTTGGGAAAAAATAAAAATGTATAGAGGTTACTTTACTAAAATTTTTGTACTACATTCTAAACTTTTCTTGAGTAAAAGTACAAAAGTACTTTTTACTTAAGTTAAAGTAAAAAAAAAACTAGATGTTTAATGTACTTAAATATTAAATATAAACCAAAAACTTGAATTTATGAAATGTTGTGGAGTAAAAATTATGATAATAAGCTTTGGAATGTATGTTTTCCAAAGAAAAATACTGATAAAATACGAATACTTAAAAATGTACTTTTATGTAGAAAGTAAAAATACTTAAGTAGTGTCCGCCTCTGCAAAACACATACCAATTGGTTCAACTTAACACCACTTTCATATAGTGAAATGCTACTGTATATTTTACACTCCCACTGAACTTGTTAATAACAGAATAGGTCATCCACGTAAAACTCAGCACACTATGAAATTAAGCCTTTTCTGCTTTAAACCAGTTAGTTTTGAACATGCTTACTTAAGATAAATGGATTTGTGGGTAAATAATTACAGGGTTGTTTGATGTTGTGCTTGGATTGTGCTTTTACCACTTAGTCGCTCATTGGCTTTTCAAGGGCCATATTGATCATTGTAATCCATGTAACAGCAAAGGCTGATGATTCAGAAAGGACCACAGGATCTGAAGAATGATCTAGATTTTTAGTTGGTTTTGTAAAGAATAAATCAAGATAAGAGAAAAAATAAGAGACCACTCCCGTTTTGCCTTTAATCATCATTTCTACATATATTGTGACCATATCACTCCTGGTTGATTTTCAAGAAAAAGCTAAACCAAGGGAGTGACAATAAAGTCAAGCAACAACAATGTAAAAGACAGAGAGCATACCAACCCCCATGAAATATGTGATTAAAAATCAGGGTTATTTCATCAAATATTTACTTTTGAATTTTTTCTTTAAAACATTAGTTTTGTGTTGCTGATAAAATGAATATAAACATGTTTTTTTGTGCTGAAAACAGTTTTTTGCAAAAAACATTGTGACAGCCAGAAATGTTATCAGTAGTTGACAGAATGAAATAGAAATGATTTTACTTGTCCCTCTAAGGTACCAATATGCAACTTTTAGGTAGAAAAGTGAACTTTTTAAGAAGGTACCACCCCATTGACAACTTTTGAACCACCTTGTATGCTTTTTCTGAGAGTGCATGTTAAAATGGCAATATAGGAAGTGTGCCCATGTTGAGAGACTGCTTCATATTTGAACCACTGATTTTATCTTTGGGCTAAGACAGGCCTTCAAATAATTATTTCTCAGCTAATCCAAACATGTAATTGCAGCCCCAGGACTTTGGAGATTCAGTTTGGCTTTTCAATAGGATTTCTATTTCACAACGTTAACATGATTTAATTTAATTCTACATGTGAGGAGTGTTTTAATATTATCACTTATGATATTTATAATAATATTTGCTTGGAATAAAATCTGTTCTTGGAGGATGTAGTGACTAAAAGTTCCACTGTTGTTTTACTCTATCATTTTATGCAATTAAATGGTAATTTGAAGCGAGTTTTATTTCTGGAACCAGCCAACCAGGAAATCACAATCCAGGTCACTGCTGTAGAGTATTTCACGCTCCAAAGACAGATTGTGCTGCAGCTGAACATTTTGATATGAAAAATATTTCTTACTCTACAAATACAAAAAGTGTGCCCTGATAATTACATGGGGTGGTAGAAGCAGACATCTGTAATAGAATAACAATGGACAGATCTGAGTTCATGTCTTATTTTATCACCAAACTCTAGTTGCATATGTGACTTCAAACTTTGAAGGGCTTAATATCCAGTCAATGACTTAACAAACCCAACAAACAACAATCTGCTTAATCCCTATGGCAGAGCTTGTATTCAATGTAATACAAATGTAACTCAGACTGATTAGCGGAGTATTACATGCATGCAAGAAAATATAAAGACAGTAATGCTTTCAGATGAAGAACACACGCACACACACAGGGTCACCAGGAGATTATTGTAGGCCTACCTGCAGATCTCTGAATCTTCCACCTGTTTCTTGAGTAAATGATTCATTGCATGGACTAGGCAGGATTGTGGCCAACATTCTCAGATGTGCCTATGTATTATGCAAAATATTATGCTATGCATTATGCAAAAGTCATTCTCCAAGTGTCTCACATAACACCTCGGTGCTGTGATTAAGACTAAGGTCAGCTCTGCCCTAAAACTCATCTTCTAAGGACACACTAGGTGTAAAGAAAAAGAAGGTGACTACATCTATGGTGAATTTAAGTTGTGTCTCGATATAACAGTAGAAGAGTGGAGTTTATTTAGCAACCCACTGTACTCTTATGCATCAATGTATTAAAAAACTTGCCAACCAAATAAAATATTCAGACTTACTTTTTGGTCTCTGCACTTGAACATAAACACTGTACCTTCCCATCTTGATGCTTTATCTACATGAAGGCATCTTTTTAATTATCAATATGCTTTTATTATATTTATTTATTCATTTTTGCTCTTTTGTTCTCATGTAATAAATTAGAAAATAAAATTTCATTAAATAAATGCGGTTCATAATTGAATAATTGCAGAAGCATTCATTTCTGCAAATTTAAGTTAAGACATTATATAAGACATATTTTTAAACTTCAAGCAAGACTCCCGTTATTTTTGCATTGCATTAACCAATGTACTGCTATACCATAACCATTGTACTGCCATAAAGTAGTTGTAAAGTTACTTAAAGGCGGAGTCCACGATGTTTGAAAAACGGTTTGGAAAAGGAGACGGGCCGACTACCAAAACACACTTATAGCCAATCAAATCAAATCAAATGCCAGGTTGCGTATGTGTGGGCCGGGTCTATCAACAGAAGGTCCAGATTCTATTGGGGTAGGGGCGTGTTTGTTTAGGTGATTTCAAATATCAACATTGGCTTTCAAACATCATGGACTCCGCCTTTAAGAGTTAGTGTCAATAAAAGTGTGTAATACACTGTATTATTATGGGAGGTATCTTAGATATATATACCCAAATAGTTAATAGCATTTATGTTTTATTATATAAAGTATTGTTGGCCTATATTAATTTGTTCATTAACCTTCAGAAATAATTAAGTATACGAACATTATATTTTGGTCCTAAAGACACAATTCAGAAGAATAAATCAAATTTAAGCAAAAGACACCATTGCATTTCCACAGGTTCAATATAAATGCCTCTATAGGCAGACTTTTAGCGCAAATGCAGGGAATGTTGCACCTATACCTAAATTAAAAAACCAAAGAGTGACAAGTTGTGGTAACCTCAGTTAACCCTGCACCCTTTAAATTGGACAAATGCACAACTTTGAACTAGACACAAGATCTGGATGCAAATAAGACTGACTTCTGAGAAAAATGATTTCAAAACACCACTTTTAGACACAACACAAAAGTAAGAGTTACACCCTTGAGGGTTATAGGAAATCTTATGCACTACAACAATAATTTACATTTTGGAGAGTGCAAACGTTGCTTGTACCTATCAAATATGTACATTAAATATTCATTTCACTTCAAATTCATCAAGAGAATGAATTGTGCTGTGCAAGAGTGCACATACCATTTATACATTTCCCAGTTGAGCACTTGTACTCTGGGAGATATTTTTAGCTAAGACTGTAATTTAAATAATCAAGTCAGTGTTGAGATGTAAAAGTATGCAATGGATTGGCCTGATTTTCATAAAAAAGGTTTTCTAGGAAAACAAAGAGAACACTTCAGAGAAAGTTTGCTTCTGAGTATTTGTGAAGGTTATATAAAGGGACGTGTATGTAGCAACTTGTTTTCAAGAACAGGATGGAAAGTCTCTTTCTTGGAACTAGGCCTCTTTCCACAGAAAGATCCGTCCTCCTAACCTTGCAGCTGGATATTTCATTATTTACACTTGACATGATAAAACCACCCATATTTGTGCACAGCTGCACCATGTGCACTCGAACATCACTGAATTTGTGTCACAAAAAAACAGAAAGGAAACTATTGTGTAATAGTACAATTACTGTATTCATTAGGACTGGCAATGATCCATGATCTGGCCACTGAAATCATCTGGCTGACCCCCAGCCTTTTTGTGAGCACAGTTAATGATTCCCAATTTATCCAAAAAGCAAGTCGGAGGACCTATTTGTAAATCCTTGTTGTATTTCATCCATTGTGGTTAATTTTACTCTGAATAACATTCAAATAAACTGATGCTAAAAGTAATTTTTTGGTGTTTCTGTGAAACATTTTGACAAATTGGTTTCCCTTTTTATCCAGTTTATATTTCATTCTTTATTACGATTAATACACAATATAGATGCAATACACAAATAAATGTATACAAATAAAGTCCAAACGATTTGAAAAGAACACAAAATTGTAAAGCTGAAATATTATGACAGATTTCACATTAAATGACTAATTCTGATTATACAGCTGGATAAAACCCCTTGGTTTAATACAAGAATATGGACATAGAAACACTAAGCCTCATGGCAAAAACAAACAGTACTCACCAATCATATAAAATGAAATGTGTGCAAACCTAAAATAAATGTTTTTAAAAAATCATGATCCTAAATGAACATATTATTGAAAATTTTTCTGAGATGTAGTAGTGTAAAAAACACATAAATGTTATTAAGGGTTTAGTAAATGACTTCCTAAAAGTGCAACAGAACATTATTAACATTAATTATAATCTTTTGCATAAATGTATAATGTCAAGCTCACTGAATAAATATAAAACACATCTGTAGGCCCTTAGATCTGAATATGGACAAAATAATGCTAAAAACAAAATTAATCTCATTATTAATTTTGCATTCATCAGTTACAGCTTATAAATGTGGTATCTATCTTAAATGCACAACAACCTTTTTCTTGCTCTGTTTTTTACCAATACAATTATCTAAATATACTTCAAACAAGATACATTGAAAAAAATGTAGCTATGGTTTTGCTTAAACCAAGAAAATCTGGTTTAAACAAGATTATATCAGCAAACATCTTTTTTCTTGTTTTTTTTAATCTCTAAATGCTTTTGCTTCTCAAGTGAATATATCTTGTTTAGATAATTGTGTTGGAAAACAAGACAAAACAACAGAGTAACAGTTTTTTTGCACTGTAGCCAAACGTGAAATGCAAACTATAAAATTGCCAGATATGAAAGTGACATAATAGTCGACGAAACTTGACTCATATAGATATACAGTTAGGCCTATATACAGACCTATATATACATATAATACGCTTAAATGTAACATATATGGGGTTATTCTCTGCAGAAAACATACTCTGTGTAGCTTGTCCAGATTTTGTCCTCGTTCGGGTCATTGCTGGAGTAGGCGCACGTACCCGTGGAGCTGCACGCGACCATATGGAAACCAAATTCTGACAGTTTGTCAAACGCCTGCTCGAGAAAATTATATTTGAGATAATATCGTGACGTGTACCTCTCCAGTGGACGGTCCGGGTCTCTGCTCTCGTTTAAAGTGTCTCCAAACACCTCTTTAGCCAAAGACGTTTTCCCGCACACCGTGATCCTTGCGACCCTCCTGAATTTGGCATCGGTCTGTACGTCTCTCCCGATCGTATACGAGCCCCGGTAGCCGACTGTGATGTAGCCAGACTTTTTGGACTCCAGTGAAGGGGAGAGAGCGGTGTTGACGACGGAAAGCGCGCGAGAGGATTCCGGTCCGACCAGGGGAATCGCGCTCGCGCTCTGCGCCGACGGCTCATCCGAATCACTTTGGCAGATCTCGTCGGTGATGGAGTTGTCTTTACTCATTTTGGGACTCAAGAGCTTGGACAGATCCCGCAGCTGGAAAAACTCCGCCTCCCTATGTAGTCTACTCTTCTCTGGGAAATAGTCAGGCAACACCAGATTCAGATCCCGTAGATAGTCTAATATATAACGGAAAAGAAAACCGTCCCGATCCAAAAAGTAACGACCCTTACTGTCCCGCGCCAGCTCTTTCGGTGTTTTTTTACTAAACATGCTCCATAGGAGTGAATCGGGTACGGATATTAAGGTCGTGTGTCGTGTCACATACACTTGTCCACCGACGTTTAGTTCAATAATTTCAGGAAACGGCCACGCGGAATCGGCGCCGTTTGATATTCCGCGCTCTGGATCCGCCAAAGCCATCACGAGTGTCTTTAACCGGTGAACCGGAGATGCGTGCAACCTTCTTTATAAAGACCAAAGGAAAGATCAGATGCTGTTTAAATAGGTTGTGGGAGGGGGAGAAAGTGCGGCCAGGGGCGCAAGATGTTATTAGCAAAATGGGAGCAACTGGTGGCGCGTATCCTGCTGCTGTCAGTGATGTTTCATTGATCTTTATTTGAAAGTTGACAGCACTGAACTAAGTGGCAATAAAATGTTGAACTAATGTAAGAGCATACAGCAAATGTATTCAAAATAGCAAGAAAACAGCCTCCCCCAATAGCGCGTACAGGATATATTAACAACATTGCTAGTGTCATTTCTGCACAAAAGAGAGAATAATGGCATCTAGTGGTAGAAAGTGGGAATTTTCTTTCTGTTTCTTTTTAAAAGTATTACATTGGTATAAACATTGGTGATGTAGATACAGAATCAGATATTGCTTTTGTGTTTCCATTGGATGATCAGTAAGTTTCAACAATTGCTATAGACCATACCTGCTGGACACAGGAAAAATAATATTAGTTTTTTTATATATATAAAAAAGGGGGGTTCAAAGTTTTATTTGCCAAGTGTACACACACACACACAGTAGAAGTGCATGGGAATTTTTAACCAAAGCTCTTAAGAGTCTGCAGTAACAATAAAAAGGAAAATAATAATAATATGTACTGTTACTGTACCTATAAATAAAACACTAAAAAAATAGATTGCACTGTGATATAATTACTATAATATAACAATATTGCACACCTTCTATGACAGAAATAACAGATTATAAAGATGAAGTACCTTGATGCAAAGATGAAGCAGTAAGTGTATGACAGAGATACTGTACAAAATGCTTGTTATTTTACAGACACATTTTTCCTGCTGTTATGTCTTTTGGCATCAGTCTCACTGTTGCTGCGTAACAGTCTCTGTGTCTCAAGATATATGCTGAGTGTTTATGCTTGAGTACAGAGTGAACTGGATAAGAGTGTCACTGGTAAGCATCAGTAAAGTTTCCCAGGACAGTGTTTCCTACGGATATGAAAAATACTTATGGTGGTAGCTGGTGAAAAAGGCAATTATTACCCCGCAAAATGGTTTAGCCTATATGTTGTATGACAAACAACTATAATGTGTACACAACACAACGATTTATTAAACATTTTTATTAATGTTCTGCACAAAATACTCACTTTGTTATAAAATTGCTCTTCTTCTAAAGAAATTTTCATGTACACTCCCTGACAAAAGTCTCGTCACTTATCTATTTTGTAACACCTGCTATTAACCTGACTTTTAATTAATCAATTGGTGTTAGAAATAGCTCATATGAAAAGCTAAAACCCTCCCAAATGATGTTTAATGCACTGAAATAAATTAGTTTCACTGAAAAAAAGATTTATCCTTTAATCAAGACAGAAAGGTCAAATTTTGGCAAGACAAACGTTTTGTCGCATATACAGAAATTGAACAAATTTACTGCAAATACTAAAATATGTGAGCAAATTAAGTAGTGGTGCTGTGAGATCCAAATTTAATATCTTGTATGACTTCCATGAGCTTGAAGGATTGCATCCATGCGGTTTGGCAAGGATTCATACAATGTATTGATGAAGTCATCAGGAATAGCAAAGAAAGCAGTCTTGCATGCCTCCCAGAGTTCAGCAATATTCTTTGGTTTCGTCTTCCATGCTTCCTCTTTCATCCTACCCCACATTTGCGCAATGATGTTCATGTCTGGTGACTGCGCTGGATAATCCTGGAGCATCTTGATCTTCTTCGCCTTGAGGAACTTTGATGTGGAGATGGAAGTATGTGATGGAGCACCATCCTGCTGCAGAATTTGGCCTCTTTTATGGTTGGGAATATAAGAGGTAGCTAAGATTTCTTGGTATTTTAGACGATTGATGTTGCCTTACACCCTGCAGAGCTCTCGCACACCCCCATACTGGACGTAACCAGACCATGATTTTTCCGCCACCAAATTTCACTGTTTTCTGGGTGAATCTCAGATCCATGCGGATAGGACTCCTGCAATATTTGCGGCGACTGTGGTGTAATTCAACAGAAGATTCATCTGAAAAATCAACCTTCTGCCACTTTTCCAGCATTCATCCATTTAGCAGGCTGTGGGCCTTGGCAAATGCCACACGGTTTTTCAATTGTCTTTTGTTTAGTGCTGGCTTCTGGGCACTGATTCGACCATGGAGGCCATTTCGAGGCAGAATCCGACAAACTGTTCTGGTTGACACAGGGACTTCAGGTGACCAGGTCTCGTGGAGCTCTGCTGCAGTGGAAAATGGGCTGGCTTTGGATTTTCGAGCCAACAAACGGTCCTCTCGAGTAGTTGTCTTGCAGGGTCTGCCTGACCTGGGCTTGTCCAAAAAGTCCCACTCTGATTAAATCTTTTTTATCCTCTGTACTTGATGCTGAGACACATTGAAGGTGTCTGCCACATCAGCAGTGGATCTGGTCTTCAGCCTCTTGATAATCAAAACTTTAGTCTGAGGATGAATCTTAGGCATGTTTGCAGAGGTCTAGTTGCAGTTGATGTGAAGGTCTAGTGTACTTAGGTTCTTTTTATACACACCTGAGACCTTATTGATTCATTATTAGTCAAAGATGAAGCTTATATGACAAGGCGACAACACTTATGTCTTTGCAAAAATTGACTCAATGGGCTTTACCAAGCTGTGAATATTAGAATACTTTTTGACAGTTTCGTTTTGCACTGAAACATTATTACAAAAGCTGTTGGGAATAAAATGAGCCATTTTTTGTTGATTAGAAATATATTTCAGCGGCACTTCAGGTCAACTTGTACACAAGTGACAAGACTTTTGTCAGGGAGTGTAGGCCTATTTCTGTGCTCCTCCAAAGTTTCCAAAGCAAATCTCCTGCACACATTAACAGATTTAAAAATATTTTTTAAACTAAAACAGCATATAAAGCTAAAAACAACAAAAAAACTCCCCAAAGCATTATGAGTATGAATGGCTCCATCTGAGGCTAAGACCTAAACTCAACTGCCGCATTCATATAATGATCATAACACATGACTCTAATGTGTTAAACTTGATACTCTTAAATGTTATTGATCAAAATTTTATTTTTTCAACATGTACAGTGAAAGAGATGATCTTCTGCTTGAACTGCATCATCCAAAAACACGTTTCAGTGTGTGCTGTAAAGATGGTCTCTATTTAACACCCTAGAAGTTAACAAACACTACTAACAAAACACTGTAGGAGTTGATTTTTTTGTTAAAAGTGGTAGTGTTTTGACACCACCTTTATTTTCATAGAGTAAAATAAAATAGCTTTAACTCAATCCACTGTTAAATTAACTCTGAACTCTTTATATTTCCATTAACACTGAAATTTTAACTCTGTGCTCCCCAAACTTTCTTTGCCATGAACAAAGCTGACAGTGTTTCTCAAAGCAAAAAAAAAAACACTTTACTGTTTTTGCACGGATATTTGAAGCAATACTTGTGTAGATGAACCCTTTAGCAAACTCTACTGAATACAATACTAGTTACAGTATATAAATGATATAGTGTTGGTCTAGTGATTATAAATTTGACCGGTGTTATAATGGTTTAGGCAGCCTTTTTTACTTTCTAGAGCAGAAGCAGTAAAAGTGGCTCTCTTTCTATTCCTCTTGTAGATTAAAAAAGCTTAATCCACTCATTATTTCAGATTCAAAAGTCTACTTTTTTATATCTTGAGTCGGCTTTAACTTTGCTTGTTCAGTGCAAAGGGATTGACTTTAGCATTGCTTTTTTGCTACCATCTTTGTGCTCAAACTTTTTAGATACAAAAGGTGGTTCATTTATAATAATTTTATAAAAAACATGTGTCGCACACAATTCATAGAACAACAGAGTGCATGGCGAACGCACACCGAACTCACGAAAAAGAGACACGACGTGCTGGCACGCAAAATTTCATTATCACGGAAGACTAATTTGTTTATATACCGCTCAAGTAAAGTTAATGTGTGGGAAACACTGTAGGGAACACATTTTAAACAAATATCAGTCAATTATTCAAAGAACAAATTCCAAACATAATTAAAAACTATATTTCATGCTACATTTCAAGGTTACATTTCTTCTTTTTTTTCACAAAACTAGAACGTGTCATTCTTGGAAATGAGGAACCATTGACCGACAGAACAGATTCTCTTACTCTAGGACTTTTGTTGCAAAGAAATTCCAGATTTCACAAACTTTGGAGATCCACAACATTATACATGTAAAAATTATGATGTCATTTCATGTCTTCTGTATCAAGAATGCATCCTTATTAAAAGATTTTAAAACCATATAGTAACAAACAACAAGTTTGTATTTGTTAACATTAGTTAACTACATTAGCTAATATGAACTAACAATGAACAATACTTCTACAGCATTTATTAATCATAGTTCATGTTAATTTCTGCATTTACTACACTTCAAAGTCAAAAGTTGTATCTGTTAACATTAGTTAATGCATAATGAAGTAACATAAAATTGTACTGACGTGAACTTATATTGACAGAGATTAATAATTGTTGAAAAAGTCAATTGGTCAATCTAAGTTTATGTTAATTATTGCATTTACTTATGTTAACACATACAACCTTATTTTGAAGTGTAACCAATCATCCCATAAAACATTTAACACATTTAACTGTTCATTAATACTTCTGTTTTAGTTAAATATAAAGATAAATATTATGACAAAAAATGTTCATGGCAAGTTTAGTGTTTACCTTTAATTATTATTAATAATGAATACATTATCTATCAATCCACATATACATACACATGTATGTATGTATCCATTACTTAATTTATTATGACCTATTTTATAAATTCATGTGGTTGAGACCTTCACACCCGCTGATCTGAATATGTCATTACATTCTTGCTATTATTTAATATTTTTTAGAATTATAAATTCTAAATAGGCTAAATGATTACATTGTATGCCCATAATTTAATGTTGTTGTTAAACCTGCTGGGATATACAGCAAGTTCAAAATTGTGAAACCAATCATTTGGCTGTTAAGTAACTTTGGAAAGTTGATGACACAGTTTTTGCCTAGACACAATAGTATATAAGGCAAATGTTGACACCCTAAACTGAAAGCCGGATCCAACCCTTACACAATGATCAGAAAGGTATGTACTACCTATACATTCTTTCACGCAGTATTTCACTGATAGAAAATTCTTTTAGAAAGAAAATCCATAGCAGTTTCATTTTTTAAATTACTTTTACTATACGATTCTTATCTATTGACCAAAAATGTGATGATTTAACTGTTTTTCATTCCTGTTTTTGTTCAGGGTGTTACTGAAAGCTTTGGAGCTGCCGTCTCCTGTTTAAGCCCATCTCATCTGACAGATGAAGTTATTCGGAGGAGTAAGAGAATGATACTGGACACACTGGGTGTGGGGTTACTTGGAACCAGCACCCCTGTCTTTAACACAGTTCTCCAGTACAGTCAGGTACAGATCTGTTAATCTGCCACTTAACTAAATCTATTAAGTCCTGGTTTTCACAGGACTAGGCTTTAGTTAAATTAAGATGTTTTTAGAAAATGCCCTAGAAAAAGACGTTACTGGTGTGTATCTTGAGACAAATCAATGGCACTGACATATTTAAAGATATCTCAGTGCAAGTTAATTTAAGCTGAGACAGCTCCAACATGTGTAGTCTAGGACTAGCCGTAAGCCTTGTATGTGAAACTGAGGATAAGTCTATTAAATTCAAAGAGTTATATTACATTTCCCTTCATTTATATCTGACTAGAATCAGCAAGCTTTGAAAAACAGCAAAGTATGGGCAAGACCTGGATTATCAGTTCCACCACAGTATGCTGCCTTTGTTAATGGAGTTGCGGTAGGTCATTTAAATACATTCATATATTTATTATCTGTGAGATAATTTCATGTAAAGACAATAAATCACAAGAAGCATTGTTAGTTAATTTGTTAATTTAAAAATGTAACCATTTCTTTATAATAAAGAAGGTCTTGATTACCGTGTGCACTATTATCTCCGATGGGTTATCACAGGATGGGTGATGATAAGATCCTGTGATGTGTTGATATTTTAGGTGCATTCTATGGACTTTGATGACACCTGGCATCCAGCCACTCACCCCTCAGGTGCCGTTCTGCCCGCTATCCTGGCACTGGCCGAAACACTGCCTGTTAAGCCCTCTGGCCTAGAGTTGTTGCTTGCATTCAATGTAGGCATAGAGGTTCAGGGGAGGCTCCTGAGGTTTTCCAAAGAGGCATATAACATTCCTAAAAGGTAAGGATATTTACATGAGTGTGAAACCGTTAAAAAACATCTCAAATATTTAAATAAAATCTAAAGGCATGAATGTCAAGTATGTTTCAGGACATGGTATAGAAAAGCTGTAGATCATGTTTTTTTCAGCTCATTATAGAATTTTTACTTGTAAATTTTTCCAATAATGCATATTTATCATTCTATTTGTAGTAACATCAAATTTTAACTTACATGCTGCGTAATAATCATGATTCTGTTTTTAATATATTAATTTATTTTGATGTGTCCCCAGATTTCACCCACCTGCAGTTGTTGGGGTTATGGGCAGTGCCGCTGCTACAGCTAAACTCTTGGGTCTACCTCTAGCGCAGAGCGTAGCAGCTCTAGCAATAGCCTGTTCGTCTGCTGGTGCCCCAATGGCAAATGCTGCTACTCAAACCAAGCCTCTCCATATGGGCAACGCTGCCCGCGGTGGTCTGGAGGCCTCTGAACTCGCTCTCCTTGGCCTAGAAGGGAATACACAGATTCTGGATCTCGAGTCGGGCTTCGGGGCCTTCTATCCAGATTACACCCCCTGCACACTGGCTAAGGTCACCCCTACTTCTCATTACAGGTGGGTGTTGGAAGATCAAAACATTGCACAGAAACGCTTCCCGGCCCATCTCGGGATGCACTGGGTGGCAGATGCAGCAAAAGAAGCAAGGGCGAAATTTCTGGACAAATATCCAGACGCTGATATCAGTCAAATTAAGAAAATCACACTGAGAGTACCCTCGTCCAGATACGTCGACTGTCCTCTTCCAGTAACTGAGCACCAGGCCAGACACTCTTTCCAGTTCAACTGCTGTAGCGCACTGCTGGATGGTGATGTTAATGTCGAATCCTTCAGTAAAAGTCAGATGAACAGGAGACCCCTTCAGCAGATGCTTCTCAAAGTAAACTTGGAAAATCCAAAAGACAATCACTCAAGCTTTGAAACAATGTATTGTGAAATATCCGTGGAGACAACGCAGGGGGAAAAGTTCACTGCACGCTGCGACACTTTTTATGGGCATTGGAGGAAGCCACTCAGTCATGAGGATCTGGTGAAGAAATTCAGGGCTAATGCATTGACCGTGCTTACCCCTGATGTTGTTGAGGATATTATTTATACTGTAGACAATCTAGACAGAAACCATGACTGCTCAATGCTGTGGTCATATATGCACTTTAATAAGCACCACATGATGCACAAAGATGAGCACCGCTGCTCAGTGTCAGTTTGAATTATTCTGTAATGTTTGACAGAGCTTTGTTTTTATGTATTGTTTTTTTAGTATGTATAAATACTAATCAAATGATATCAGTTGAGGTTAAACATATTTGTGCAGTCTTGTTTTGCTGAACTAAAATATTAATATGGTGGCTTCATGGGAAGTGTGTGAAGTTCTGAATTTTTTTATTTAACTAAAATAATTTAACAATGTAACCTTTTAACTTAAAAGTTATTTCAGTTGTATCCTGGCTATTCTATTTAAACAATGTGATCTTTTTAAATGCACAGCATTTCATAATAGTACTATTTCAACAGATGATGAGGAAGTTTGTATAAAGTAAAATGATAAAGTAAATAAAAAAGAGAGAAAACTACACACAATACAGCTTTTATTTTGCATCACCGGAAGGTTTGATATAATTTTCCTTTAATAGTTAGAAATTATTATTTTGTTTTCTCTATGTTCTATTTTATGAGGGTTAAATCTCTTTTGTTTATTTACATTAAAATTATTAATTGAGTGTATTTTCATTTAATCTATTATGCTAGTCACTCCAAATAAATCTCAAGCCAAATGTTGGCACTTGCAGGTTTATTCAGATATTTGCAGATGTAAGCTTTAAATGAAAACTTTTAAAGACATGACCTATTGACTTATAATTCATGCGAGTTTTAACACCTCCTGTACCATCACTCCAATGCCATCAAATATTTCATGCAGTGGTGCCTTACACATGAATGCACAGGTGGTAACAATCTTATTTTTCTCATCAACATGGGCTTCATTGACATGCTTACAGATATGCTTGCAACCGAGTTGAGTTATCGCTTCTGCAGTGTCTGGAACATCCGGATATCTGAAAACCAAAAGATTTGCATACTTGAGTACCATCTTTTTAATAAACAGCAACATTATGTAAACAATAAAAACAACAAGATTCTAGACTAAATTTAATACATAATGTAGATTCAGAATGATACAAATCAGAAACCGAGTATAGATTTGCACATATGTAATTGTCTCAGTCTTATTCATATACTATTAATTATATGCACAAATAGAGCAGAATTACTATTTAAAAAAATACTGATTACGTATTACATTTCCCATATCTGCAAATATTTACAAAATAATCTGTTCTCTATGTTTACTAAGCGTCAGCTTTATATTTTACAAGAACATTAAAAGCAAAAATAAATTATGTTTCACCTTTCATCTTTGTCATGGCCGACAGTCACTTCACATCCAGGGAAAACCTTTGCTGCCAGCACAGGTGAAATACAGCACAAGCCAATAGGTTTCTTCTCTGTATGGAAAGCCTGTAGCACTTTTGTAACCTCTTCATTGACAGAACAGTCTTTCCCCTTGACAGCCCAACTACACAGATTCTTAGCTGCTCCAAACCCACCTGGTAAAATATCAGATATTAAAGTAAAAAAAATGCTGTATGCTAAGATGCAGAGTGAATAGACATTATACCCATAAAGTATGTAAGGTGTGTTTACCAGGAAAGATGATGGCATCCAACTCCTTCACATTGAGCTGGGAGAGGTCTTGGATATCACCTCTGGCAAGTCTGGCACTTTCCACAAGTACGTTCCTCTTTTCCTCTGTTGGAGAACCTTTCAAGTGGTCAACAACATGCATCTGATCAATGTTGGGTGCAAATATTTTGACCTGTAGAGAATTAGACATCGTAAATGGTATTCAAAAGAATACAAACATATTAACAACAAAATCACATGACAAAAAGGAAAAAAACTAAAATAACTAAGATGAATAAACGAACAGACAAAAGTGTCACATTAAAATGAAAGGTCTGATAAAAATTAATCATCGCCAGTCGTACTCTATGTGGACTTATTAAAATGCTACTTTATATTTGGAGATATCATTTATTATTTGATACAAGTAAAAATTTACACGGTAAACTCACAATAGCTTGCTGACGGCTCAAATGAACCAGGACTGCAGATGCTTCGTGGATTTCACTTCCATCAAATACACCACAACCAGCCAACACTACAGCCACACGTTTAGTCATACCTTTATATTAAACCGATACCAAAATAGCACAGACGATCACAACTTGAAAGACGTCAACTTGTTTTGTGAATGTAAAGTGAAAGTTGAAATGTTACAGCGCCTCTAGCAGCGTGGGCGGGAATGGTCACATTTTTATTGACAACAGAAACAGAAAACAAGTAGAAAACAAAATCAACGTCTATGTTTGTTCAAAGACAAATACATTTTTAACCCAATTTTATCCAAAATAATAAATAAATTATGCACAAAATACATGTTTCCATCTAAAGATTTAAGATGAAATAATACATTTTGCACCCAAAATAATTTCATTTCACAAAATCTCCATAAAAAAAATCATACAATCAAAAAGGATATTTAAAATAGTTGCATTATGCAACACAAAACGATTTTACCGGGTAAATGTTATGAATAAATTTAAATGAGATTTTACGAACCTTATTAGTGACACCGCAATCCTAAAAGCTTCCTCGCATTCAATATCATAAAAATAAAGAATTCCAAAAGCTTTTGGCCATGGGTGTCAATCACTGATCTATATAAATGACTGGATTGCGCATAGAACGCTTGACGTAACTGCGTGATTTGAAGCCAGCGCAGAGTTCGAGCCGCCATCTTGGTATACCCAACCGGCAGAGAGCGCCATTGACTTCCATTCAAAATCATGATCAAAATTTACCCCCTTTACAGCGTATCAGTTACACAAGGTTAATTTTTAGGATATGTGTACGTAAATTATTTGTTAATTCTGGTGTTATTTGCAATGTTTATGTTTTAATCGGGCAGGATAATGGATTTATAAAAAACCGTTAATGTGAGTGTGTCTGTTGCATTTGTTAATGACACGGGTATAAATAAAGTTTTTTTTGACATTCAGCTACACTGTGACGGTCAGCGTTATATCTCTAAATAAGTTTAGGTAACTTGTAAGTTTAGATAACATAATTACAAAACTAGCAAATTATTGCATGCACATACGGCACAAAGCATGATTATTTATTTAGATTTCAGAATGAGCACGTTTATTGTCATTAATACTAAATATGCTGCGGTCTGTCTGCTGATCTGATACTGTAATAAAGATGAATGTATAATAACTGTTTAAAACGCAAAATGTACAACTTTCAGTAAATAACTATTTACATGCTTTGGACGTTTGTGTTGTTATAATGTACAGGGTAACTTCACATATAAAAACGAAGACGAGTAAAGTGATGTTTTATCATTAAAATCCGATAACGTCCATTGATTTAATAGAACGTTTGGGTATACCAACATGGCGGCGCGGTGGCTTCACAAGTGTGACGTCATGCGCAATCCAGTCATTTATATAGATCAGTGGTGTCAATGGAAAGGATCACACCTTTATTTTGAAGCGCGTTTCTTAAAGACTCGTTTCCGTTTCCGGTTTCCACACTTGACATATGTGCGGTTGCTGTAGTAATAATTGTCACTTTAACATTGTCACTGTCATGATGTGGGTAACTAAAATAAGTAACTAAATTAACATTTATTGATACAATTGTGGTCACCAAACACCTTACCTGGTGAGTGCTGCAGCGCACTTTATTCACTCAAGCTAGCTTGCTAGGTTATAACCTTCTTGAGTAGTTAGCGCAGCCAGCGCTCGTGTGATCATGTCAGGACTATATCGAGCCCTTACAACATCCACCTCCACTATCATAAAGGTAAGATTTTTTTACTATTTCAAACAATTAATCTGGTGTGTTATTTATTATAAATAGTTTTGTGACTTTGTCAAAGATTTGTGTTAATGTGTAAATTATGATCTTTCGTGATGGCAGACTGTAACACAGGCAACACCATGTCCATTATATACAGCATGTCGCACTAGATTCACCAGGAGCCGCATCCCTCCACAAGTATGTGACGATGGCTCAAATATGCATGTATACTATTAATCGATTCAGATTTATTTCAAGTCATCACATCCTCTTTTCACCCTTTAGGTGTTTGAGGAACGAGCAAAGGAACATGAAAACTATGGTGGAGATCCAGAACATCCACATAAATTGCATATAGTGACGCGAGTTAAAAGCACAATGAGACGACCCTATTGGGAAAAGAAGGTTGTAAAGAGTTTGGGGCTCATGAAGGTCAGCAGTAGTCTTTTTTTTGCAATTCAAGAACCACTTAAATGATATTCCTTATCACTTAAATCTTTTTCATTATCAACAGGCGCATGAACCCCGTGTCCACAAGAACACCCCTTCAGTTAACAATCAACTAAAAATTATCAAGCACCTTGTTAAGTAAGTTGTACATTTGTACTACATCAGTTTCAAAGTGTTAATTATACAACTATTTAAATCATATTGTTGTATGTGCAGGATTCAACCCCTTAAACTGCCTTATGGACTACCTGCTGAAGAGGATTTGGCAAACACTTATCTTAATAGCAAAGGAGAGCTGGTTGTACAACGTCTTCTTAAACCACTTGACCAAAAAGCCATTGAATCATAGAATTTTGGCCTGTTGTTGTTGTAAATGTTTTATTGTCCTAGTGGTTTGTTTAATAAAGATTTAAATTACCTCAGCTTTACTCTTTCACTAAAACATATAATTTGCTTTGTATTTCTCAAGAATCTTTTAAATGACAGAAAAAGCATTTAACATTTCTCACCGCCATGAAAAGAAGAGAGAGCTTTACACATGTAAAATATTTTTTAATATTTAATAAGTCATGTACTGCTACAAAAGGAAAAAGCCTGCATGTCCTTTCACATCAATGGGAGATAAAGATGGCAATTCTAATTGGAATGCAGAAGCTTGCTTCCTTGGCACTTGTCTGATGCCCACAAAACTGTGCATCAGTCCATCAGAGGCAAAAAATAGTCTGTTTGCACCATTGTGTAAAACATGAGATTCCAGGCATTTCTCGAAGAAATTCACTCTTAATGAATCAAAGCTATAAATAGCAGAATTCTGCTCTTTAGAAAAAGATTTCCCTTCTGCATATCAAACTTTGACAAAAGGGATATGAAAAAGTATAAATTAATATAATTGAATGTGGTTGTTTTCAGTCATCCTAACATACAGAAAATTAAGTCGCACAAGAAATTAAATAGACAGTGAGCACAACATGGTTTTACAAGACTTGGGACTGTTATTTAGGAAGCCCTGAGAAACACGGAGCTTAACGTCTGGGTTCTTTAATCTGAATCAGAGTCCGAGTCATAGCCCTTGCCTCTGATGGTTTTTTTCTCCACCTTAGTGAACTTTGACCCAGACTTCTTCCCAAATGCTGGTGGATCCAAAAGACTCCCACTACAGGGAAAAAAAATATGCTGTGTTAAACAAGTGTTTGTTAAATGAAACAAGATTTGATCTGTATGAAAAGTATTCACATTTGTCCACCATTTAAAATCTTTTCCATGTAATATTCTACCTGTAGTTAATGATTTCTGAGCAGCCCAGCCTCCACTCAAGCATTTCAGTAGGGAACTCATCTGTGTTTCCCAGATCAGTAAAACCCACAATATAATCCTTAGTCTTCCCATCTTTCACCAGAGCCATTGTTGGAATGACTTTAATCTTCAGCCTCTCGGTTAGGAAAGGAGCCTTCTCAACATTTAGCTTGATGAACTTTGTTTCCACATGTTTTTTAGCCAGAATAGCCAAGTGCTTGTCAAGAATTTTGCATCTTTAAAAACAAAAATTTTACAGGCATTTAAAATAGCTGTAGCACAGTTTTTACGTGGATGAGTCCTTTTAACTGTGCTTGGAAAAGAGTAATAAATTAACTTAATCACCTGAAAGAAGAGTCTCTGTAGAAATGGCAGACCACGTTTTTGCTTTCTTTTACCTCCGCAAAGAAATCTTTCTCACTTGGAATTTCTCTGTATTCACCATGCCCTTTAGATATCCACTCCTGAGGACAAACACATCACAAAATATATTAAAAAGTCTGTATTTGTTGGAAACGCTTCAATACATATTCAATAATGATTTTGCCATGTGGACAAGTAAAAAAAAACATTTTAATATACCAAGATATACATTTAAAGCACTTAAAAGCTGTTTTTGAAAAACCTATAATAACCACCTGCTTTTGTTTTTGGGCTTTCTTGAGAGCCTCAAGCCTTCTCTCCTTTAGCTGCTCCAGTTCATCTTCATCCATACGATCCAACTTGTTCAGTTCAGTATCCAGCTGCTCTTCCACTATCCGTGCTGACTGCAGCATCTGCTGCTCCAGAGCCTTCGCAACAACCTCCATTGACTGACTGGCCATTTTTTCTCACACCTGATTACCTGTTGTACAATCAGTAATTAAGCAGAGACACAGGTCAAAATTGGTGCAATGCAATGACAGATTAAAAATTTTACATTGCAATAAAATATTAGACAGTGAACTTTAAATCATTAGATTTACTCAGCAAAGGCATAAATACTTATGACTCTATTCAAGCTGTATGGTATTGTATGTGTAGTTAGCTTTGTTCTGTCAGCATAAAGTAACCAGTGTAGGTGTGTCTATGCAAACAAAGCATTCACCTAGTTGGTGCAACAGATCTTACTTAATTCACATTTTAAACACACGCAGTATTATAACGTATTAAGTAATACTAAATTATGTTACAGAAGTACAACACAACAATCACTGATGATTAGATCTACTAACGTTACTAGACAGTGAGCAACAAAGACCAGAAACTTATTCAAACGCATAAAAACAATATGTCATCTGTGCTGATTTTCTACATCAGTACCTTCCTAACAAATGTTGGTTTCCAATGACATACACTTCAAAATAAAAACGGATTTCATTTAAAATTTGTATGGGTTGTCAGATATGCTAGTGCTAGCGCTAACTGTTAGTGGTGTGGTGCTCTGAACACAGTAACAACGAGGACTGATAATTAACAGCAGCTTCCACGATACTAAAACACAACACACTCAAAAGAACGCCATAACAAACTACAACACATTTTTATTGATATACAGTTTAAAATATTTTTTCGTTTAAAATATAGGTTAGAGAGCAGCACCTACCAGCACTTGTGATTTCGAGCAGGCGGTAAAATGACGCAGTGGCTTAATAACAGGCAGGCGTCTACTGATTACGTCATGCAATCGTCATTCCCACAGCCCGTATTTTGACCCATTTTCGGCAAAACAACATAAAAAAATACACAATCGTTTGTTGTTCTGTTATAAAAGTCTGTACTGTACAAAAAAAAACAAATGAGGCAATTCGTTGCTTGTTGAAACAATCAGCGTTTCCAAGGTAACGATAGTACCTTGTAATATTAAACGTACAAATCGCAGCTATTTTGTAATACATTCCGTACATTAAAAAATTGATCTCAAATCGATAATTTTTTTTATGATTAAAATATTAAAATTTACAATATTTATTTTATAAATCCAAAAATAAATAATATTTTTGTTCAGTTCATTTGCACAAATAAATGTGACCCAGTCTGTAAAATCCAGGCAGGCTTAAGCCTCGAAATCTAAATATGAGATTAGAGCATTAAAACTTGATTTTTTAAATAATTAATTTCAAATTAAACTCAACTTTAACATGGCCTTAGTCAGCAAACATTTCATTAAAGATAAGGTTATTTTCTCACAGCCAGTAGCTTATTTACATTATATAAGATGATTTTATAAACAGTAAATCGAAAAAAATATTTCACAAATTTTTTTCTCGTATTATTCTACTGTTATACAGACCATAATTCCTTTAGTGTTGTTCCATAAACAGGGACACAGTCGCCTACTGTGTAGCTACACATTTTTCATTAAAAACAATAGTTAGGTACTAGTTTTAAACTTTCTGATCATCGAATGTGACTGAAATACATAAAGCAAACAAAGGCCAAACAATATCACTTATCCAAATTTATTTGCAAATTTAGAAAACATACAAATGATGTCACAGCTTCAGGTCTTCAGGCACAGGTCATTCTGTTATGACAGATTTTTGACCATATATGGATTTCCAGGAATTCCCCTCTTTAACAATGTAAGATAATAACAGATCTTTGCCTCAAATGCAGCTGTTTAAAACCAAGACAGTATGAAATTAAAATAACAGCAAAATACATTCAGCTGAAACATAAATCCAAATGGTTTATTACTATTTACCTCTATCTTTATCCATAATGATCATTTTCTTCCAGCATGTTATTCTCAAACTTAAAATGTTGAAGAGGTATCCAAGAGAAGTTAATACCCAGTTTAGTAACCCTTAGCCAATGTTTCATCTTTTTCTTCATAAATATCCATCTTTCTTTCAGCTCTACATAGAAACAAACATACATAGAAACAAACAATACATGGAAGGGAGTCTTTATAATGTAAGAAAAACATAAATGTTAGCTTTTATATAAATGTTAGTATCCACATGCTAAAATCTGCCTGAAGGTTTTAATAAAAGATGCTGCCTTCCCTAATCGTACTATAAACATTTTAGACTGATCTATAAAGGGCAAGTAACATGCCACTCCAATCTGCTTTGCTACAAAGTCTGTTAAATATATCTGAAGCCAGACGTTCAAGTTCTGAGGTGCAAAAGGAAGAAAAAAGTAAAAAAGATGAGAAGAAAAATTCAAATAGCAAACAGAAAGTAAATATGCTCGCTTTGACAAATCTCTTTCAAAATCTTTGTAAAGTCAGTGCATTGAAAACATTCAAAAAACCTTCCCCTATCGGAAATCCCTAAAATATTGACATCATAATGAGAGAAAAATCTCAGTGTTCGGTTACTGTTGAATGAAGCCGGTACACTCATCTGTTCACAATCATACAGAATCATTATTGGTTTGATCCTCAGATGTCCTTTGTGTTCTCCGAGAACTTTAATCCCATGATTTTACAAGCAGCAATGCTACAACGATTGACAGATTCTAACAGTGTTCTCCTGTCTTTCATTCATTAAGGTGGCAGGACTGGGCTGATGTCACAGTGACTGAGGTTAGGACGGTCCTCCTATGTGATCTTCAAAGTGCTACCATACGTTTGCTGTACCACCACCTGCACATTGTCAAGGATGAAGTCAAAGGACATGCTCCACAATGACTCAGAGGACTGCTGCATAAGTCTGAAATAAATAGGTAAAATAATGACATAAGTAATGTTTTAATCAGATAGCCTCAGCTATTGTCTGTTTTGGTTAATGATATAGGTAAAAGTGAGGTAAGATTTGCCATGTCCTCTTGGTAAAGGAAAATGATACGGCAGTAAAATTAACTTCTAGTTGTTATTGTGGATCTCTGTGGATCAAATGCTTTGTTTGGGGTATCTAATTTCAAAGGCTCATTTTTATTTAACATTCAGGACATGGTTTAATATTCATTAGAATGAAATAAAATATTTTCAGCATTTTGTAAAAAAAATTACATAGCGCTTTTTTATGTCGTATTTGCCTCTAAATGCAGAAAATACTCTATCACTTTTTGCATGTCCAACTATATTTTACATACACCTGTATGCAATAAACCCTTTAAAAAATAGTAACAAAAGTGTCAAATCAGATAAAAGTCAAGTCAAAACCATACCTCTTCATGTATTTAATAACAAGGTAGAGTTTCTCCAAGTCTTTAGCTTCTACAAGTTCTGTGCAGTACTTCACCACCTGCAGAATGTCCTCCTCCATTGGTTCTAAGAGGTTTCAGCACCATACATTTAAACCACGTATACAGTATAAACATGTACTCTTATTTGTAAAAAGTCATTAAATTACAGTAACTAAATACTAAGTAACACTGCTCACAACCCTCCTGTTCAAGCCCTTACCAGAGATAGTGGTGACCCATTCATGAAGCAAAGTTCTGATATCACTGAACTCATAAGCTCCAGCTAGGGTCGGAACCGGGCGAGGATTAAATTTAGACAACTTCTCTGAAGCATCTGTGCTTGGAGAGGACGGGCACCGAACATTTTCAGTCTACCAAGGAGAAACATTTTGAATTAATGCACCAATAATGGGTAAATATCAAATACATTTTTTTTTCAATGTTCTGATATCAAGCCATATAAAAATGTAACAATAAAATAATAATAAGATTATTATCAATAACAATACAACTTACTTTGAGGCCTTGTTTGATTGGCAGAGAAACAGTTTTGGAAGGGCTGGATTTGGCGGGACTGTTTCCAGTTTGTAACAGTTTTTTTAGTGGACTGGGGCCCTTTTTGGCAGGACTTGCATTTCTTCTCTTGTAGCGTCGCTTAATTTTTCCTACTGCAGGCTGTTTTAGTTGAGGAAATGCGTTTTTCTGTTCAACTACAGAAAGTGTGAGAAAAAAGACTTAAGTCACTGATTCTGTTAGCGTGACATATGTTGTGTGGTAGTAGTAGATGAATTACGTTTACTGACCAACAACACCTTGAGCGTGAGCATTTCCTTTGTTTCTATAAGCGGAGCACAGCTCCTCCTGCAGTTCTTTAGGAAGAGCTGCAAAAACATCTGGATCCACCTGTAAAAAGTACAGATAATATGCTGAACATCTAAAACGCAGATGTTTTACTAAATGGAAAACCAACATACCTGGGAGAAATCCGGGAGCTCCAGTACAATGCCAGTTGTACATGGTTGTCCTGGTTGGTTTGGGAGCTGCAGTACAAGGGTGCCAAGCATTGGTGCTGGAGGGGCAGATGAGGTGGATCGAGGTGAGGTTGAAAGATGGGATGACGTGCTGGGCCGTTCCTCTCTGTGGCTCCAGGACTCCTCCACCTGTTTCCTTAACTCTGCAGGTAAAGCTTCTAATACAGACTGGTCCACCTAAAACCAAAGGTGAAACACGTCTGTTATTTGTTTGTTTATTGTTAACTCAGAGCTGCATTCAAGCAGAAGGGTCTTCTAACCTGAGAGGGAGATGGCACCTCAATGCTGAGATTTAGGCATCTCCTGTTATGGTTGGGTGTTTGTGGATTGGGAAATTCTCCTTTACTCGTCCCAGGTATTGGATCCGGGATGGTGGAGGGTGGTGATGAGGAAGGAACAACTCTCTCCTGATTGAACGATAAATCTCTAGATGATGAAGTGCTGGTTAATCCAACTAAAACACAAAACAGGAAAAAAATATTTCTTCTGCCAGAGGATATATTTTTGCACACCAAAAGGTTTTTATATCTCACCTTGTGCTAAAGGGTCTTTACTCTGTCTTTGTATTGACTTTCTGGCCAGCAGCAGGTCTTTAATAGAGCGGCCACTAGATGCCCCTTGTCCCGATGTGTCTGCATGTGAACCCTCCAACTGCTGTACTTGCAGTCCGACTCCCCTCATATCCTTCACGTCCAACTTCATTGCATGAAAAAGCTTAATGGCCTCTGTAGCTATCACTCGGCCACTGTCTGTAGGCTGAGCTAGTAAAACAGACCTGGAGAGTAACAGTAATGGATGGCTCTTAAAAATGTATCAGAATAAAACATACAGTGGGGAAAATAAGTATTTGGGGATTTCTAAGTGGGCTATTGACACAAAATTTCCACAAGATGTAGCCATCAAGCCAAATATTGAATTCATACAAAGAAATAAGAACATTTAAGTATACAAGTTGAGTCATAATACTTTAAGCAGCTATTTGATAGAACTACAGTGTGACAATGAATAAAAATGTCTTTCACCTGGCAAAGTTGTCACAGATACCATGACCACCATATTTGGCCGGCTCAACCGGAGCGCCGGCTTTCCGCATCATGACCTTCAGAGTAACCCGGCGACCCCTAAGTCCAGCTCCCTCCAACCTCTTCTGCACCTCCGTAGATAAGTTAGTAAGGAAAGACTCTGCCTCTTCAACCTAAAACAGCATTAGAAATAACAGGCAGCTAATGAGAGAAGACAACAGATTCAGAATGATGACAATTATAGGACGATTGAAAATGCTCGTTGTAACTTGTATACTTCAAAACCTGTGTGAACCGGATGTTGTAATTCATCTCCGCTGACACAGACTTTCTCTCCTTTTCGCTGCGCACAGGCCTGTCATCTAGTCCTCTGCAAAAGCGAAAGAGAGTCTGACCTGTCCGTGGCCCAAACTCCCTCTGAAGTTGAGACATGGACAACTGCTGCAGGTCTCCACACGTGCTTACTCCCAGGGTAGCCAGCTTGGAGCTCATTGAGCGACCCACACCTGCAGCCAAACAGAGCCAAACAGGTCACTTCTAGATAAACATGACCACCTATACGATTTGTCACTCTGCTTATAAAAACCTAGCTAAAGTCATTTATTGTATATTAATGGAGTAAAGATTGATGGATTTTATACAAAATCAGCATTATTAGTGTAAAACAAATATGCATGCATAATACATTGTTCTTACCAGGCAAACTGGACACAGGTTGATCCCGAATAAAATCATCCACCTCCTTTGACCTGAGGAAGTACTGTCCATTCGGCTTGGCTTTACGGGTCGCCATCCGAGCTAGGAGGATGTTGGAACCTGATAAGGCAAAACAAAATGCTCTATGAGCATTGGCATGTAGACATACTTGTGAAGCATTCGTTTATAAAGGCAAATCTCACACACCCATTCCAACTGAGGCTGAACATCCCGTTTTCTCCTTAACGTCTGCACGGATGGCTTCAGCCAGATCATCACAGGTGACTCCCAGCTCAACCAAAAGAGACGTGGCATCCACCAGTGCCTCATCACAACTTAAAGCCTCAATGTTATGAGTGTAGCTACGAAACAAGCAACAGAAAAGAAAGAAATTGTTACATTTATCTGTTGGGTGTTAGGAGTTGAAAATAAATAGCAAGTAAGGGCACATTCGGGCATGGTTTAAAGGGACATTCCCCCTTTTTTGAAAATATGCTCATTTTCCAGCTCCCCTAGAGTTAAACATTTGATTCTTACCCATTTTGGAATCCATTCAGCTGATCTCCGGGTCTGGCGCTACCACGTTTAGCATAGCTTAGCACAATCCATTGAATTTGAATAGACCATTAGCATCGCGCTCAAAAATAACCAAAAAGTTTTTCTTATTTAAAACTTGACTTTTCTGTAGTTGCATTGCCCAATGCATTTGTGCTAATGGATTGTGCTAAGCTGTGCTAAAAGTGCTAGCGCCAGACCCGGAGATCAGCTGAATGGATTCCAAAACGGTAAGAATCAAATCTTAAACTCTAGGGGAGCTGGAAATGTCAGCTCTATCAGTACCTGGCCAGGGTCTCATACATGATCAGTGCCACCTCTTTATACGCCTGGAAGTCATATGGCACAGCTTCCAGATCAGGGCACAGCTGCTTAGCCCGGCCAAAAAACATGCCGTTTCGCACACCGGCCCGCCTGTTCAAGAGAGAAGCATCAGTGTCACTGTTAAACAATCATTTGTTAGGCCAGATATTTCAGCTGGACATGTGTAGACTCTCGATGGATAAGGTAGATAGTAAGGATATAATACAAACCTGGCCTCATAACTGCAGGACGCGATCTCTGCCATAGACAGTGCAGTCTGGTCTAAATTCACTCCATTGCTCTTCTGAGTCCGAGTTTCCTCAGACTCTGGAGATGGGGTCAACTCAAAATCACCATCCGTTTTTTCTGAATGTGTGAAAGGTATAATGGTTAGTAATTTCAAACTGCATCTTATAGGCAATTTGTAATAAAATGATTTAAGCTCTGGACTCACCTGCCCTGTACTGATTCTGTTTATTCTGGTAGTACTGAAACTCAAGCTTCGGGTCGGCACCAGGTCTCTGTGCAACACGGCCTGGACCACGATTACTCGTAACCGCAACCGGTTTCCCTGGAGACCAAATTGACCATCGGTAAAGCTCAAATATCCAACAATTAGATAAGATACGAACTACAGCAACTGCTACAAACTGCAGGCATGTAGGCTTTGTTCAACATACCTGTGAGATCTGGTCTGTGCCTGAGCCCAACAGACACAAAGAAGCAGTCCATATCCACATGCAAGATGCAAGACTGACGCACTTGAGGAGCAGGCATTGAGGAACCTGAGTATTCAAAATGGCATTAGGACACTTAAGAGATCATAACCATAATCTTCAACAACACACAATGCAAAAGCATCCTACCTGAACTGCCATTAGCTTTGAGCTTCTTCAGTTTCTCCTTTCCAGAGAAAACAACGCCTCCTGCTGCTCGCCGCCTCCTCTGCAAGGTATTCACATACTCTGAGAACTCATTCCGCCATGTAGAAATATGATGCAGTCTCGAATGAGAAAAAAACTCTGATATAAGTCCAGCTTCTGCTCCATGAACAGCCTGCCTACTTCCCGACTGTTTACTGGAGTCTGAAAGGTTGGCGTTAGAGGTGGTATGGTAGCTCCCATTTAGTCGAACTTTGCTGGTCTGATGACCCTTTACAGGGTCAGCTGAAGTTCCTGCATTGCATGTTGGTTTTAGTTGGAGCTCATTTTGCATATTATGAGGAGCGGCTGTGGATATTGAGGATGTCTGATGGGAACCTGCTTCTGAACCAGCAGAAGAGCGATTAGGCTGCTGCTCTCTTTCACTGTGTCTTGACTGTGGGACGTGAGGGCGATGGGACTGTGCGTCAACCTGAGGAAGATGTTCTGCTAAGTCTTGAGGCTTTAAGGCACCATTCACAGGATGGACGTAACCATTGGTCAACAATGGGTCTCTCGAGCTTCTTGGCAAAGGGGCGCAGGCGTTATCATCATCATGGATCCCATTGATTTTATGGCTTCCTGTGTCTTCAGAGATGATGCTATACGAGCCATTTCTGCCAAAAAAAATAAGTGTTATTAAAAATTATTTAATAAAAAGAATAAATAAATAAGTATGTAATTAAAAATAATTTAATAAATTAAGAAAGATATCGCTCCAAGGCTCACTGAAGTGGTGATGTCATTTTAAGTAAAACAGGAAGTCAGTTCAGAACTATCAAGAAGACCCTGCTCTTTTAGCATTTCATTTATGGCACAGTCCAGCAAAGCCTCATTTAACAGCTTAATAAATAAATTCTAAAAGAGTCCCGATCTAGATATAGTATAAACTGTTATTACAGAATAAAAACGATGATAACTGTGACGTGTAATAATGTTTATGTGTATGCAGCTGTGTTTGTTTTCTCGTTTACTCGTCAGTGTTGTTTATAATGTTAAGGCTGTCTAACAATTTGTGATGTTTGATCTCCTCCACACTGTTTTCAGCACATATGATCTGCTCTGTGCTATTGCACTGGACAGGAGTACCCTGTATACAGTATGTGTGCATTGTAGCGGCTCACATGACACTGATGCAATATCACACTTCATTTAACCCAATGGAAAGCACATTTACACTATATGAATTGTTTCTAATCCCCTGCTTGGTACCATTTCCCATATAAAACGTAGAAAATGTATTAACAAGTCTCCCATTACAGGCACTTGTGATTTCAGGCTGAGCAATGTAGGGGAGGGGACGCTTTGCTTCCATTACCCCCTCAAATCCATTATTACATCCTATAGGTTTACAATTAAATTAAAACAAAACATAAATATTATAACAAAACACAAATCAGAATAACAGGATGGAAAAGTCATAAATTACTTACATTTATATGTTTAGTAATATTATAAGTGCACATAATAAAATAATAAAAAAAACATGTCATGACCTGTCTAATGGCCACAACACACAACATAACATTTATAACATCTTTATTGGAATAAGATCGATATTTATAATAGATTCAGTAATTTATGGAGAGCAAAAAGCATCTAAAAAGCACTCAGAAGTGCATTAATGCAACATTGCCATGACCATGAATGGAATGGCGCACCTAACTGCACCACTAGACTAAATCTGAAAATAGATCCACTAAATTGATCAAAGCAGATCCATGTGTTTGTGTGTTTACTAGTTCTCCTCATGCTGTGTTTTAATGCAAAGTGTTCTGACTTCCTTATTATTTGTCTCTGCCAATAGGGCTGTCAAAATGGCTGAACAAGTACATTCGAAATTCGTCCTTGAAAAATAATAAAATTCGAATTATATTCGAATTATAAAGACCTACTTTATCTTGGAGAAAATACTCCTAAAAGCCCACAAGAGGGCGCAGCACAAAGCCCCAATAATATAATCATGCACAGCATATTTTTTGTTAAAACGAATGTTATAAACACTACTAATGAAATCAAAATTAACCAGTATAGTTGTGCACCTGTAAATGTACAAAACGAATGCCATACATAGACAATGCATATTAATATAGGGCATTTTATATAAGTAGATAAATTAACGTGTTTCTAATAAAGTATGAAAACGAATTAATCTTTATTTAAGCCAAAATAAGTGGGAAAGATCATTAGTCATTTAAATTTTGTCAAGCTTAAACGCTATTCACAACAACTTATATTATATTTTGTGTGTTCCTTGGTTGAAACTATGTAGAAATATATGCGAGTAATAAAGTACAGAACAGAAATGTTTAACTTACGCGCAGAGTGAAGCCGTTAATAAAGCAGACTCTCCGTAATTAATAGAGGACGTGCTGAAACAGTCGAGTTGGCAGATGATCATCATGTTTATATTTCACGCAGATAATGTTGATGAAAAACTTGCATATCAAATGTCCAGGTGAAAGTCAAGTTTCCAGTCAGTTAAAATAAAGCCACCGCGGCGTTATTCTCTCATATGCGGTGTGGACTCTGTAGATGCATATATGGTTTTAATGTTGCTAAACAAGCAGCTGTATTATGGCACTTTCGTGTTGATCAGTTACGTTATTTTAAACTTTAAAACTGCATTTAGAAGCAGACGACAATAACTCATCTCAGTTAGTTTCACTTTGCGGTTGAATTCCAGTTGATGCTCCAAAAACCAAAGCAGCATCACACAGCCCTTTTAATATGTATTCTGTCCGACTCGTAATCCCCACTGTCTTTTCTTGCTATTTTTCAAATGAATAACGCTGGCTTGCTCCGCATAGTTGGCTGAGCCGCTCTGTATAACATTCCGCGTCAGTTATGCATTATCACGTTGCGTGAGCTTCCTGACACAGGTAAAATTCGAATGCAAAGTTTTACGTTCGAATATGCATATTTTTTTTACATTCGACGAATATTCGAAATTCGAATTAAAATTTGACAGCCCTATCTGCCAATGACTGTATGTGTGCTTAACTCTTTCGCCGCCATTGACGAGATATCTCGATCTCGTCAATCAATAGAAAACGCTTCCCTGCCAATGACGAGATTTTCCGTCTTTCCGCAATACCGCTATTATCCACCAGGTGGCGGCCTTCCGCAACTTTTTAAACCCGGAAGTATTGCCATATGGCAAGCGGCTGCATGTCCGTGTCTGTTTTAAAGATCGCTCTGAATCGGATCTCTATGAAAAGTCCGTCACAAAATTTGAATTATTTCTGCTTTTTGCTCAAAATGTGGTGTTTTTGCAGAAACCTACCAATATTCAAAAGCTGATTACAAAAAAACCACTGAAGGTAGGATTAAACGGAGGGTCTGTTCTTTCATTTGGTGTATTGTATGTTTATATATTAAAAGAAGAACATTTTATGGAAGGCATTAAACTTTGGTGAAAATCATGAAAACTTTTTTTTAAAAACGCTGGCGGTGAAAGAGTTAAGGTTGCTGACACGAATTATTAAGCATACTCACAGTTTGACACCCAGCTGGTGATTGGTTTGCTCAGTGAAGTTAGATGCGTGGTTAGTGTGAGAGGATTTGAGGACTTCTGAATGAGAACGAGTGTGGCTCAGCTCAGGCTGGATGCCGTCTGGTTGGACGAGGCTCAGACTGGGCTTGGCTGGGTCACGGTTACACGGTGGATCCTGCCCTTCTCGCTTATGCACGCTGGAAAAGTCCAAGCATTTCTGCTTTGGGTACAGCTGATACTGAATGTAAGAAAGCTGATGGCCTGCCTTAATACTGCAAAAACAGTAAAATTATTTTAATAAGTCTCATAGTGCTCTTGTTGTGCATTTGTATCAACACTCAAAGACATGAACCTGTCTGTAATCCAGTCTGGTCGCACTACTTTCTCTCCTCTGAGCTCCTGTATTTTGTTGTTTGGCAGGTTGGTGGCTATGATGTGTGTTGTTTTGGAGCGAGAGTAATACAGATGGAACTGGCCACCATGCAGCATCATCAGCCTGCGCAGCTCATTTGGGCTGGGATCTGCATAGAGAGAACACTTACTGTAGATACAAAATTCACAAAATGCACCTGTTGTGGTTTTATCTAATGTGCTTTAAATGGAAAATCTGTAAAAAAAAAGTGTTTATATTCAATGTCCCAAATTATTGCTTTTTTGATAATACAAATTAGAATATCAGATATTTTGTTATTTCCAATAATAAATTAGATCATGCATCACATGTTTTTAATTAAGATTACATGTGATGACTAACAATATAAATATATAGATTTGAGTTTCACACTGTAAACAAACCACATCACATGTATGTGATAAAGAGGACATGATGGGAGAAGTCTGACCTGTGTAGCCATTAACGTAGATGGCCACGCCACTGAAGATAAAGGAAGACTTTCCATCCTTCTGCTTCTCTTTGGGGGCGTCCTTTTGAAACTGATCCTCAAGCTTTGATATTTTTGCAGCCATGTAACCACCCTAAACATCCAAAAAAATCCAAAACCTCAAGCAATGAGAATTAATAAAAAAAAAACACATGCATTAAACAAAGACAATACAAGCAACGAGATATCAAATCATGAGATCAAGCAGACAGCACAGGCTGTACATTCACTTAATATAGCAAATTTAACTCTTAAAAAAAATGGGACTATAGATACACACAACACATGCACACAAAGAAAAATGTGCAGCGCTGGCTGACAAACGTTTGATTACGCCTCAGACATTCAGTGAGACTGGAGGTGCAAGTCTGCCGTGCTGGCACGGCGACTCTCTGTCTCCATGGCAACGGATGCAACGCTGGGATTCAGGAATTGAGCCTGAACCAATAAACGAACGCAATTGCACCAATACTCGCTTCACCTGTACTGACAGGAAATCACCCTGAACTTAATTAATACAGCTTGAAATATGCCAACACAAAAGACCCGTACTCCAAGGCTGTTCTTTGTTTTAATAAACTGCAAATCCAGTAAAAGTCACATACATCTAGGATGGCATGAGGGTATGTATATTATAAGGGGAAAATTCATTTTTGGGTAACCTATTTCTCTAAATACACAAACTCCAGCCTTTCTGTCCCAAATTTGGTGGAAAAATGCTTTGTTGACAATTCATTGGGAGATGCTGTGATTGCAGAGTAAACAGTGACTGATGAACCTTGAAGTTACCTATGCTGTTGCTGTAGATTTTCTGTTAACGTACCTGAGGAACACAAGGACACTGAAGCCCTTGTTTACTATGCTTATGGCAGAAAGGCAGATGATAAGGCACATGTGCCAGCCACAAGTGAGGAAAATTGAGGATTACTCACTGGTGTAATACAAATGAAAATCAGTCTAGACTTTAGCACAAACACAAGCAGTCACACAGGAAATTCCTGGTGCATTGCGTTCACAAATATGATGATAGGTACAACAAAATGAACTTGAAACAGTTTTAATTTTATATTGTATATTTCTAATTGAACACAGTCATGTCTTACATTTTATTTGTATTAATAGCACATTTTTGACAACTCATTATTGTGTAATCGAATAGGACATGAAACTCTCAGGCATCTTATACGACAAAAATATCCTTATCCGATTTGATCCAGAAACATTTTTAGTTATGCTGGTTAAAAGTCTCCTCACATCCTGAAAATAATCACTATGTTAAGGTGTTTAAATGTATTTGTAGAAATTCATGTCATCTGTGAAAGGCGAAGAACCAAAAAAATCCAATCATAGATCTCGGTCTGAACGGACATTGCCTTTTTTGTCCCTTATCCGTAAGCGTAATTTGAATGCCACTACGCTTGCGTTCGTTTATGGATTAGTGTAACGATATAGTTACTACGTCTACACAAACCAAAGTGTGATTTAACTAATTCTGATGTAAAACGGTAGTTTATGTTGGTTATTTTGCTAATGTTTTTTACTTTGTAATGCAAAGTTTGGCTAAAGGGGTCCGTAAATTTTTTTGCATATGGGCCCGGGACTGACTTGCTACGCCACTGTGTGCGTGTGTATGTATTTTGAAAGAGGCGTGACTTTGGATGGCGATTTAAATGGAGGGTGGGATCGTGATTTCATTGCTAGTCGGCTACCGTTAGCATTTTTCAAAATTAGATACCCTACCTTTAAGTGTATGGTGTACGATTTTTTAAGTTCTCTGGTTGAAGTCATCCAGAATTTCTCATACCGTAATATACACAAAATATGTCCGTTATATGCCAAAATAATGCCCCCCCCCCAATATCTTGCAGGCCTACACTAAAGCAAAATGTATGTGATGCTTGTCAAGTGGTATTTTTAGATTCTACATTAAAAAAATAATTAAGGGGTTCTTACCATTCCTCCCCATCCATCTTCATCACTGGCTTTCTTTCTCCATCCATCTCGACTCATACTGAGGGACCTGAAAAACAATTTAGTAAAAATTCTGGGACTTTGAAAACTTTTCATGAAAAATTACATGGGAATAGGTGGGAACTGATAAGATAAATCAGATGTCGAGGAAGCTAATGTTTGTATGTGATACAGTTTGTTTACATTACCAAAAAAGTTACAATTAATTCCTTAAATTCCTTAAGTTTCAAACTTGGAATATTCCTAATCTTTGCATTCTTAGCACTCCATATTCAATTAAACTTCAGCTAAAACAAAATAAGTTTTTTGAGGATTTAGGGGGGTCGTGTTCATTTATGAACAATATGAACTTTGTTAGAGAAATATTATTAACGCAACAAGCATGTGCTTTCCTCTTTTTTTGCATAAAATGTCACACACACACCACAGGAAGCTCTACTGACAGAGTCTTCATGTGCAATAATTCTAATCTGTCTCCAACTACGCACCTATTCTCCACTAAGGGAACATTAATCTCTCAGTCTTTTATTTCTTGCCATTTCTCTCACACACTGTGCTACACTAAACAACATGATGTACCAGGTTAACTCTATAATCTCTGCCTGTATCCACATCCCATACAGGTTAGGATATCTGCAGAACTGTAGTAGTGTCAATGCCAGGCAGAGATAAAATGAATCTTTATGTTGGCACTTTGAAAAGTGTTGGAAAAGTTATACCATTATCTGCCATTGGTCAAAAATGATAGCTCCGCCCCCAAACGCATGCCAAAGGCTGAGCCAATGATGGGCCAGTTAATTAATAGAGCAATGTTTACTTTCTGTAGAGGGAATCAACCTACAACCAGCTTACTACACATTAAACACGTAGAAAGTATTTGAATTTACACAAATGAACCAAATGGGCCACAAATCGTTCTGTGGCATCTGCTCAGCCAACCCTAAATAAAAAACATAAAACAAAACTGAAACTAAGATGTTCCTCACAAAGACAGCTGCATGACAAATTTATTTTAACCACTGCACTGCCACATATAACAGTCTAGCACAGAGCATCCAATAATAACTGGTGATAAACAGTTGCTAAGTAAACCAGAAGACAACAGCAATTGGGTGAACTCCAAAAATGATTAAATGTATATGTTACATGCGTGCACTGGAGACTTTTAATCTGAAATATGAAAATAGAAACTTTCAACATGATAAACCACATTTATCGTAAACATAATATTTTTAGCTAGTTAGTGCCCACATCGGCCGCCACGAGCGTGCAAGCCAGGACATGATTCGCCATGTGCATGATCAGAGTCTCGCAGTGCAACAATTTTGGACAACAAAAGTCCAGTCCGGAAAAGTGGGGCAGATCAATGGAGCAGTAGTGATCTGACAAAGATGAGACTTATAAGGCAACTGACATTTTGGACATAAACCTGCAACATCGTTTAAGTGCAACACATTCAAATCGATGAGTTCAATACTGAACACCAAAACCCCTTGCGCGTGATCTGCGGTTTGTTTTGAAATGAAACAATTGAAAAGTGACATTGTTGCTCACCAATAATCCCCCAAATCTTTACAGATGTGTTTCGTTCAAACCAAAGCGCCTTTGTTTCCGCTCTGGCGTTGCGTCCTCCTCCCCTTTTGCGTCAATTTTGAAAGCTTACTAACAGAGACGTCGTGCATAGTCGGCTCTTTCCATATCGTCATGCCCCCGTAACCGCACCGTTCAAGCCCTTTACCCTTCACTCATATCTCCACTGCTGGCCGCTTGCTCTTTGCCAAATTTTCTGCTTGTTTTCCGCGTCAGACCCTCCTCCTCCTCTCTGCCGGGGTCACGCAGTGACAGCGCTGCCGCCGCCTCTATCTCACAGCGCCCTCTAGTGGCTGATTATCTAAACTACACTTGTCGCAGCGCAGAGTTAAGCTTGTGAATAATAATCACGGCATCAAGAAGTTGCTTTGTACGTTTCACATGGCGAAAGCATAGCTCGTGTGTATTAAGTAGGAAAGGCCGGTGTTGTTTAGTAATTTTCCATTAGCAAATGCTTGGCTCGTGCGATTCAGAACTAAGCCTTTTCCATGGTAGGATTTGTGCATTCGTTTCCTGCTGCAGAAAAGGTTGCGTTGTGTTGAATTCACTGTATGCTGTTGTTATCGAATGTACAGGTTTTAAGATTTGTGATGATGTTTTCCCTGCTCAAAGACCAGTTATTCACCGACGATACATTTATGGTGAGAATACGCTTAATCTGCGGTTTGTCTTTATGTAATCTGTCCCATACCGCACATGTCCCACGATAACCTGGGGTGCGCAGACAGCATGCGCAGAGCGACTGTCTCAACCTAGACAGAAATATATTTAGCATTGGCCATTTCTTATTATGTTTTGTATCGGAATATTAGAGAGATTTTACCAAAGATATAAAAATGGTCATGTTCTGTCGCGGTTAGCTTTATTAACAGTTTGATGTGATGTAAACAATTTATTTAATTGTATTATTATATAATATTTTGTCGTATCATTTAACGTCCATAAAACCAATTCCAACTGAAGTTGGATCTGTAAATCAATTATACAGTACATCATTTTATGATATTTGCTTTATGATATTTCCTACAATTTGACCAAGACACACGTCATAGTGACGTCACTTATTTTAAACTACTTTACTCTCTTACATCCAGTACATGACGATTTTTTAAAATAGTTTGGTTTATATGCTTTTTAAAAATAATTATATAGGTGTTCTGTTTATTAATTTTCTTAACAATTCTCTTTTATAATTTATATTTTATTGTATCGAGAAAGGGGGAAATGACGTGAATTACGTTATTAGGTTACATGCACTGCAGTATTTACTCTTTTTTTCTTGCTCGGTTCTTATACATTTTATTTTAAAGTTTCGTTTGACTGGCCCTGCTCTACATACCGTTATTATACATACCGTAACTTAATCTAACTTTTACAAAACATAATTTTAACACAATTTAGACAGAATAGACATATTGTAGCAGAGTAATATGCTTTTAATAGCATCCAAGAATATAACAAAGTATGTTTTAAAAAAAGATAACACTGTTCACCAACTAAAGTAGCACACCTGTTCCAAATGTTTCCAATAGATGGCAGTATTGTTCTATAGCTTAATATCTTGTGTCTGACTCCAAACGCTTTTCAGTTGTAAAGACTGATGTGATCGAGATTGAAGGTCCTTGTGTGATTATTTATATTTTATTTGAACAAAAACTATACCTATACTATATGCAGAAAATAACTTGCATACATACAAGTAAAAATAAATAAAGAATAGTTATTATGGATTGAAATATAAAAGCATCTCTTAATACACACACATAAATTGTGTTCTATTATTCATTTGCGTTTTGCAAAATTTGTACACTTAAATGTAAAGGGTTTTCTTTGTATTTAGAGATGATTACACTACCTAGGATTCGTGCAAAGGTGATATTGTAAATGAGAGGCAAGCAATACTTCCATGACAGAGCTTCCAAGAATACATTTACTCTTTTAAGAGTTGAGTGCCAGGAAAGGGATTTCATGTGCAAAATAGAAAAGCAAAGACAAGATCATGAGAACCCACTGACTGGCAATGCTAAGCAGGATTTACCCCCGAGCTGAAGATCAGAAAACGAAGATGGAAACAGAATAAGGAAGAGAAATGGTTGCCAATAATTTTAACTCTTTTCACTGTATTTCTATAGATTGGGGTCAGGGAGAGTGTTGAAATTATGAGGAGAGAAATTGAGTTGGGCTGAGCCAGTCAGATGCTGACCCACAAGTCAAGTTTATAACACATGCTGCTGCTCCTGTCAAATACATGTGGCCACTTTCCACAATCACAAACACTGTGCTTGCAAATAAGTCAGACACACAAGAGAATGGGCATGTTACTGAAGAGGGTACTTTTTACAGAATAAAATTTGAAAGCAGACTGGGACTAATGGGAAAATAATTTTAACTTACAGCAAGTGAATGCGGATAAGAGGATCAATCATACATGACCATAGAGACAATTTAGAGATGATGCATTGTTGTGAGGCTGCCTCTCCAGGTCATACTTTCACATATATTGTTATTTACCATTAGGGTGAATTAAAGTAATTAATCGCCATGTGGACTGAAAGGGTTGACTATAGGGTGCTTCTTTTGTATGTCTATCAGATAATAATGATCTTGGTATTGAGTTTAGTTAATGGAGTGTATGTGCTGAGTTATTCGTCTGTGAAAAGGCTCCATTAGCTCGAAGATTGCTCCGTTATTTATTTGCCAAAATTGTTTTGATGAATCACAGTTTCGTTCTTTTATTCTTTTGTCCCGTTTCTCTCGGTCATTATTGACTTCAGGTGTGTCTTTACGGATCAATTCGTGATTTTCTTGGAACGTTTAGAATGTCGTTACTTCCTCTGCAGAGAAAATCTGCTGGTTATACTTCAGTAAATACTGTGCCTGCTAAAAAAAAACATTTTGAGATTTGAAATCAATTGTCTTATGCTTTTAAAATGTAAAATTACATTTAAAATTCAGTTTATTGGACAACAATTATCTGCTTTAAAGGACCAACATTGCAACACTTAAAAGTGCATCCAGTGCACAATGATTACATCATAGATTCAGGTCTTTGTTTCCTGTAAATAGCTTATTGGCGACGTTACCTATAATGAAATTGAAATAAGTCCACTCACATTGGACAGCAGCTGAACAGCCCTAAACTTTCAGCAGATTTGGTGACCATGTAATTATGGCACCGATCACGACCCTCTCTTAGAAGGCAGAGTTTTGGGTGAATGGAGAACTTTAACGTTATTAACCTTTGTCTTTATTGAGCAAATTGTGCAGAAATTCCATCAGGTGAGAATATAATTCATGATTTACTGTAAAATGTAATGACACCTGTTCCCCCCACACACACATAGCCTAAAAGCAGTTTTGCAGGGAATTCATTTATAATATAAATATTATTATTTTACATTTATAAAATGAAACATAAACTGGCACACATGTAACACATCCACACAGGCACACAGAAACCTGATCTGTCCATATTAACAATGTGAAAGACTATAAAGGGTAAACAAATGAGAGTTAGGCAGAAGCAGAGAAACAAATATGTACAGGAAAACATAAATGCATGATACAGTAAAAGAGCAAAGAGAGGCACAGGGAGGCAAATGCAGTGAGGGGGTGTGCGAGGGCCCTTGCCAGGGTTTGCCCTCTTGTCACTCTCTCAGCGTCTAATGGGAGTGATTGATTTTTCCGCCTGCTCTTATCGAGGGGAGCAGCCAGCATCAATAACAACGTGGAATTAGACACATAGCATCTCCCAGCTGAAGAAAGAGAGGAACCGAGGATCAACGACAGCCAAACTGGTTTGGAAGGGGAAACGGAGGGTGTCTGTTTATGCGTGCCGGTGCTGAGCCTAAGTATGCGATTAGATAAAAGATTTCTTATTCTGCGTTAAAGGTGCACGCAGGCATGCCCAATGTTGTCCCATTTTTTCTGCCAAATTCCTTCCTTCTTTATCTTAAACTCATTGTCATTTCGAAGCATAACAGCAGAGCAGGGAACGAGCTGAAGGAGAACCCTTTAAGAGTACAGCCATGAACTTGAGTACGTTGTATTCATATCTGTGTAATAATAATCTGTGATTGGTGTAGCTCTGTTCTCAGCACAAGAGGCGTTGAGAAAAGCGGAAATTACCATGTTTCAGAAATGTGGCCGAACGCAAGGAAAAAGAGCGCAGTAATTGAATACTTTCACCAGACAGATTTCCCATTTTCCAATTTCCTGCCGGGCACGTTAGTAATTTTGCCATCTCATCTGTTATTCTGTGATTCCGGTGAGTCTTGGATCCAGAGGCTTAATGCAATTCTTGGGAGGTAATTGGAAGGTACAGGTGCGAAGGGGGGATTCATTTGCATTCACAGTTTCTGCATATCTACAGTAATGTGACCACCTCGACACACAGAGCGAAGCACATCTAGGTATGTGTGTGCTATGCACCCCATTACATAGCAAGATAAGATTTGTTACCCTTTAACAATTAATGTTAATGGGCATTCATGGCCTAATGGTCAGAGAGTCCGGCTTGTAACCTTGTTTGAGTCTCACGGCCGGCAGGTTGCAACTGGGATGCCCTCTTGAGCAAGGCACCTGTACCCCAGTGCTCACCGGGCGCTGAAGTAAAAGATGCCCACTGCTCCGTGTTTGTGTGTGTTCATGACTTGCAGTGCATGTGTTGTTCACTACTAACTAGATGGGTTAAATGCAGATATCACATTCCAAGTATGGGTTACCATACATAAGTTATTACGTCACTTTCACTGTTACTCCCCCAAAAAATAATAGACTCAGCAACCAACTTTCACACTGAGCAAGAAATAACACATCCCCTTATCCAAATTAATACAACTTTGGGAAGCAGAAACATTATTATTTTTTCACATTTTTTGTACATAAACATTTTGAACTTTTGAAGTTTTTCTTAAAATGAGAAAGTTTCCAATAAATAAAATTAAAAATTAAGAAAAACCAAATGAAAGAGTATATATTCTAAGTAAAATATGGACAGGAAGTGATTTAGAGAAAACTTAGCAAAGTTACCATTTCTCTGCACAAATTTCAAAGTTGCAGAGTTTGCAACCCTGAATCTTTCTCCTTATAGTTTACTACAATCAGCACAGATTTCAACAGTCTGTTATTTTCATACTTCACCTCTAAAACTTAAAAACTGACAATATTAATCATATAATTGATGAATAGACAGCAGGGTAAAAGAGACTAATCAAAACTCCCCCCATTCTGACCTTGCTTGTCTTCCTTCATTGTTTCAATTTTATTAGTGGACTCTTTGTTCAATGCAAAGGCCATTTTATCCCAACCTGGACCACTAGATAAAGAAAGGCACTGAATCCAGCCTGCACATTCACCCAAAACAAAAGAAGACAGATTCTCACTGCCTGTCCAAGGCCCAATCAGAGCACTTGAAAGAGTAAAGCCTTTCTTTCGCTCGTAAGTCTCAAAGCCACACACACACACACACACACACGTATAGGCTACACTTGTTAGCCATCGTCTCTCTCCCTCTCCCTCTCTCTCTGACTGTCATCCCGTCTCTAATGCAAACAAACACATTGCCATTGATCGGCTAAACCTTGGACTGTATATTCAGTATCCACTCACTGATCACAAGGTTCAGGTCTTTAGTCTGATAGGACTCTTGAATAAATGAAATACCCATATGCGTCTGTTCAGTCTCAGCTCTCACCCAGTTCATTTATAGAATGAACAGAGGTCTGTATTATTCCACGTCTATAGAGTTGTTAAAAAATTTACTTAAACGCACAAAAATACAGCAATTAAAGAGAAAGCCTTGCATACGTGTATTCTTCAGAGACTTAAATGGTGGTATTCAAAGAGCGCCATGAGAAAAATATCCCCAATAAAACATGCCCTTTCCAATCTTTAGCTCATGAGACATGGGTGCAGTCATTGTTTAAATTACTTTACCACCTTAGGTGTGTGTTCATGAAATATTAGGTGGTTGTGTGAGTATCTGCACCTTAGCGCTGCCAGTAAGTTTATTGGACTCTAAAAAAAGCATAGACAGCTCGAAACAACTTTTAATTTCTTTTTACATTAACATGGTAGTTCAATTGCTTGTTTTATAAACACACCAGGTGATTTTTTTCTTGTTAATAAATCCAGGTAAAGCGTAAACAACGACCACAAAATGGACACAGCATGTGGTGAAACACACATTCTCTGCCAATCGATTGCAACTTGTTACTTTCCCAAAGCTTACATTCGGATATGGTAAAATAACCGGACTGGGTGCACGGTAAGTGACAAATTCTGCACAAATCTCGAACCCAGTGTGATGGTGTGAACTCTTTCGTTCACAAAATCCAAGACACCCCACTGTTAAGGACCCCTGGAGGGCAAGTGTAGAGGAACACGCACACCCCGCTTTTCCCCTTAAGTGTGCACACACACATATCTTACCCACCCACCCATCTATACACCCAGACAAAGACCATCTTTGTTCGCCCCGCTGTGCTCTCTGTCTTTTGAGATGGGCTGAAACTGCTCGTTAAAATCTGTGACATCTATTGGGGAGATCGACCCCCTATTGCTTGTGGTTTACAACTCTCCCCCACCTCGTCCAACGCCTCCCTCCCAGTCCTGGCAGGAGCGAGGAGCACAGCCTTCCTCATAAGAAAAGCAGCCAAGAATTCCAACGACAGCCGATGACTTCTTGAATAAGAGAGCTTTATTAGCAGTCAGATTTGGAAAAGACCTCCCTCGTACAAGTTGACAGTCCAAGCAGCCCCTGGGACTGTCATAGCTGAGGTCCGTCAGACCGGAGACTGAGAACATAAACTCAGCTTCATTCCCAGGCATTGAATCAATACATCAATCTGCCAGTTAAACACCAAATCAACGCTGTCAACAGAGGGTGACAATTAATGCAGCACCTTGTTGGGTATCTGGCCACACTGTTATCAAGATCAACGAGGAAGGCAGTTAAACCAGCATCTTTTTGGACCTTCGAAATCAATTAACCGTATACCGTCAGCTTCTAATGAGAAATCTTCATTGATTACGTCCTGAAATGAGCTTCTTTGAGAAGACAATGCATTATTTTGTGGAAAAGAGTACATTGTAATTACATTGTCTAAAGTCATATTATGGCTCTTTTATATCACATTTTTTTTTGTCCAACCTACTGTATGTCTCCCATGAGCACCATATGTACAAAAGCTGTCACTGCGGTAGTACCCTTTTAAAAAGTACACATTTGTACATAAAGATTGCATATTATTACATCAGAGATACATATTGGAACCTCACAGGTACCCTAAATGGTACATATTAAGACCTTTTAAAGGGTACTATCCCAGTGACAGCTTTTTATGAGAGTGCAGAGAGCCTGCACTGTCCACAAGGTTACCACTCTACATTACATCTACATTTATTAATTTAGCAGACACTTTTATTCAGAACGATATTCGTGACCCTGTCTGTGAAATCCAGGCTAAAGTACCATTATGACAAGATAAGAAGCATCAAAGTTTGATTTCACTCATTGATTTCAATCTTTTACATGATCTCAGACCATGGTTATATTTTCACGAAATGTTCTTTACATTTTTGTCGGATGATTTTATGTAGATCACAGACTAGGTCACATTTTTCATACTACTAAGCATAGTCTACATAACCATGTTTACAGACAAAGTTGCGACTATGGGTAAAGATAAAACATATAGAAGATAGAAAATGTTAGACTGTGGACAATGTAGAAGTGTTAGTAAATGCAGGTGTGTTTTCATTTGTTTCTTGAAGGTGTTATTGGTGTAACAAAGATATTTGATTAAATGTGACCCTGGTTGTGAAACCCCCCAATGTCATTTTTCATAATATATGTTTTTATTTTTATTTATTTTTTACATAAAATCATCCTTTATAGCGGAAAGAAATATAACCTTATCTTTACTATTGGCTAAGGCCATGTCAAAGATTGAAAACAGTAAAAGTAATGGTTGAAATCAAACTTTGATGCTGTTAATCTCAAAATTAGATTGTGAGACTTTGGCCTGTGGCCGGTTGCATAAACATAGCCGTGACTTTAAGACTGCGTCTTAAGAATGATTCTGACTAACTAGCAATTAGTTAGGGCTAATCAGTCTTATTATTTGGATTTAAATTAGACCAATCTACCTTTCTATGTAACTTAAAACAGTTATGATCAGTCTTGAAGAAAAAAATTCATGGCTAACTTTTAAGACTTGTCTTAAAGGTTTATGCAACCGGCCCCTGGATTTCACAGAAAGGGTCACAAATATTGAAACAAAATAATTTCTGATTGGTCACTTTCATGTTTCCTCTTCTAATCATTCAAAATTGCCCTAACTTTCACAGAGGTGACAAGTGTGCATCCAAATGTTTAATGCATGGTTCAGACCACACTGTAAAAAAACTTTGCTGCCTTAAAATTGTTTGTTAAATCAACTCAGATTTACAAGTCATGTCAACAGAAATGAGTCGTCACAACTTTAAAATATAGTTGAGAAAAGTCAACTTAATTTTATAAGTTATAACAACTCAACTGTAGTTATAACAACTCATCTCTAGTCAAGATAAATAATAGTAAGTTGAAATGACTTGTAAATCTGAGTTGATTCAACAAAAATTTTTAGGGCAGCAAAGTTTTTTCTTACAGTGCAGAGAAGAGAAAGCCTGGGTCATGATACACTTGTATTTAGCAGGACAAGCAGTCACTGCCATGGGGGATGCAGAACACTATATCCATGGGGTAAGGTTGGTTCTAGATCAACATATAATTTTATTTTACTTTAACTTAAAGTTCACTTTAATTTTATGTCAACCTTTTAAGCCAAAACTTAAAAAAGTAGGTTGAATTGACTTGCAAAACCAAGTTGTTTTAATGCTCTATGTTTTTTACAGTGTACAAGATGAACATTAAGTTAATTAAAGTGCACCTATTTGATTGCTAAAAAACAACGTTACTTAATACAATGTGTTTGCGTGGTTTATGGTTAAGAAACACATTATTTTCCACATACCATACATTTTTGTAGCTCAAAATATCCTGCCTTCCTCAAATGCATTGATTTTGTACAAAACTCATCTATCTGAAAAGCGTTGTGTCCATGATGGCCAGCTAATCTGTAACATTGTGATTGGCCTGAATACCTCCGACTTCAGTCAGAAATGTGATGCTCCTTACCATGTTTGAAAGATTCGCTCACAATGCAATGCTAACAGGAGTTAACTTACAGGCTGTGAGTCCAAGCGAGAGGAATTATGATAATGTCGGTCTTTAACTACATCACCAGACTCAGAAAGTAAACTGTTGCTTTGTTGTAGTCCAAGAAACGAGATTTACGTTGGAGAAAGTTTCAAGGACTTTCCAGGTCCAATACCCTCAAATTCAAGGACTAAATGTGGGGACACATTTCAAGTGAGAGCAAGGTTACATCATGTTACCTTTTATGATACATTGTTACAGTTCCCTTTCAAGGAAACTCGTGCTGCCTCACAGCGGTGACACTTTGGGGACACTTCTAGGGGTAAGTGTGTCTGAATGTGTATATCAAATTCAACCAATGGTGAGGCTTAACGACAAAGACAGGGTGACGCAGGAGCCAGGAAGTATATCGCTATCTGAAATATTGCCAAAGACAGTGTTACAGGGACGCAGGAAGTATGGCAAGGGAGACGCAGCATCTCGTTCCCTTCTCAGGGAGCAACAGTTACATACGTAACCCCAGACGTTTTAATGTGTCAAACACAACTATGCAAAAAAGCATTTTAGTATGAATCAACATTCGCATACAGAGAATATAAGCATTTAAAGCGAACAGTTTAGCACGTGTGATTAAAAAGTCTAGAATTTTAATGATAATATCCAACAATACACAGGGAATAATATGGACTTTTTACCAGAAAACTTTCGGATTCAAGCACTTTCAAAGACCTGTATGTATATTTTCAAAAACTTCCCAGGTCCTTGAATTTTTTCCCCCAGATTCACAAACTTTCAAGGACCCGTGGGAACCCTGTCATAGTACCTGAAAGAGCGTTAATGTGTGGTTTTACTTCAAAACATTGAAGATTTTTATTGTAGTCATATGAAGTAAAGTTAGTTTTTCCGTGAAAACAATAACTTAATTTAGATACGACTCAAAGAAAAGGAAACACAACAACACGTGTATGCCGTGTAAAACTGCTGACCAATCAAAATGCAGTGGGAAGCGATTAAGTTCCATCCCTGGAGCTGGATCCAGCTCCGCCCCCTAGATCTAGATCCAACCTTGCCCCCTGAATGTCGTGTTTCGCAGTGATATGCTACTGTGCGGCTTGTGTTAGAACATTCATGTTGTATACCTGAATAACCACATCCATCCTGCTGCCCTCACTCCACGTAAACCGCTGTGGTCACCTGATCTGGGATGAAAGTGTGTTCCAGGTCTCTGATGTGAATGAGGAAGAGAAGCACGTCCAGGGTAGTGTGATAGACATCTAATGATTAAGAAGAATGAAAGGTTAAGTTACAAACACCCCAAACCCACAAAGGTGCTGAAAGGAAGACACACCCATTACAAGGGTGTACCTGGGTAACACACATACACAGAGGACACAAACATAGTCACAAAAACAGAGAGGAAAGTCTTACTTTCCTATTCTGTACATATTTCCCTTGCTTTCCAGTTTTACCATTTTAAATAGTGTAATTTACAGTAATGGTTCATCTTCGATTCCTTAGGAGAAAATTAATAGGAAAAATACCACTGTAAGAGTGGCAGGTCACTGTTGTGCTCTATATACATTTTTCAATATATCTGCTTTTGTCTTATTAATATAATCAAACATCAATATGAGAAGACAATTAGGTAGTTTCTGTTCTGGGACATGAGTCTGAAAGGTAAAGGCCAACTCTGTGTGTGTCTCCATGTCTATAATTACAACGTCTAAGCTCTGGACCCTTTAGTCAGAGCTGTCACAGTAAAGCTATCATCACTGACACCTGCTGTGTCCATATAGCATGATGATAAGAGGCTGACATTTCTAAACCAAGAAGCAGTTCTGATGAAAACGATCTGCAAAATATCACACACAATTTTTGTTATACGTGCACATCACCTGTAGTGTCTGTGCGTTCACGCATGTGATGTGTGTGGGGAAACAGAGAAAAAGATAATTTTGTTGTCTGTATAACTACTGCCTCATTTACATGTTTGACATTACAACTGCTGCTATCTTTCAATGCAGCCGTGCAAAAGCAAAATGCATTACACATTTGTAAACAGTAAGTTAAGACTTTATGGATTTAGACGGTTTGACTCAATTATGTTCAAGTGTAAAGAAATCAAAGTGTAAAATTTGGAGTAATTACAACAGCTACATGTTGTTAAAAGTTATAAACAAATACACTGTAAAAAGTAAAAGTTGGATCAAGTTAAATTACTTAAATTGGTAACACCTAAAAATGTGAAGTTTTTTCAACTTACATTTTCTTATTTTAAATTTAAAAAAATGTTTTAAAAATGTTTCAATATTTTAGGTATCACAAATTTAAGTATTTTTTAAACATGATCCAACTTTTATATTTTACAGTGTATTTGATTAAAACTATTACTGATTTTTCACCTTAAAGTTTTTTACTTAAAGGGAGAAAATGTAAGTATATAAAACTTGATTTGTCTAGGTGTTACCAATTGAAGTATTTTTTTTTTAAGTAGAGCAGCTTTCACATTATACAGTGTAATATTAATGGGATAGTTCATCCAAAAATGAAAATTCATTTACTCACGCTCATGTTGTTTCTACATGAGTTTCTTTATTCTATTGAACACAAAATAAGATATTTGATGCTAAATGATGATAACCACAAAGTTGATGGTACCCACTGACTTTCACAGTAGGAAAAACAAATACAATGGAAGTAAAAGAGTACTGTCAACTGCTTGCTATCATTTATCAAAATATTTTCTTCTGTGTTCAGCAAAATAAAGAAACTCATAGAGGAACATCATGAGGTTGAATAAATGATGACAGAATTTAAATTTTTGGTTGAACTATCCTGATCTCACGAAAAGTCGTGTTGGTCACGAAAAATGTGATTAATTTTTTCTTGTCCATGGCACGAAATTCAGTTTATTTCGTGCCTTGAGCACAATTGTCTTTGTCGTATCATTCACGTGGATTTCTATAAAGAGTTTTTTGTGTCCGTTGCACGACTTGCTTTTTTGTTTTATTTTATGCATTGTTTTCTCATTGTTTTTCCTATTTTCTTACCATTATCGCTTGGGGTTGGGGTTAGAATCACTTTCCATTACATTTTTAGACATCCTAACCCAAACCCAAACTCTAACCCCAACTCCAGGAGTTAGTTTTAAAAGCGGAAGAAAAACATGTAGAAACCAAAAGTACATATAAATAAAAATAGAAAAAATGAGAAAACAATACATAAATTGACACGAAAAAGAAAGTCGTTCCACAGGCACAAAAAACAATTTATAGAAATTCATGCGAGTGACACGACAAAGACATTCATGCTAAAGGTGCTCAAAAGCTGAGTTTCGTGCCATTGACACAAATAAAGTAATAACATTTTTTTCGTGACTATAGCACAATTTTCCGTGAGATCATGTTGTAAGAAAACCCATTTTTGTCTGTTTTAGTTTTTAAATTTCTAGGGATAAAGACACAAAATGCTGGGTTGTTTTAACCTTTGGTTTGGGAAAATCTGGACAAATCAAACCATTGGTTTAGCTTTCACTGGAGCACAATGTACAGTACTGTATTAATATGAAGGATTTCTTATAGTATTTTTTATTTGATGTTTTTACAGCTGTTTTAGGGTTAACAGAAATGTCCGTTAAATTATTAGATAATGTCCTGGCAGTATATCTTCTGTTCTTTTTTACATTGTAGAAAATATTCATATTTGACCCAGAGGTTAACACAAACTAGCATTTAAATCCAACATTTGCTTTTGTGCATATTTTTACCTAACCAGGGTTGAAACAACCCAGCATTTTTTTAAGAGTGTGCACAATTAAAATCAATATTGAAGGCGAGAGAGATGTGCATGTGCTCAGACAGGTGGATACGAATTTATGTTAAGGCGGCAACAGGAGAGTAGCGGCTCAGTTTTCCAGTATTTTTACCCAACCAGGGTTTAAACCACCCAGCATTTTTTTAAGAGTGTGTTCAATTAAAATCAATATTGAGGGCGGGAGAGACGTGCATGGCACACAGACAGGTGGATACAAATTTACGTTAAGGCAGCAACAGAAGAGTAGCTGCTCGGTTTTCCAGTATTTTTACCCAACCCAGGGTTAAAACAACCCAGCATTTTTTTTAAGAGTGTGCACAATTAAAATCAATTTTGAGGGTGAGAGAGATGTGCATGTGCTCAGACAGGTGGATACGAATTTATGTTAAGGCGGCAACATGCGAGTAGTGGCTCAGTTTTCCAGTATTTTTACCCAACCAGGGTTTAAACCACCCAGCATTTTTTTTAGAGTGTGTTCAATTAAAATCAATATTGAGGGCGGGAGAGACGTGCATGGCACACAGACAGGTGGATACAAATTTACGTTAAGGTGGCAACAGGAGAGTAGCGGCTCAGTTTTCCAGATGGTTCCTCTGGAGGCATATTATCTCCTCCATCACAGCAGGCTGAACCTGAGACTGTTGAAGTGTGTATGGGGGGCTGTAAATACTGTGGGCAGTTTTGTGCCACATTGATGCTCCCAACCCTGCAGCTTGTAAGTGATCCTTACCTGGCCTGTCCCAGCTGTGGTGTGGCTTTCCACCCCCCTTCACCAGCCTAGTCATGGGATAGGTCTGCAGACTTTATCCCCACAGTTTCTCTGTTCCTCCACAGGATAAACTTACTGCTAAATGACAGGGTTGGCCCATTCCCCGGATAGTTGCGCCACCGGAATACCTGGACAGGAAAAGACAGTGACATACATGTGTGTTAGCGTGTCTTTTGCACCTCTAGATGTAATGGATGCTTGGGAACAGAAAATAAAATCAACCAAACACACTTTGATTGTTCTGTGAAGTCTTCGGGGGTCTGGGATGTGTGCCTTTTTGTAGCGACTCTTTTCAACGGCCTTATAAATGAATAAGTAGCGCGCACAAGGCCCCTTCCCGTTTTGATTCGCAGCCTTATCTGTTTCCCCGGAGTTGACTAATTACACAGCGTCTATGGTTTCAGCAGGCATGTTTGATATGAGTTTATCTGAGCTGTCCGTCAAGCAATTAAGGTCAGCGTTCAGCACTCTCTCAATAGCGCAGTCACGGCCTCAGCAAGCAGGGGACGGATCAGTCCAGCACAGATCAGGTGAGGGCTCTAGGTTTCCACTCTTGCCGTATACCACCATGACAACACACAATGGCTGTGATCAACGTTGTTCCTACTCTGCCGTTCACCCTGAGCGACCCGTGCTAATGGGCTATTAATGCTTGTGAGAAATGACGCTGGCCTTACATAGATCAGCAAGTGGAAAATTAAAACTATGATCTAAATGATCTCGTTCGCTATTGCGAAATTATCCTTGAGTTTAAATGCCAATAGACTATGTCACTAAAGCATTTAACAAGTCAATGCGGGGGTGGCAGTACAGTTTAATAAGGTTTTTGAATCAATAAAATGTGAAATGCTTTAATGTGTTCTTTCATAATTATTGCAGAATTTGATCAATTTAACTTGAGTTTGTTTCTGGTTAAGCAGTGCAACCATACGGCATTCATGCTGCGGTGGTGCAGATTGCCTGAGCAGTTTCGCTGTGTTGGGAGTGGTCACATTTAGTACCGTGTGTGTGTGTGTGTGTGTGTGTGTGTGTGTGTGTGTGTGTGTGTGTGTGTGTGTGTTCATGTGATCTTTGACATGCTGTGTTGAACACATGATTAACTGGGTGACACTGTGATAGCCGGGCATCGTGAAACATGCAGGAGTCCTCTTTCAAAACACGACTCTTCTTCCTTTACTCTCTCTCTCTCTCTCTCTCTCTCTCTCTCTCTAGTTCTGTTCAGACCTGAGATCGATTTGCGAAAGAAATAAGATCTGAGTAGCAATGCAGGCAGAAATGATGAGCCTCAACTTTTACATATTATGAATTTTCAAGCCTACTTTCAAATAAATTTGGCAATTTTATTTCATCATTCCAACATTTTCCACAATTCTAATATATTTCAACAGTTACGATTAGTGGTATATTAGGGGCATTAAAATTTGAAGAGCTCAAATCTAAAAGGCCGCTACATGCCACCTCTGTTAAAAATGAAATAACGAGAATTAACTGAATTATCAAATACTTTCGCTTCAAATCTGCTATGTGTACAGAAGAATAGAATAAAGTCAGATTTTAAATATAAGTTTACCAAATATATTAAGATATTGACTAAATTTTTTATTGCTTTACATTTATACAAAAGGGACAATGAAGAGTTATTAAAAAATGCTTTAGGAGGTCACATTTGTTAAATACCAATGAAATGACTAAAGTGACATTTCTGTTCTGACGAATAACATTTAAATTGCGATTAAAGTGAAATTACTGAACCTAAACATAAGAGCCTGATAAAAAAATGCTAATTTACAAGAAAACATGTCAGACTAACTTGCATCTGAGTTCTTCATTTGAAGTTTAGATTGAAATTGTCCTTAAAAGTGCAACCAATATGACTTTTAATACACATAACTATACAACAGTGGCGGCTGGTGACTTCTTTTTTTTAAGCGCACGATGGGAAGTTCGTCACAACATGTATGTAACTTGTCATGTGTGTGGTTCATCATTTCAAAATATGTGTTCTGCGCTTTGAGAGATCGTGTGTGCATCACGTGTCATGCCAAAATAAGTGCCTGCTGCCTTGAACTTGAACTTGAAAGGAGACGCTCGCGTGTGCCAGATACTCGCACAATCTCATGCGTAATCAGAGTTTAGTGTTAAGGGAGTGTCTTGCGTGTATTTAGGGAACGTGAGCGTCTCTTTTATCATAAATGGTTTTGCCGCGTCTCCAGCAGGCACTTATTTTGACAAAACACATGATGCACACAGGATCTCTCCACACGCATGACACATATTTTGGAAAAGGGAACCGCACACGTGACAATCCAAAACTTATTTTGAATTAGCGCATCCTCGGAAGAGCAGTCACGAGCCGCCACTGCTATACAATGTAGAAATACATGGTCTAAAGCGCACGGCGCACAGTCTAAAAAGGCATCTCCAAATCCACTTTTGCTAATTTAATATGGGAAAAATGGTTGTGCGCCTAGCCCACGGTCTAAAATGGTTGTTCCTATTCTCCTTATGAGTAATGGTGGTGTTTGGGGCGTAACATGCAATAAACCAATGAGAATCTCCCATCCCCTTTAAAAGCCAGTTGCACTTACGCCATTGCGATTCACTATTTAGATGGCGGAATTTGTAAACCGAAAAACTAAGCGGAGGAAGAAGACCTTTACAAATGTAAATATTGAGTTGTTTTACTTTTATTGTTTTATTACAATGTTAGTTGTATTAAAAGCTGAAATAAATGCATTTTTTGTAAAGGAATTTTGTTAGAGATCAGATTCAGAATGATGATCAAAACATACACAGAGTTTAAAATTAGTAAATAACGTTTTGGTTTCAGTTTTTTCATAAACTGGGTAAGTGTGCCGATTGCAGATTAACATTCAATTAATTTGCCAGGCTACTTTACGCCTTCGAATGTCTCGTAATCAGTCCTCATTTATGTCCAAGAGACTTAATAATAATCTTTTACATTTGAATACTGTCCATGTGTATAATAAGCAAACGTGCATTGTAGTCTCCTTTACAGGTGCTTATTACACGGCTCTCTGGAATGCTTGATTCTGATTGGTCAGTTGAGACATTTGCAGGTTCGTTCTTTTCAAATAATAACCGCTCCAAAGTAATAACGCATAGCTGGTACTACTTGTATGAGTAAAATCGCTCCACGCCAATAAAGATCAATAAAGATTACTGTTTGGCGCCATCTTGTGACAAACACTGGACAACCACGACAAGACACAGACAGCTACTGAGACAGAACTTGACAAAATAGAGCATGACAGCTACGAAGCCAACACACAAAAAATACAGAATGGGCATTAAAACTTCTCAAAGACTGGCTAAAAGAGAAAAAAATGGAGACAGACAAGTATGAAGCAGAGGATCTTAATAAGGTATTACGATCATTTTATGCATCTGTGCAAAGTTTCGCGGAAGGATAAAAATGTTAATTTAAAACAAATATGCCAATAAAATGTTTCAAATTCATATTCATGTCCGGTTTTTTTCTTATGTGACAAGTAGCCGTGTAATAAGCGGGATAATGTAGAGGCAGCCGGTAGTTATCGGGAAATAAGCCTGATCACACTGTCGGGGCATATTTCCCGATAACTACCGGCTGCCTCTACATTATCCCTTACATATTACTAACGCGCTCTTTAAATAGCAAAAACTATATTGAGCCATTGACTTTAGACCAGGTTTTAGTTGGTCAATGGCTTAGTCTATTTTAGTTGCTTTAAAATAGCTACGTGCCAACAATGCGCCTGAACACACCTAGTTCAGACCAGCACGACCATGGGCGCGCACAAATGGGTGTAAATGCATTTGCTATTTAAACAACATGATGCTGGACCTGAAAATGATAACTGCGCCAGGCTGAAACTAGCAAAAAACACTTGCGTTGCACATTGTGATACGTGTATGATAGGGGCCTGAGTGTACAAGTCAGTTAGAGTATTAGTTCACTCTAAAAACGATTGGGTTGTTTCAACCCATAAAAAATGGTCAAACCGTTGGGTACATGTCGCAGGGACACATGTCAACATTTCTTCTAACCCTTACTGCTAACAGTCTATTAATACAAACAAATATAATAATTGGTAGTGCAGCAGCATTATAATCAACAAAATGTATAAAAGGGACCACACAAATACATATAATACCTAGGGAACACACATACTGTTAAAAACTATATACCTTGTAAAGCCATGCAAGTTGCTTTAAATAAAAACGTCTGCCAAATGCATGAATGTAATTTACATAAGTAGATGATCAGTCATCTGAGCAGCTTAAAGATAAAAAAGCTTTCTTTTACATGGAGCGGCCGCACAGGGCAGACATGTTGAAGTCATATGACCCACTCAACTCTACTTGTGTTCTTCATAATCCCTCTGTTATTGGACACTTTCACCACTGGAATGAATTAATCATGGGCAACTGCTGATAGCACATTTCTACACTGGCATCAGTGATTGGAAACTATTACTTTCGATCGATGCTATATACTAAATATAGTAAAATAGTGCTGTTTTGAAAGGTATAAAACATTTACATATCCATGCATTTATCAGATCTACCATACTTTCTGTCCAAATGCATGCAGTGAAGCACCTGTTAGGCCTATTTTTTTGCTTTGATTATAATTTAACATATATTATATTATAAGGCTTGTATTTTTTATTGTGGGTTTTGTATAAGAAGGATGGGAGAACGTCTGTTGATTGTGTGAAATAAGCAACAAACAGTATAGCAAACTACTCTTTAAGTAGATATACATCTTGTGACAATTCGTTATTATTTTACAAATTTTAGCTATGAATTAGTATGAAGCAGACTGTACAGAAAAATGTATGATTTTAGAAAAAAGCAATAATGAAACCTCCCTCCTAACTCCACCACTAAACCCACCATCACTGGTATGAAAGCAGGTACATGCAAATGAGAACTGTGCAACTGAAGAAATTTATATGAATTAGTCACCACGTAAAGCAGTTACAAAATCCCCTGAGATCAGACTGGGTCACCCCACCCTGGCGATACCTGGTCCTCTTGAAGTCTGGAAAAAAGAGCACACGAGAAGGAGCTCCAGGATGGTAAAGAATAATACTCTCATTCCCCACTTGGAATTCAGGGAAAATGTAGAAAACTGCAGCCAGCAACCTGAAAGGCACATGTTTAAAATGGCAAATATGTAGGGGGCGTATTGAAAGGAAGGCTAATATTCAGAAACAACAGGCAATGAAGGCAATATCTCATCATGGTCTCAGAGCACATGGTGGGACTCTAAAATGAGTCTTGATTGTACTGAGCAATTTGGAACTCAGCGGAGGACTTAATTAAGTCAAAGCGATTAACGGCGGATCTGACTTGTCCTGTTCCCTGTGAGGTCACAGTTCCTGGAGTATGGCAGCCGTAGCAGGTGTCTGATTTGACCAAAGCACTGGCCAGCAGCTTATATCATTAATAAAGCCCAGGACTCAACCTATCAACACTGCAGTACACTCCATTTCATGCCATTTTCCCTGCGTGAGGCTTTCCTTTCTCCTGTTTTGCTTTTAAGAGTAGTCTTAAGAGAACCTTCAAACCAACATGGCTCCTGAAATAATTTGGCGGTAGAGTTTTCTTTGTGACGCTGAATAGTGGAATATTCTTATTTAACGTTCAGGGGACCTTTTGATCAAATATATAAAATATGCCTATGATTTGGTCTCCAGTTGTCATTTTTTGAAAAGGCTAAATCCCGTTTCCAAAGTGTAGTCGATGGCGATGCATCTGAATTAGCTTTTGATTACTCTAGTTAAGTTTAGATGTTTAGCGTGGGTTTGTTGAGCGATGTTAAAATCTAACGTAAACATAAAAAACCCCAACAGCAGGCTAACTCAACATATGAAATAAACTCAATCACGGGCAACCATATAAATACAATGCTTTCATTTCTGCTTTTGTGCGAGCCGCTTGAAAATCGTTTCTGCAATTTCAAGTGCGTGCCGTTTGCCGAGAGTCGACCGGCGTGCACTGTACCTCCTTCAAACGTCTTCCCAGTCAATGGAAAAACAAAGGTCAGGACTCTGGAAATGTCACTCAGTCCCTGGCTTGGCACTTAGAGGTCCAAGGGAACCCGGGAGGGGGGCTTGGCCTGGCTGCAGGTTCCGGGGGGACAGAATAATGTGTCACACGGCTGCCGCTGCTTCCTCTTCCCCTGGTGGTTGGGGGCAGGCGGAGAGGCACGGTGGGGGCTCATTGTTACACTGCCTTTTCCATCAGCTGTCAGGAGAGCAGGGGGCCCGACTAAATGGGCACTCTAAAATACTGCACGCCAGGGAGTTGGCCCTCTCAAAAATATACAGTATACCTAGCGAGCAGAAAAGATAGATTTAAAGCTTTCATATTTAATCACAGAAATGACATTTATACATTATGCGTAATAGTGCTCCTTTTCACGCCCTCGTTTTCACTTGTGTACCATATGTGCTTGTTTGTCAACAGTTGTGTTGCAGCCGAGTGGGTGTAGGAATGCATACTGTGCATTTACCAAGAACACTTGAGCAAACAAATTATTACTGAACAGGCAGCAAAAGTAGCATTTTAGCCTTCTATTCAATGTCCCTAGACTTCATGCTGCGCTTTCCTAATATCCGTAATATTATATTGCATTGCCCTGAATTCGCAAAGGTATTGCGAATACTAATAACATTTTGGAAACTGAATTTTGGGTTTAAAAAGACACTTTTTGCTCTCATTCACACTTTCACATAGTAGAATTAAGAAATCCAAATGTTAAAGAAATGTGAACCAGAGGATGTTGCAGCTCAATTTTTCAACAACTGCAGTGAAAGAATCAAAATACTGACTCTACTTCTATAAACAATAAAGGGTTGATATGCGTGAGAGACAGAAAGAAACAGAGAAGGGAGCGAGAGAGAGCTGATCAGATGATTATTTCAGCGGAGGAGGATAAGTGGTTGAAACGGAGCCGTGTTTGTCGCTGCGCTGCGGGTGATCAAGGTGAAGAAGGAGAAAAGGGGTGGCCACGCCCCCGAGCGCACCTGAGATTGCATTACCTGCCGTCTCTCAAGCGTCATACTGGGAGCGTGGAAACCCGAGTGTGGCCACGAGAAGAAATCTGGCCGTCAGTCAAGTGCTTTTGTTCGCAGTTCTACGAACAGGCCAGATCTGGTTTCTCTGCTCCAGAAACGGGGACCTAACCAGAGGAACGGCACAAGAACTCTGAGCCGAGCAACTCTCATACTATCAATACAAGAAGTCCAACTACAAATTTTCCAGATTCAATCGTTTGTCACTACTGAATAGACATTTCTCTCTTTAATTTGAATAAATTGGTTAAAAATGTCAAAAAATTATTGTGCCAGCATCAAGGTCAGTGTCGTCTTCTGTCTGAAACAGTCTGAGTGCTTCTCACCCACCACTCTTTGATTAGGTGGAATTCAATTATATGGGGCCATTACACTATTAAAAGCATCGCTGCAATGATAATAAAGGAGGGAGTAAAGATATAACAGTATTCTGGCTTTTTTGCACCGCTCTATAATAGATAAAATATTTCACAAAAAATTCAGTTTGAGTTAGCTGTGATTTGGTTACCTTAGGATTTGAACATTTTGGTTACATTTTTCTCATGGTCAAAGTGAATTTGAAGAGACTTTTTAGATTCTGCAGTTATCTCTGAAGAGGGAACCTTGCTTTAGGTTTTATTCACATTTACTTTTTTACAAGTGACTGAGAATAAGAGATTGATCTAATAAATATACACACACATCTACAGTATTAACACACTCTATATGTATGTACGTAGAATATACAGTTTGTACAGTATAAAATGCATTACGTCTATGGAATGTCCCCACAAAACATGGAAACCAGAATGTGTGTGTGTGTGTGTGCGTGTGTACCTGGTAATTATCACGTTGTGGGGACCAAATAGAATAAAGCAATAAGCCAGAAGAAGTAGTGGGTTACTAGTGCATTTTATAACAGCTAAGGGGCGTTGTTAGTGCCTAAACCCCCTTAGCTGTTATAAAATGCACTGTAACCCCACTGCTTCGCGGGGGTTATTGCTTTTATAAAAGAGTTACTTCATATGCATAACATTAGTGGGATTTTATAAAATATAACACAAATAAGTTGTATTTATATTAGTACAAATATTACTCTTCCGCCAAACAAAGTAGTTCCTCAGAATCAAGTGTGACTGAAACAGAGCGCAGTTCCCAACCAACAGAGATGCAGCAAAGACACAATGAAAATATGATTTAAGACTGTGGTGTTTATTTTTATAAATCAACATTCATCTAATTTATACATTAACATTGATATTGTGCAACTGTTGAAGTGATGATCAAATATGCTTGGAAGCATCCTGAACTCTTTCCCCGTCAGCGTTTTTCCCGTCAGCGTCAGTGTTTAAGTTGGGTAAGATCGCTACCCAGTGGACAGCGGAAATATGAATTTGAGGTAGAAACTCATCAGGGAGAGTTTTATCTTTATTGATGAGATGACTCTACAATATTTATTGAAATTTATCTGGATATCGACATAATTGTGCAATTGTATACAAATTAAAAATATGATTAAAGACTTTGGTGTTTATTTTCATAAATCACTACACAGCCACAGTGGCGCGGTGATACTCCTGTAATGCGGTCTGAACCATGGGTTTACCAGGGTATTTTATCACAGCTTAGAACGAGTTTCAACCAATCAGAATGAAGAACCAGAACTGCCTGTTTTATAATATACAGTTTGTACAGTATAAAAACCATTACGCCCACAAAACATAGAAAACAGAATGTGTGCTTGTGTGTGTGCAGTGTTGGGGAAAGTTACTTTTAAAAGTAATGCATTGCAATATTAAGTTACTCCCCAAAAAAGTAACTAATTGCGTTACTTAGTTACTTTTCATGGAAAGTAATGCTTACGTTACTTTTAAGTTACTTTTGAGGTACTTGGCTAAGGATTGATCTCTATCAAGCCTTGCATGTGTTTTTATGAAGTTCTGCATTCAGAAATTGCATATTTTCATTGAAAAATTTTAAGCTCTGGCCTGACATCTCAGTTTCTGACTCAAACTGTTCCCGCTAAGGCACGCATACATTGTTTAATTCTACGTGACTACGTTTAGTTCAATTCACTAAAAATTTTTAATTGAATTAAATAAACGAAAAAGTAACTCGCATTACTTTGAAAAAAGTAACTCAAATATTAATGTGTACATTTATAAAGTAATTCATTACTTTACTCGTTACTTCAGAAAAGTAATTTTATTACTTAATGCATGTTACTTGTAATGCATTACCCCCAACACTGCATGTGTGTGCGCATGCGTGTGTTATTAGAAAACATTTAGAAAACATCCAGAAAATACATGAAGTATGCAATATTAAAAACAGAATATGAATATAATTATAGAATTATAATTATAAAGTATTTAGTGTGAGTTCGCCTTATACTTAAGCAATAGCAGGACCCTGCAGGATCTCTTAAACCAAAATAAAGTGAAACCCTAATTTCTAATAATGACTTAAGGACTTCAGTCACCTCAAAAGAGTTAAAGATGTGCTTAGTGCCAAGAGATGTCACACTACACTCTAAAACAAACACTAAAAATAGCACTACAAGTGGTTCACTGGCTCATAATCATAAGGGAACCATTTTATGTAGCACCTGCGTAGAACCCTGTTGTACTATATAGAACCATATCTGGTGCTATATCACTACTGTTTGGTTCTTTATAGGTGCTATATAGCACTAAAAATGGTTCACCTATGATTACAAGCTTTTTAGCACCAGTTTTTTTAGTGTACAGATTTTTTTCTCTCTTTTTTACATTTTGTGTACATATTTCCTGCTTTTTCAGTTTGTGTCTTAATAGAGCAAAAAAATTTTTTTTTGACTTTTCGTTCCTTATACAGAATGAGCAGGACGTCAGAAGCCAGTAAGAATAGTTGAGGATAGAAATAAGGGAATTATGAGAGAAAATGCAGTGATAAGATGAGGAGGTGAGGGAGAGGTGGAGAGCATGAATGAGAAAACAGGCAGCAGCAGAATTGAAGCATCTGATGTAATAGGACACTGCGAGTAGGCAAGTGAAAGCCACCTCCTTTCCACCTTCAGGGATAATTGTTGTTTAGATATACTTTTACCCGTGTCTCACTCTCAGGTCTTGTTTATACAACTTGTTATTATGGTTTCCCTTTGCCTTTTCCTCTCTTTCTCTCTCCCCGTTCCTCCTCTTCTTTGTATTTTCTTGCTAGGGGAAAATCTGCAAGGCTTGTTCACTGGTGCCAGCAACAGTTAATCCGTTTCCAAAGCACCTTAACTATGCTGGGAATTCTGCAGATGCTAAATAAAACAACGGAAACAACCATGCACTTAACACCGGCTCACGCTGGCAAGAGTCTTCAGATGCTCAGTTTTTTCATAAGTAGTTCAAAACAATCTGCTGTTGTGTGATAACTGTGTTTTTCTCTTGAGTGAGCTGGTGGAGGGGACACGCTGGGTTCAGTAGCACCGCCTCTAATCCCATTACGCCTGTTCACCTGAGATTACTTAAAATAAATAAGGAAATATGGAAGGAGGAAATAAGATGTTTCTATGGTAGTAATTGACCAAAAGTGTCTGATGACCGTTTTTGTGGAAAGATTTATTTTCAATTGTGATGTTGTCTGCTTTCTATCCATCTTTCTGTCTCTTACAGTATTGTAAAAGTAGGGCTGGATTGTTATTGTACAGGTGCTCTTTCAATTGCTTTAAGTTGTGCTAAGCAAATTTTTTGCAAATGCATTTTTTGCAACTGTCAATCACACTAACCCACAAATAATACAAACATATGATATCAGTGATATAAATTGTTTGTTAGAAACTACTGCAGTAGACATTTTTTGTACATACATACAGTACATTTTTCTCAAACCAAACTATATTTGCTCAAATAAATATTTATCTTAACTGTTTATAGTTGGTATTCTAACTAAAATGTAAAAATCAATTGGCTCTTAAAAAGGAGCCTGTGAACAAATGTCTTACTAAAGTTAAGATGCTAAAATGAGGGATTTTAATGTGACCAAATGCGCCTTAATAGCCTCACCCTGGTGTCAGTTTAAATACCACATTTTTCAGCACCCAAATATTTTTTCTTCGCTTTGAAAGGACGTAAGACTTTTTATACCCTGAAATGTAACCATCAGTCATGTTGTTTTGAGATCAATACGATTTAGTGAACTCGAACTCATGTAGATGGGGTAGTGGGAACAGGTGTAGTTTCAATAAAGCGCTCATTATCCTTGAGTGATGACCTTCAGTGGCAGTACTGTACTTCTCTGTAATCATCCTTCAGTCTCCATCTCTTTCTCTAAATGCTAACTGGAGCTTTTCAAAGCAGCCACTGAAAGGCAAAATTGGCCTATTGAAGAAGTTTATTAGAAATTGATCTACTCTTTTCAACTCGCGCAGGAGCCAGAAGACTTCGAAAAGTTGTACGGACATGACACGATCGCAGCTCGGTCGCATTCACATTCAACTTTCTTTGATTCACCTTTAGAACCGAGGGTCAGGGTACTGACTCACGAAAACGTATGGAGCGTGAGCAGTTCATTATGTTAATGCTTAACTGATTGATTCTGCTGCTGTGGTGGGTTCTCCGGCAACGTCATTGAGGTTTATATTTGTGTGTTATGACATTTAAGTGATGGAAAGTCTATGGAAATGTTAATACTGTATAACTGCATGCTCAAGGTTATCTAATGCAGGGGGCCGCGAGATGGTGCCAGGGGGGCACCAGTTTTATGACATTTTATGAAGTACATTAATTTATCATGAATTCTGTATAATTAAACCTAAAAAAAATAAGGCTACTAACCAAAAGCACTACTTTTTTTGTATATTTTAATGTTTTTTTTTTATTAAAATTTTGAGTTTTAGAATAGTTTTTTTGTCACAAATTTTCTTTGGGGGGCCGTGAAGGAATGCACCGTACACAAGGGGGGCCGCATGCTGAAAACGTTTGGGAACCACTGATCTAATGAAGTAGTCTGATGTTAGAGAAAGGTTAAAACAGTGTACAGTTTCTTGCAGCTGTGTGTTGTAACGTTTGGATGGTGATAAGGACAAAAACAGTCCACAAAACAGTCCGAAACAGTGAAAATCCTCATTTATATATTATAACATAATTTATATAATTTTCTTTGCTTAAATCTCCAACTTAATTGTTTCAAAACATTGAAGTCTACAATAAAAAGTCAAGATTATTGAAGATATCAATTTAACTTTAAACATTTCTCATCCCATTCAACCCAAATAAATTATTAGCTTAACTACATCAACTACCTGCTCTGTAGATATTTCTTTGAGAATTAGTCAGAAGTCAGAACCATTTACTTTAGATTCTTGGATAAGGAGTTTTTTTTAAATGTGTGAATATTTTCATGAACTACTATCATAAGGAGTATTCAAAAGGTGGTCGTGTTTAAAAGCTAAGGTGATTATTTTGATTGACCAAATTGACTAACCGTAACTAGCTTCCCTTATTTGTCTCAAAGGCAATGAAATGTGTCAGCATCTATATAGGTTATTGTTACAAATGGGCCCTCTTTAGCTACAATTTTGTTTGTAATTGAAAGATATATTTTAGTTATCCTCGTAGAACGGATCAGGTTGTCTTTTGCATTGATGTTGTAATCTAGCCCATCTAAATGGTTGTGTCTGTTGATCACTCACTGTAAGAGGTATATCAAAGGTCAGCAGAAGAAGGAGCTATCAGTGACATCCAGAGGAAACCGAATCATTGTTTCTTACAGTCACCTCCTGACCCCTCATTAACCTAATCTCCTCTACTTAAAATAATCACCTGCACACATATCAACGATACCAAATGCACGTGTGTACGATTCCCTTTCCTTTTGATTGAAAGGGAGAAACGCCAGTGGATTCTTTGTGCGTTTTGTATGTATCGGGTACTGAAAGATTTCCCGCCCAACACTCTAAAAGGATTGGCTTTTTTGGCAACCGTCTCAGGTATTGGCTCAGCATCTCATACAGAAATAATAGCTTTTCCTCAGCTCTGCAGAGAAATTCTGCCACATTAGCAACTGAAGAACATCAGAAGGAATACCATAAGCAGCCCCACTTCTCGGTGCATTAAGTCCATTGGTGATAAAATCATCGTGTTTATCTAAGGTCACACTTTATAGAAACTGCATTGCTCTCATTTAGTTTCCAGCTGCTTTAGTGGTGCAGGGTCAAAGTAATAAGCATACTCACAAGGAGCTCGCTGAAATATAGACCAGCATGTACATGAATCATCACAGTAATGGGCCATAATATGCAGCTCTCACGCTCACTAAGAGTTTGGTCAGAGCGCATTTAGTATTGATGTGGAGGGGGTACAAATTATTGCAAATTATTAAAAGTAAAAATTGTTTTAAAAATGTCTATTTGAAAATAATTTCCAAAAAATTTACTTTAGGTCTGGGAAATACAGTCTTAAAAATAAAGGTGCTCCATGATGCCACAGAAGAACCATTTTTGACTTAAATCTTTGTATTGATACTTTACTATAGATGATAAAAATAGTGATGGGGACAAGACCGCCTATTCCGAGTCCGAGTCTTTGAAGGGTCAAGACCGCGTCGAGACCGAGTCCGTTGGTTTTTAAATAGAGTCGAGTCCGAGTCAAGACCGAGTCTTTGAGGAAGCAAGTCCGAGTCGAGACCAAGTCCTATAGGAGTTGAGACCAAGACCATAAAAACATGTCAGATTTCATATTCATGATTTAATATTATCCCAGTTAATAATCCACAGTTAGGCCTACAGACTAAACTAGATTGGGAATTGTTTAGAGCAGTGGTTCTCAAACTTTTTCAGCGTGCGGCCCCCATTGAATACGGTGCATCCTTTCGTGGCCCCCCAAAGAAAATTTATGGCATAAAACATTGTAAAACTTAACAGTTTAATTGATCAAAAAATATTAAGTTATTCACTGTAGTGCTATTGGTTACTAGCAGTATGTTTCTGAGATTTAAGTACACAGAATTCATGATAAATTTATTTATCTTATAAAATCCGGGGCCCCCCTGGCACCAATTTGAGAACCGCTGGTTTAGAGGAGCACTCTTAATGTCTTAATATGGACTATGCTATTACTCTCATTAAAAAATCCCTACCATATGCATCATTTTCTTCCTATTTCCCTAGAGATAAATAAACGGCTCTGATGGCAATATCTTTGCATTTCACCATGGGATTTCATTTTCAAATAATGCCCGTCAACATTGCATTTTATTATTATTGTTACGTGGTTTTTATATGAACATAAAAAATGCACTGGTCTCGAGAACTTAATCTGAAATTACGAGTCCTTCTCATATCCGAGACCGAGTCTTTGAAGGAACGAGTCCGAGAAGAGTCTGACATCGGATTTGAGTACTACATCACTAGATAAAAATGACAGAATGGCTAGATAAGCAAAAATATTAGTAAAAAGTTAAAAATTATAGTTAAAAAAAAAGTTAGAATAAAAGAATAAAATTAACAGTCATTACATAAATAAAACACACAGAGAGGTAAATCTGCAGGCACTGCCTACGAACCAAGGTCTCTTTAAATACATTTTCAAGAAAAGTAACCACAGGTCTAACAAACCTTTGTATATGAACACAGGGAGTCCATCCATACCTAAGGTCTGAAACAATTAGAGAGAAAGCAGCTCATTATTCTCCATATAAGTGCAACATTATTCACACCAGGCGCTCGTCTTTGCCGACTTTCAACACATTCAAAGACACATAAACCAAATCTACAGTATATGCAGTATACAGTACAACTCATCCAATCAGGTAGATCTTTTTGTTAATAAAGCCTTATAATTTTTTTCTGATAATGTATCCTAAAGGCAAAAACTAGTGTCGGAAGTGTACAACATATATACATGGATGTCATTAAAGCTTGCTGTTAAGTCCCAGCCTTGCTCTGAGCCAGACGGGCCATGTGTTCAGACGTAAAAAAAAAAAGGTGCACTGAAGCTCATACAGTACACATAAGCTTTTCCAGTGTCAGAGAAAGAACAAAACATTATGCACAAAATTTGCCAGAAACCTATGCATGCATAAAAGTGAGCCTCTGTAATGCATGTAAGAAAGAAAGGAAAGGAACAACCGAGGAACAAGGGGGGGCTACAGAAGCGAGAAGCAAGTTGCTGAGTGACAGTGAAAACGTGGCAAAAAGCACCATCCCATTACAATGTTATTTCAGCCCAATGCTGTCTTTATGTAATAACACTCAGTAGGGTGTGTCATTATCACTCATAACCCTGCTGCCCCCAATCTGTCACGCAGTCCTCAGGGCAGCTACTCCAACTGTCACTAACTGTCCACGCGGACTCCATCCACTTTTACTGCTCTTGACTGTGTTGCTGTACACGTTTCCACATCTTCTCCTGTCTTTATTAAAACAGGGCCCATACAGCCAGGACCAACAAAATCAATGACCAATCCATAAACATCAACTTCTTTTATTGTTGTTTTTCTGTCTCTCTATCTCTCCCTTTTTCAAATGTAAAAGCAACACAATCAGACACAGTCAAAGTTTATCCCATCACAAAATACACAAGCACAATGGGACTCCAGCAGCGGTAAAACACAAACAATTCTCAGGCCTATTTTCTGACCCCTGCAGAGAAGAAGGGCACCTTGTGAGATGGGTCAAACTAGATGCGAGAAAAAAGTAATTTACAGTTAAAGTTGTCATTCTTTTTGTATATGTGCTGTAAGTTGTTGTTGTTGTTTTTTTCTGATAAAAAAGAAACAGCCAAGCAATAAAAATTAATGGATGGCTAAGAATCAAATAAATAATGAAATTAACTTCTTAAAATGTGCATAAATTAATTGATACATTCTTGCTAACATAACTGTACACACACTGTCACAATATGATACAATTTGTGTACAAATCATTACAAAGCATTAGCATTGGCAGACACTTTTATCCAAAGCTTACTTACAGTGCAATAATGCCATGCATTATTTTTTTGTGAATGTACATTTTCTGGGAGTTGAACCCATAACCTTTGAGCTTGAGCCTGTAATAGACACACGCTTGTTGTAAATATTTAATTATTATTGAATTATTCAATTTTTAAATTCGATCATTTATCTTGACAACACTCATTCAATTTGCGCCCGTGAAAATAAGATTAAAGAAACCAAGAGAAAGAAAAAAAATAAAAGTTTTTAAAGACTTTATTGTCCCTCAGAGTCCACGTACGTTGCGCGTTCATTTCAGCACCTGGACAGCTCCTCAAAAACTTGGAGGTACAGTCAAGTGTCGTTTATCTAGGCAACTATGCGACAGTTTGGGCCACAGTTCTAAAATATCAACTTCTGTGGGAAAACTGTGAGCATTTCAAACTCATTTTCTGTTCACATAGACTTTGGCTTACAGTAGCGCTGTGTGTTACACTTAAAGGGAGAGTGTATTAGAGGAACAGTAGCATTGCAGCTGTGCTGAGCTGTGAAATTCGCCGAACAATTGGGATCACTGTTCGTCTTCCTTTCGCCTTTCCCCTCAATTAGCATAGTCCGTTGTGCTTGATTGACTACCATAGCCGGCCCGGGTAAGTGCTTTTGTCCCCTAATCACACGAGGACAGCAGGGGTGACAGGACACAGGTGAGGCCAAGACAGGAATAGATTTATAGCATATTTATTAGGCAAAGCATGGGAACTGAAACACGTTTCAAGACCTCTGCCATTAGTATAATTCAGGAGTCAAAGCCAAAATAGTTCTGATCTACAACAATATGGTTACTTCTTAGTCCCAAAGGCCAACCGCAACGACTTGGGGAGGGACAATCGGGGGCACGGGGAGAAATTGATTTTGAAAGGGTGTTTGCGCCCCGCTGATCTCAATTAGCCCTTGTTGACTCTGCGGAGGATTAAATTAGCCGCGTAAAGTAGGACTGAGCCCTCATTTAAATTGCACCTAAATGTTGGAGGAAAACACTGTAGCATGTGCTCAAATGGTATTCGGACACTCAAAATAGGCTACAGTAGACCTTTCTCAGTAAAAATCTAATTGAAAAATGTAATACTGGACACAAAGAGCAACTAGTGGCAATACTGAGTAAAAATAACGAGTTATTAAACTTCAGAGGCAACAGGAAGCGGTGGAAATAGGCAGATGCGTCGCCGCGCCCTGATTATTATTCCCGCCTGTCGCTTTGCTGTAATGAGCGCTCGGCCGACTGTTGGCGCGCTGATTACCGGTCCTTAGGGATCCTGTGTTTTTCCTGAGTAATTGATAGTTAGACTCCGCTCTAATTAAATACGCTGTCTGCTTCATTGATGTAGATTTTTCGCACCAAGGAGAATGAATTGCGCACAGTGAGGGAGAGCGAGCCATCACGTTTTATGAATCGTCGTTAACCCTGAACCCCAATCTTGCGTCGTAAACATGAGACACTAGATGATGGGAAAAATCAGAATGCATATGGCAAGAATTAACACCCTGTTGCTATATAGCCCAGTCTTTGACATTTTACTTTAGAGTCCTGATGAGATTGGGCTTCGTTTTAATAGACCATCTGAACTTTTCTCCATAATTTTTCGCGCATCTGAAAGGCCTTAAAGGTGCTATTTTCCCACCAAATCGCTGACCGCTTCCCGGGATGCTTTTGCATTTTGTGTGGTCTCCCCGGCTGCCTTGTGCTGTCAATAAAATCTGAAGGGTTGCCCCGGTTTCCCGCACACCTGCGTGGCTGCCCGGTCCCTTCAGGAATTCGCTGGGGCTTGTAATCAGCTTTGTGGAGCCATTGAGTGCACGGCTCAGTGAAACTTTCCAACCTCACAGCGCGCTGGACCGCTGAATGGGAGTCACAGCGTGGGGCGCCTCTCCAAGCATCGGGCCTGCCAAATTCCAGCAGAGTCTCTCACAATCGTCCTTACACAGACAAACACGAGCAAGAGAGAGGGAGAGAGAATAAAAAACCGAGACACAGAGTTAGGGACTAAAGGGTAAAAATCAAAAGAAAGTTTTATACTAAATTATTTTGCGTCTAGAAAAAAATCATAGGGTATTTTATTGTTCAGCTATATTGCAGCGAACATTAAAATAAGCTAAAGCCATCTTTAAACAGCAGTTGTTTGCATGGTAATTGGATTCCCAGCGATTCACAACAACATGAGAAAATGTGTGAAATGCAATCCCATGTGCATCATTAAATCGGTCCAGTGATTTAGCCTGTTTACTAAAACTGTGTCTTTCGAGCAATAATGACGCAATTTATACAAACAATCATACTGAAAGTTAGGGGCCTGTTTGCATGTGACAGTGGGAAAATTGACACCTGCCTTAAGGGTCCGTGGTTAAAAGCGACTGTTAAACAAAAATATAATTAGCCAAAAAAGCAAAAATATTTAGCGAATAAAAGTTAAGACAAAGTTGCTTTTTTCGTTGCGTTCTGCATACATGCTTAAATTACTACTCCGGAATCGCAGGCTGCAGAAATTACGGCGCAGCATCTCAGCTCTTGGAAGGGCGCAGGATTAAGAGGCAGCAAGATTGTTAAACATGTCAACGTGTAATTGCACGATAAGGCCCTCGCGAGGAATTTATTGGCCCAGTTGCTATTTCTATTCCCCCCTAATCTCGTTCAGCACATTCGTTCCGTGCAATCTGTCTCCGTAATCTTCTGTGACAGAGCAGCGACCAATAGCAGCGTACCGGGTTTTTTGGAGAAGGGAGAAAATATGCAGAGGCGTGATAAAGTGATGCTAATTATCCCCATTTAGGACAGCGAGAGCAAGAGATCGGGAGTTTTCGTACGAGCCAGCAGTGTTGATGGCTTCCCAGCACAGAATATATCGGTGGCTACAAGATAAGGGTATCACACGTTGAGACGATTTATTGGTTCGAGTCCACCAACACCCCTCCCACATCTACCCCATCACATGCTTTTAACCCATCCCACCCCGCCTGCTTTACCCTCCTTTGGCGGGGCAGTAAATTATTTTGGTTAAATTTACCAGAACGCTTCTCTTTAACCTTGCAAGTGCCGTGACTTGGTTCTCCGCCTCTCTATTTCAGCGCTAATCCGTGTAGTTTTTCATCTGCAAACAGTGGACATGTCCATATGCCAGTAGTGATGGGAAAGTGTGTCAATTTCAGGCAGTGTAATCTAAGATATTTTTTCTTAAAAAAAGGCAACTGAGGAAGTAAAATAAATAACTAAATAAATGCATATTTAACGCATAAATTAAGAGAATTCACGGTCATAATTTATGGTCATGCTATTGAGCTAAAATTTATTATGCAAATTACATTTTAGTAGCTCTGTTAAAAAATGTGAGAAGTAGCACTTGCAAACTTAAGTCACCACGTGTGCATTCTTATTTGAAAAGGAAATGCTATGATGCATTGCGTGTTTGCACTCCTGACACTTGTTGCTAATCTAACCCAAGGGATACAGCAAGTAGCCTAATTGTACTAAACTTTGACTTTTTGCGCACCCAGATGGGTCAGCGTATCAGCTGGTTCATCCTGGTTAAGCATCCCCTTCGTCTCTGATATAAATTACACTTTGAAATCGGTCACACAAATCCGCGGAAACAAATTAAATAACCTGCAAAGAAATTAGTAAATGACACATACTTTCTAAATTAAACATTTACACGGTGAAAACAATCAGAGAATACAGGAACGAAAACGAATCTGAATTGATCAAAATTTACAACCATGTAAAATTTTAAGTGAAATAAATAGAAATGTGCTTTCAAAGAGACAGAGTTTTTGAGAAAAGTAAAAATCCATTATCCGAAATTGCAGAGTGATCTTAACATTATACATACACTTCTTTTCTAAACACGCAAGTTTAGGGTACATTTCTCACAATTTAAAGGACAGGATTTTGATTTTCTTTAAGCCAACGTTATCCACAACTGATTGAATATACCAAAATGAACTACATTAACAAAATGGGTTTGTTTGATTGTAAAATAACAGCTATAAAAAGAACTGCAAAATTATTAGAATGATTTGTGAATGTGTTGGGCATAAGAACAAATAAAGTTTTCTTTGAATTTCCATTTTAAACACAAATGAAATTGGAACACGGAGTATAAAGAAAGGACTGACCCTCACCTGTGATACACAACTATAGTTTAATGAATTGTTTAATTATGTTTTAATGTTCAAGTGAAAATTAAACACCTTGTCTACCCTTTAAAGTCCAAAAAAATAAAAAATAAACAGTAGAATCAAGGATTAATTTAAGTGACAGACTAAATAGCAACTAATAGTGATTTTTAACAAAATGCATATGAAGAAATAAACGGACTTTTAAGTAATCAAGTACATTTGAATCGTTGTAATAAAATATTAACGACTACTGTTTGACCTAACCAGACGGCCGATTAAATAAATGACAATGATTTAAATGGATTTACTCTAATCATAAACTAATGACAATCGTTTCACATCCTAAATATATCACGTATTCACACACGCAAACACACACACAAACACACACTTTACAGCAACATTAGAGGCCTATGGACCAATGTAGAATTATTTTCCTACAGGTTCCAATAATTATTTATTGCAATGACCCTGTTCATGTTTCAATTACGTTAAAAACTATCCAGAAAGGGTATGTCCTTAAAGAACTTGTGCCTTATTTTGAAACTTTCAAATGTTTCAGTAGAACCAACCAAACAACCGAAGTTAAAATAAACATGAAAGATTTAAAGCAATATGAAACCTTCTATAATCTTTGCAGATTACTGTCTTTAAATAAAAATGAGAACGATCCACTACATACCGTGATGAAATCAAACACATTATTAATGACATGAAAGTCATTTTAAATGAAGAATTAGGTGACAAAACTAAAACCAGTTTAGAACAGAGTAAGTTTCTCTTCAATTTTATTTTGTAGACCATGAATCAACGCAAGTTTAAGATTTGAACTGGCAAGAATGCATGTCATAAATTATGTACAGCAGCAGTGACGTGCCAGTCTTTTGAAATATTAAAACTTATTCACAATTTACAAGAAATATTACAACATAAACCTGGTACATTAATTCACGTATACAAACGTTTTGGTAAATGTAATAAGCAGGGAACTCTGTATGGGCTCTTAAAAGCATTTCATCGAGTTATTCACGCTAGACTTCTGATATTATCAACTCAAAAGCCAATTTGCACAGAAAATTAAATATTTAAAGAATAACAGTATGTCGCATATTTCTTGGCGTGGCCAGAAACGATGTCATATTTACTTCATATTTAAACAATGTTTCACTGAAAGTGATATATTTTATAAGATTACAGTCCTTCTCCCAAATGCAATCGAAACAATATTTACCTTTTTTAATTTACAAGAACATCATAAAACATTCTGTACAAAAGTAGTTCAATGACAGTAGTTCTAAAAAAGAGGTAAATATTTTTGGTGGAGTGTTTCTGAATGCGCTTTACCAATCACTTTCCTTTAGCTCTTTCAAATATGCGTCAATGGGACAGTTCCGTTCACTCCGGCAGTCGTGCTCTGATAGTGTTGCGGTAAGGCATGCAGTCTGCTCTGAACAGACGGATCACCGGTCTCCCCGGTCGGTAAATACATGCTTATCATTTCTCTCAAGTCTCCGGGGCAGGGTCCACGGGAATGTGTTGTAACAGGAGGGCTTATGTTCGGTTCGGACTTGACGAGCGAGCTCAGCGTACCGATGGTGGCGGAGGATGCAACGCTGGAGTTTTGATGCTGCGTGTACGATATCCCACCGTAGCCAGACGGAGAGGCGCTCATGTAGCTCTGGGAGTTTGAGATGGGGCTGTACTGTAGAGCTGTCATGTCGTAGCGGTGCATGGGCTGCGGGTTATGCGGGTGATGATGATGAGCGTGGTGATGATGCGACCCACTACCTGGATGCTGGCTGTAAGCGAGTTGCGCCTCCTGCATCATTGCAGCCGCTGCCGCTGCGGCGGCAACCTGGCCAGAGTATGTGCCATTTGCCCAGCCGTTCATGTGCGCGTAGCCGGCGCTGGTCGAGCCTCCGTGACCCCCAGGACTCTCCAACCTCTGGCCGACCCCCACAGGACTCATCCCGACCCCGAGACCAACTCCTGCACCACCACCCGCACCGCCGAGCAAGCCGCCGGCCAACGAGTACTTGTCCTTTTTAAGCAGGGTCTTGGTTTTGCGCCTCGGTCTGTATTTGTAATCCGGGTGTTCTTTCATGTGCATGGCTCGCAACCGTTTTGCTTCGTCAATAAAGGGCCGCTTTTCAGCCTCTGACATCACCTTCCACTCAGCACCGAGTCTTTTGCTAATTTCAGAGTTATGCATTTTAGGGTTCTCTTGTGCCATTTTTCTGCGCTGGCCCCGGGACCACACCATAAAAGCATTCATGGGTCTTTTTACGCGGTCTTGGTTGGCTTTGCTCCCCGAATTTGGACCTGTCTGCCCCGGATTCGTGTTGGTTTGGGGTCCGGGGGAATGGAGGTCCGTCTCCATCATCATGCTATACATTCAACTGGCTTACAACTTCACAGCTCTCAGAGAAAAAGCATGAACTTTCGGCGTTCAGTAGTCCGCTTGAAGCAGGTGCTTCACAAGCTCCGATGAAACGCGCAATTCAGTTAATCCAAAGCGTTTGCTGTTAGTTTCTTTTTGCTCCTGTAGCCTATTTAGTGTCCTCTCCAACTGCCGTTTCGCATCCACATTAATTGAACGGGCATTTGAGTTACTTTTCCTAGTGGAGTTGAAGAGTTAGTTAAAGCGGCGGCCATATGATGCGTTTTGACAGCGATTAAAATGAGCGAGCGGCCAATGGCGTTCCAGCGACGAGAGATTTGCATGGAGTTCGGTCGAGTGACGTAGACAACGGGGAATGAACTAGTAGGCGGGGTGCACGGAGGGTCAACACCGCCCCCTCTAAAGTGGAGTAAATACTGAGGTAGCAGTTTGAGGCACTTCAATGGTTGCAATAAATGAACAACAGGACAAATTGTAGATTTTATCCATTTAGATGACATTACAAGATACGATCTAATTCTTTATAATAGCCTAACTGTAATAGCTGCAATACCCTCTTTGAGAGTTTAAAACGTCTGGAGTCACTCACCCTTCAGTGTCCAGAGTTTACTGTTTCCTGTATCTTTAGGCTGATGTACAAAATCAGTCGAAAATAATGATTCACAAATCTGTTTGGGTTTGTGTGGTTGGCTGCTCTGTAATAGTCTACAGCCGTTTTACACCATATTCTGTTGCATTTTATAAAACTTACTAAGATAACAATAAAACAAAAAAACAATAAAGACCAGAGTAAAGATGAAATATCGATCGATCGATCGAGTACAGTTACTGCCGTCTGGTGGCGCACTGTTAAGATTTTGTTGTGCGTAAGAGGTTGTAAATTGATTGAACTTCGGTGAAAACTATTATAAAATAAATATATTACGGTGAGTAATGAATAGATGGAACTTTTTTATATTTTTTTTAACTGCCACTATAATTACACTACCTGTGATACAAAGGAAAAAAACGCATTAGTTATTCATTGGGACCAAACAAGTATAGAGGAATATAGGACAGAGAGAGTTTTACTTTAAAATAACTGAAACATCTAAAAATAATAAAAAATAATAATAAAACAAATCAAAAGTGGAGAATGGCTGGTAATTGCCTAACAATATGATAGACCTAGTATTTAATTTAATTGTGCAATGTCTAGCATTATATATAGTATACTATTTACTATTTTTCGTAGGGCAAGGTACTATAATGTTTCTGAAATTTTAATTGTTTCTTATATTATTATGTTTACATTTCAAATAAATTATTCTAAAAAACTCATATTTATTAAAATAAGCTACTTAAGACAGTCCACTACAATATCAAAGCAAAATGTTTATTTCAAATATTTAAAATCGATTAAATGTTTGTTCTATAGAGGCAATTTCTTTCCATTTTAGTTTTTATTTTAATTTTTTAAAATTAGTTATGTTGTTTGTTTGTTTTTTATAAACTGGTAGATTCAAAATTTTACTTTAATAGTATTTTATATTTTAAACAATTTTTTATTTAATTCGGATCAGAGATCTAAACTAAATTGTGATCCTCCTGAAACAAGGTACCTTGTCAGTTCTCATTGTGCATCAGTGCCGCGCTCTTCTAAAGAGTCTTTGTTTTGCGCGCGCTGGGGGCAATAGGGCACTGTTAGCGCACGTGGAGAAGCTGGGACTACAGCAGTTATCCAAAACATACAATGTGAGCTGCTTTTGTTTTGTTTGTTTTTTTATTTTTTAATAAATAATATAAACGAAAAACACTAAAGCAGTAACAGTTAAGTATAAAGCAGACAAGATAAATAGCCTTCAGCTTTTATCAGTGATATAGCCTACAAAGCTAAATCATTTTACGCTTAATACATGCAAAAACGCTAATTGCAGTGTTATTCAATTGCACAATTAAATGATATTAAATTATACAATTAAAAAAAAGGGTTTCCCTAACTACAAAAATAAAAGATTGCAATTTTGCAAGAAAAATATTGCTAGACCTGAGTAAAAGTTGAGTCTATTCAAGTGGTGTTTGTCCAGACAGTTTAACAGTTTCTGACAGGTGTTTGCTACAATCAACCGTTTTGTTGCAGTACGTGATTGGGGAGGGAATTAGAGAATATTTCTATTTTTCTGTGTAGTTAGTGTCTAAAAGATCAATATGCAAAACGGGTTATTGATTATTAATTCAATTTCATAAAAATAGATAATCACTTTCAGTGTTTGTAGGCCTTGAGCCCTTTTGATGACATGTAATGTGTGTTTAACTATTAAATAATTTTCACTGGAAAATTAAGCGTTCTGTTCTTGTTGTTTGTTGTTGTATGGTTGTTTAACCCCGTTTAGTCAAGTACTAATTTATGTGGATCTTTGTGCTGTTATACCAATGAAAGCGATGTTGTTATACGATAGTTAAATAATGTCATAATAAATAAATCATATGGACAATCGCTTGATCAAACTACTCTAAATTGTAAATGTTTATTGTCACAGAAGAATTTAATTTATACATGGAACAATTCATTTTGATGGATAACATCAATACATTTAATCGGCATATCCACGTGGTTTAGATTCAAATAAACCAAATAGCTTATTGTTTATTTAAATATTTACATTTAAACTTTCGTTTAAAAAATAATTCAAGATCACTTATCGGTGAACATAATTATTCTTACAGTTCAAAATTTAAAATAGACAAATAACTGACCACCCTGACTGACAGACAACCTACAGGCGCTTAATGTTGTAAACACAAACGAATGTTATCGACTTTTGACCATTGCTTCCTAATAAGCTCCAGTAGCCTACAAAACGCAACACTGACAAGACCGGCGGTCTTAAAAATATCGCAGTGCCGTTTGGTGGACCGAACCGACATTCGCGTTTTTATATATCCATTTATCCGATTCTATAACGATCACAAACAGAACTGACGGACCTAAGTAAATCTGATTACAATCACAGCTTTCGTTAACAGGCTGTATAAGTCGTCGCTTGTGCATCTGCGTATCCAACTTATTTCTTTCTAGTAATGAATTACTCATGCGACATCGAGTCCCGATACAAGCACATTACTTTACTAACAATAAATATATCCGTAAGTAAAGCGTCCCTCAAAACAGAAAGCACAATATTTTTTCTATATAAACCTACAGTCTGCTGCCCCTCGTTTGCATTGATGTAAAATCATCCTTACCCGTTCTCTATCGCTTGTCCTAACCCAGCCATAGCCAATCGCCAGTTCGCCATCCTTGCTAAAATCTACACTTAGTGTGCCAAGGCCAGCCATACCCAGCTCCCAGTCCCACCACTCACTACACACTGAGGAGAGAGACAAGAAAATGAAATTTATTATAGACTCTAAAGACAATTTCAAGTTATTGTTTCTTCCGGCGAAAGGGTTCCTTCTTACATAATAAAGCCCCTTTTGTGTGACGCGGAACAATACAAAACAAGTATTCTAATAAATAGCCACTTTTTTGTTCCCTCTCGAGGATGAATGGGATTGAGCAGTTGGGTTTGAAAGCAGCTGCTCGCGCATTCAGGAGAAGGGGGCGGAGCCCTGGCGCGAGGCGTCTCTCCTCCTTGGAAACGAACTTGAAGAACGAACCCGAGTCACAGAACAAATACAGTCAGTCTGCAGCCTTCACTCCGACATCACAAGTCTGCCCATCTCTCCTCCTGCATGACCCTAAATAACTTTCATTAACCAGGTCATTGTCACTCTTCCTAAACAGGCACTTCCTTGTCGTCAAGAGGGTTTGTATTAATGTCTTGTAGCTACTTATTGCTGGCACTGGATAACAAGGACATACCTAAAATACTTAATAAAAAGCAGATATATTTAGAGTAAATAAAAACATCAAGTAGACTTCAAAATTGATCATCATTTACATGCAGTGCATCTATTAGTTAAAATATCATTATTAATTTCACTATTTCCCTATATGTTGTGATATAAGCTATAAATAGGTTTATAACTGCCTTGTATACTAACATCAGTGCCTGAAAGTTTTGAGATTCAGCTGCACAGCTTTCCGCCACATGGTTCTGACAGGTTTTCAGAGAATGGAAAGCTGCTGTGTTATAGTTTAGAAGAGACACCCATGCCATCCTAGGGCACATAATTACATTGCATTTGGTCTTGTGATGACCTTGACACTCTCAATACTCTCTCAGTCTTTTCAATCACTCCCCAGTGCTCAAAATTTCAAACTTTTCAATGCTATTGCAAAGCTGTTTCAGGTAGAAAATAAAGCACGAAGGAAGAGTGAGGCTAACACTTAACATACGGTATATGTGTGTGCTGCATGTGCAAGATAACATTTACAACTGCTGTTCCACAAACCCACTTAAGAGGACTGCAAACATACTGCAAAAACCTGAAGTCTATCTGCAAAAAACATGTAATAGCATCTTTTCCGAGGTTGTTCCGTACCGCAGGTACTGTAATGACCACTTTAAGGGTGTTATCAAATTGGGGTGGGGGTTGGCCTCAAAACAGTCTAGACATTATCAAATGACCTAATGAAAAAACTTTCATCTGTGAGGACCGGAGGGAACCGAAAAATACATTTGTATGAGAAACAGACACACAGTCCAAACTTGTGTGTTTCCACTCAAGTCAGTGTGATTCTGCACACTCGGTAAAATTATTTTCTCCTTCCCTCATACCTGTTAAACAATGGGATAACTTAAACATGTAAAAGGGCACTATATCTTTTTTATGCACATTTAACTAAACAACCAAAGCAAAAGAGAATGAATATATCGAATAGCTTTACACTCTACCATAATGAATAGTTCAAGGAAAAGTAATTATATGGTAACAGGCAGCGATTAGGTTTATCCATCCCTAACCAGTCTTAAATTTATGCTAAAACGTGCAGCAGAGCGAGATTCTTTCTAACGTCACAGTCAGTGCAAGCGTCTTCACAAAATCATTAGCCCCAAACAGAGACTTGTTGAGCCCCATCAACAGCACGACTTTGAGCTTCATCACTGCACAGTTCATTAATCTCTCACCATGGCTTTTCTGGCTGGCGCTGGTTAAACACCCCTCTCTGAGTATAGCTCTCCTTCACCGGTATACCGCTGTGTTAATTTCCTCTCTCTATTAGCACAGCGCAGTTAATCAGGTTTCCTCTACCCAGCGGTGGCACGGGCGTGAGAGCCATGAGCAGGTGTCAAGCCTGTCTGTGTTGCTTACACTGGCAATCTGTCTCCCAACTTCGCCACTGCAGGATAATGGAGGCCTCATATACAGCTGATTCTGCCACAGCTATTGTGCCCAATCTGTTGCATTAAACACTTGGCAGACGTAATTACAAATAATCCTGCCTTTTTCCCCTCTGCCACAGCTCTTCCCAGTCTCTCTCTCTATGTAAACAAACACAGTAACCCTTCACTAGCAGGCCTCATTAGTATTTGTCGATATCGCTCAGCTGGATAGAAGTATTTGCTTTGGGCAATTACACTTAAAGTGTCATTACATGGATTAGTTTGAATTAAGTCACATGTGTTTGGTGATAATTTAGTTAACTCATTCCATCAATTTTTATCATTGTTTTATTTTACTACAAAGTATTTTATGGTTCCTATTTTAATAATAATGAAAAAGTAAATTTTGACAAATAATTCTGGTTTAAGACTGGTTTAAGTCACTTTAGATGGCATAACTTTCTTGGTCTGTTTTAGGACTCGTATATGGTGGCACTGAGGAAAGCTCCTTTTCACCATGTTGATTTATGCAGCATTAGCATAAATGCAAAAAATATTCAAAGGCAGAACACATTTCGGCATAACCCTTTGTACTGAGATGAAACAGCAGTCACAACACTGCTTTGATGGCTCCCCATATCTCTGTCCAGAGCTGTCTGCTGCTTCGTATGTTTTAAGACACAAAAACAGAGATGAGGCCATGAGACCAAAAGGGAAGAAAAATTGTTGGGTCAAATCTAAAAGCGTGGGGGCTTTTAAGTGCAGAGAGGTCTTTCTTCCCTCTTCAAGCCTGTCATCAATACATCAACTTCACCAGCCTTGGTTGTCCTAACTTCCCAAATCTCTCAAATTAAAGACAAAATGTGTCAGAAAGAAGCTGGATGTCCAAAATGACTTCTAAATAGACTTCACTGTGATCTGATACAGTTTGGACACTTGATAAATTGTTTCATTGTTTCACTGTCCAACTGTCAATGCGCACTTTCAGATCTTTCTTAAACCATTAAAATCCGAATTGTTATCATCCAGGAATATATAGTAGTTCAAATGTTACTGACTGTTGTATTAGCCAAAATTGAAAATTTAGCTTTATTTTTAAATGTTGATAAACTATTGCAAAATGTTAGCAGTTCCATTAACCGATGTTAAGTGACTAAAGCGTAGTTTTGTTCTCATTCTAAAAACAATGGCGATGATTCGAAAGCATACAAAACATTCGACTCTGTATTCGTAGTATTTCCATGTCATGCGCTTGTTGGTTTTTACAACACCACATGAAGCCGAACACAACTCTTCTGTCTTCTCCTCCAACCAAACCTAGTGCGCCAAATTTAAAGCATGTGACATTTACACGCATCAGGTGACCTTTAAAAATTGCAGTTATAGTTCTGCAATATTTATCTTTTTCAAACCACCTCACAACTTTTTTGCAATATACTTTTTTTACTGAATTCACTATTGCAATTTGAAGGGTAGTGGAAATGCATATATTGATGGTGTGGGAATAAAAGAGCGACTTTTGAGAGATAAGAGAGACTTTGGTATTTACAGGGCTCAACATAAGAGAGAGAGGCTCGGGCCAATAAAAAGTATGGTCAATCGGACCAGTGCTTCGCCCTCAGTCACTAAAATATATTTTCTGCCTGTGGTGGTTTGCCTGTATGTATTCTTATGCAATGTTACCATCAAGACACATTTTAAGCGTTGCAAACTTCTCAGCAATGTCATAAGGTTTCTCCTACCTTATTGGTTGTTGTGGACACTGTTGCGTGTGTTGCGTGTTAGCTTATAGAGCAAAAGGATATTAAAATGGCAGCAGCGCAATCTAATTATGAAGGCCAAACGAAAACTTAATTATTTAAAAGATTACTCCATTTTCTTTATTTTCATGTTGATGTATTTCTTAGTTCAGTCAAGAAGAAATTAAATTTTGTTGAGGAAAACATTCCAGGATTTTTCTCAATTTAATAGACTTTACTGGACCCCAACAGTTTACAGTTTCAATGCAGTTTAAAATTGGAGTTTTAACACAGCTTCAAAGGGCTCTAAATTATCCCAAACAAGGCATAAGGGTCTTATCTTTAGCAAAACGATTTTCATTTTTGGCAAAAAAGCACTTTTAAACCACAACTTCTCATCTTCCATCAGTCGTGTGATGCGCCAGCGCGACCTCAGGTAATTGCGCAAGCATGTGGAAAGGTCACGTGTTACATATATGAAATGCACATTTGCGAACCATTTTAAACAATAAAATGACACAAAGACATTAATTAGTATCATTCCACATACAACAACGTTAGAACGCTCCTCTTCTCAACACTTGTAAACACTGGGGCGGTAGTTTCGCATACGTCATCAGTGACCTTTTGACGTGATGACGCAATACGTTAGGCCGCGCTGGTAGGTCACGCGGCTGGTGCAAGACGAGAAGTTGTGGTTTAAAAGTACACATTTTCTTGCCAAAAATGACAATCGTTAGACTAGATAAGATCCTTATGCCTTGTTTAAGATTGTTTAGAGCCCTTTGAAGCTGCGTTGAAACTGCAATTTTGAACTGCATTGAAACTGTAAAGTTTTGGATGACATGGGGAAAAGTAAATCATCCAGATTTTTTTTAAGAAAATTAAGTATTCCTTTAACATCTTGGAAGCAGACATGCTTAGGTAAAACACGACGAAAGAAACAATTTTAAGAACTAGTGTAAGACACATAAACAAAATACCATAAGACACATCAACTAAACACCTAAAAAATATAAATAGAGGTAATAACAAATTGAAATAACATGTCTAGTCTGGATCAAACAAAATCAAGACAAAAGCAAATACTAAAAGTTAAAATAAAAAGGTGAGTTTTTAAACATGTTTTAAACTCAGTAAGAGTCAAGGCCAATACGGGTTTGGAATGAGAAATAACCTATTCTTTTAATATATTAATTCTGAAAATAAAATAAAAGTTGCAACACAAAAGCATTTATCACAGTACAGACTACAGTAGACTACAGTTTATGCCTAACATCCCCAAGAGGAAAACACCGGCAATGGTAAGAATATTTACAAATAAAAGTTAACAAAGTTAACCTTAAAATAATGCTACAGTTCTTCTCGCTGAACATGTTAAGGTATTGCAAAAGATAATTTCATTAAAAGACACAGGATGTTCACTCAGAAACCAATCATCCATTATACAGGAAAATCTATCCATCACACAGAGAGCGTATATACCCATTATCCAGACATCGATGGGGTGTTTTTCTTATTTTCATTTTTTACCCATCAATTACCATAAGATTTTAAGCATTGTTCCACTCCTCAATTAGCCGCAACACCTTTTCCTTTGATTGATCCATAATGAATGTAATGGGTTTAACAGACCACAGACAGATCACTTAGAGGAGCTCCGCTAATGGCAGTGGCAGCTCCAGGGCTGGAGTGATGTCAGTTTCTCCAAGCCCCAGCTAATTAGACACTGTGTCGCTCATTACACAGGTAATAAGCCCTAACGCTAATGGGTATCAGGCAAGACCCCCAAACACTAGAGAAAGGCAGAGAGAGGAGGGGAAAGAAGATGAGGGGCACGTTAACAGAGAAAGCAGGTGAGAAACAGAGAGAGAGAGACAGAGAAGAAAATCTAAGCAAAGAGAAATCAGTAGAGAATTTTCATGATGGGGAAAACACCTCAAAACTAACAGAGCTTAAAGCGCTAATGTATTTTTATGCTATGCCTTTTAATATACTACCCCAGTCTTATTGGTCAAGAGTAAACAAGTCATTTTTAGCACAAGATGAAGGCACAATGGTTGCTATGCACTGGATAAAGGGCCGCTGGAGGGGGAACCTGGGGGGAGGAAGGAAAAAGGGAAGGAAAAGCTGGCATTAGAGAGACGGAGCGATGGTTTCCTTGTTAACCACTTTCCCACTTAGGCCTTGTTAGCACCAGAGCTCTCAGCTGTACCTATTATTGGTGACGGATGCTATGCTTGACTTTCTGAAAATTACAGACACACGCACTGCCCCAGTGAAAAAAGCCACATTGGCCTTCAGAGCTCCCATGTGATGTTAGACATCATTAAAGATCCTCTACATAACTCTACTACTATCGGCAGACTTCACTAAACTTTGTAGTTTTTGACAATTTTATTGTTAAACTAATTGTTGTATACAGAATAAGCAGTTTAAGAAAATGTATTAACGTCTAACATTTTAAAAAGAATGTAAATAATGTAAAAAAACAGGTATTTTTAATATCCTTCCTCCTTGATTAACATTGGCCAAAATAGCATTTTTGCTTGATTTAATGCCAAGCAATTCTGTAAGCTGCTCCAAGGATCCCTTCAGCGTCCAGTAAAAAACTTATAGGTGCTAAGAATTTAATCATTTTCATTTGGGAAGTATTTTGTATCAGCTAATTACAGTTGCCTTTAATGCCGGATTCCATTGCATTCCCGGTTCTGTAACAAATGAATGTGGGAATGCAGGTGCATTAGCCACAAGACAAATGTCAACACTTTGAAGCATTTTTAATTTGTTATGAGGTTATTTTGAAAAAGAACACAAAACAGAAGGGTTACAAATTTGTCACTTGAAATGAGATCATTAAATGAGAGTACAGCAGAAACAGAGTTTGAATTTAAAGATTCCCAGCCAACCAGCCACACCAGAGCCATCTTTATAATAATGTGATCTCAGTGGTCCTATGTAAGTACTGGAATAAAGTTCATTTTTTTAAATAGGGAGGGGGCATAATCCCTCATCTCATCTCCTCATGGGGTCATGCTCAGACTTCTTCTAATAACCTTAATCTTATTACACACACATAAAAGTTATCCCTCGATATATGAGGATTTTCAGCATGAGACTAATGCGGCTTATAATGCATTCAGTGCTACGCTTGGCTAAATGAAAAATAACAGTGAGACACCCTTAAAAAAAAAATTCTAACCTTTGTCAATAACTATCCATTAATTCTAATAACTAATTATGCATTCAATGATCATAAATAATATTTGTTCTGAACTTGGCAAGTCCACATTTCCCTGTTTTGGGCCTCTAGAAATGAAGCAGGGAAAGCTCTAATACGGTTTAATTAAATGAATTATATTTTGTAAAAATGTGATTTATTTAATCAACGATTTTGGAATCAAAAGTTTTTTAAACAAATGTTTGATCCATTAACAACACCTAATTAGTCCTAATCAAACTCTAGGGAGGCAACCTGTTAGTGACTGGCTGGGATACATTGGAATTGTGACTCTGTGTGTGTGTGTGTGAAATGGCTATTTAACATGCCCATGAGCTGAGCAGCGGGGTCTGAAGACTGTGTAATCTCATTTAACCCTCACTACACAACACTAATTAGAGCCGACACGCTAACAACACACACCAAAAAGCCTCTCAGCGAAAAAGTCAACACCAGCCAATGACCCAGCACGCTTATTCTCGCTCTGCCCCAAACTCTTACTCTCCCTGGGGAGGAGGCACAATTTTAGCCTGAGGATAGCGGGGTGTAACCCGTCACCTAGCAGGGGCCTCCCCAGAGCCGAATTAAAGCTCTTTGGTCCTTTCTGCCCCGTTTTTGGGAGAAAGGGTCAGTGCGGTACCCCACCAATTTTAGCGTGTGAATGTGCGGTTGTGTGTGTGTAACAGTCCAGCGGGTGAGCTCCCCCTTTTCCCTCGCTGGCTCCCAGCGTTTGAAATGAGGTCATCATTGTAAAGGAGGTCTGAGTGGATCAAAGCCCCCTACCTACACCTGCCCTTTTCTTCCGTCCTCGCGCTCTCTCTTTTCTCTCGCTTCTCATTTATGTCTTGAAGTTTCCTATTGACTAGTAGCTTCTAAGAAGCCCCCTGATGCCCTGAGATGCCTGCTCCTCTAAAAAGCCCCCACTAAATTTTGCTTACGGCTATATTTTCTGGCAACTGGCTGAGGTTAAAATTGTCCGAGAAAAAACCCACCCACTAATTCACTTATATTCGATTACCCTCTCTGGGTTTTTAAAACGCATTTTTTTTTTAAATGAACCAGGCATCGAAAGAAGTGATGAGATGGGCTGTGTTGCAGATAAGGCCTCTAATCAGCATATTTAACTTTGCAATGCGTTTTAAAATCGCGAGGGTTTGGAACGACAGAAATGCACATCCAATATCAGCCCACACTGAGGGACAATACCACACTATTTTGATGCAAATCAAGGGACCCATTAATGTTTAAATTTATTTCAGTCCCATCTAGTAGAAGAAAACATTTATTTCCTGCAAACCCAGATAATTACTTTGCTACAAAATGCATATTCCATTAACTCAGGTGAACATTGTTTATTATATGTTGTTTTGTTCGGGTATGATAATGCAATTTAAGAGTGAATGGCATTTAGACCATTACACATGATGAGAAAATAAATGTAAAAAAATCCTCCAATGCGATGTAAAAGTAAATTAAAGTTTAGCTCAAACAATGAGCGGATAGGTTTGAGAAATGCTTGCCGTACTTTGTTACTTTATCTTTTAATTTCATAAGACTCTTATTGGTTCTACACTGTAATATTTTTCTTTAACCTAAAGCCGCAGTTAAATCCAGAAATTATGCTTCTAATAAAGTCTACACTCCAATTCCTGTGTATTATGGTACATTACAGTCAATTCTTTAAATGGCTTTCACAAATAATATAAGGACTATATTAGATGTGTAAGTCTTCTAAATGAACTAACTCTTAAAAACAAACCCACACAAAAGAAAAACTGTCCTGATAGAACCAAAACAAATGTGCATTAAGCATCAGTTTTTTTATAATGTTATATCAAAATGAGGGAGCTGTCTGAATTGATGTCTTTATCTGTGCAATTATTTATCAGTCAGTAAACCCACTCAAAAGACACAAGTTAAAGCGATCACATGTCAACCACAGGTAAAGAATATTGTGTAGCAGCGCAACTATAAAGTTGACACAAAGCTAAACCTCTGTGTTTTAACTAATGCACATACAGTGTCTTTATATCACAGGAGGATTATAATATGAATCAATAAAGTATAAACGACTAATCACAATTTAAAAGTGCTAAAAGAGATGTGCTTAGTCAGTATTAAAGATATTAGTTATATTTTCACAGAAATTTCTTTACATTCATATAGTATGAGTGTTTGTAGAAAACAGTAAATTACAAAAATGTTTTATCTGGGTTTTCACAGAGGTATCACATTATTAAAAATTTTCGATTAATCGTTTTTTTACATGGTCGATTCAAAATCGATTCTCAAAGAGCACGAATCTTTTTTTTCATATTTATTTTCGCAAACATTGAACGTAAGATTAACGTTAATCTAATTACTAGTATTCTTCACTAGATGTCACCCTCTTTTTTGCCTTGCGCGATGTTACCAAGGAGTGAGAGGCAAGCCTGTCATTCATTCATACAGTGCTTAAAATGGCGTTTCATGTGCTTCATCGATGTTGATGCCACCTTCACATAAAAAGTCAGAGGTATGGAAGCATTTTAGATTTCGCAAGCAAGACGTCGACGATGGTTTTAATTTCTTTTTATTAATTACCCACTTGTAAACTTCTGTTCACCGTTCTTTTTTATTAATATAATATTTGTATTAAATCGATATTCATTGATTTAAACCGAGAAGCGAGTATAAAAAACAACCCGAGAATCGGAATCGAATTGAGAATCGAAATCGAATCGACTTGATAGCTTGCCAATCGAAATCGAATCGATCTGGAACATCTGAATCCATACCCAGCCCCATATCCCATATTAAAATTAGCTTGTTTATAAAGTCCAACATACTATTAACTATGACTATAACTCCAAACACATCACTGTATAAATTTCAACAGAGGTTTTCAAACTGGGGTCCAAGGTACCAAGGAGTCCTCAGAAAATGTTAAGAGGAGCAAAAAAATGTGTAGTTAATTATTTAAGTTTGCTGTGCTGTCTGTATAATATCACAATTACTATTTATATAACACAGTTTCAATGTTTCTTTAAAAATAAAATAAAAAATATACATATATATTTTAGGAAAGGGGTCCCTTAAAGGTTTGAAAACACCTTCACTGTAAAAAAAATTCTGTAGAAATTTGCAGCTGGGTTGCCGGTAACTTACCGTAGATTTAAATGTATGTTATTACTGGCAACATTTTGTTCAAAGTTAAATGAACATTAAACATTTACAAGTCTTTGTCTTTATAGAATAAAACTAGAAAAACAGCATAAAGCAAAACATTCTGGGAAACAAAATCTAAAGCAAAAAACAGAAAAAGGTTGATGATGATTTCTGGTTCCCAGAATGCTTTGCATGAGGCTGTTATTGTATAGTTTTATTCTGTACAGATAAAGACTTGTTAATATTTAAAATGTATTCAACTTTGAACAAACTCTTGCCAGTAAATAACATAAATTTAAATCTACAGTAATTTACCGACAAACCAGCTGCAATACCATTGAAATTTCTACGGATTTTTTTACAGTGTGGATTACATTACTTAAGGTCATTTTTTTAGGGATCTTCAAAAAAATTCATTTTTATAGCATAGTTGGCAAAACATCGAGTTATTTCTGTTTTTGTTTACAATAAATAACCGAACACATTTAGCCATTACCATCTCTTAGGAAAATGGCTACAGAAAAACAAGCAACAAATTACACTGTGTACAATTCAAAACTACTTACACATCTCTAATTAATAAATCTTTATCGTTTGCTCCCTGTCTCCCCCTCCCTACACACATACGCATGCAATTATTACAACAACACAAAAGATCCAGGCCTAGGTCATTTGACAACAAATAACAGCCAAGAGGATAGACCAAAATAGTTTGGCTGCATCAGCAAACTGCTGTGGTCTCGTATTGCCTATTCCCCTTCCACCAACTAACACAATAGAGTGAGCAGAAGCCTCCAGAGAGAGGCAGAGCAATAGAGAGATGCAGAGTGTGAAAAAGAGATGCGGGAACAAAACACACACAGTCTGCTCTCCTTCAATCCAGAACGCTTGCAGTGCAAACACGTTCACTCCACAACAACATTGGACCTTTTCCTCATCCCTGCGCATGGATTCTATATCATCCAGCAATTGTGAAAGGAGAGAGGAGTTTAATTAGCTTCTCTGCTTCCACCTCTAACAAGGATTTAATTAATAAGGAGGTTGGCATAATTAGTTGGAGATGGGCTGCTGATGCTCACATATCACTTTTTGTTGACACGGTACACACTTAGCCACCAAAACACCTCTTACACACACACACGCACGCATGTACATGCAATTACTGAATGCTAATATATACTTGAGCTATTCCCCCAAGCGCTTTTTTTGCTCTTATAAAGGCACGTCTACACTTGTGCACATATATACGTCTTTAATCCCATGCAAGGTGCGTTTGCTCATTGACTAACACTTTACACACAGATACTATCACTCACAAACTCATGCATACACACAGACACACACACACACACACCCTGCCCCTGGTGACAGCGTAATGGATAGGATCTCTGTGGAGGCGACTGTCAAACCCGACCACCCTAATCAGAGCGTCAGAGAGGAAGATAAAGGAGAAAATAATGAGTGTCGGGTCGGGCCTTTCAAAGAGCAACAAAAGAGCCCAGGATCAGATAGACCAACACAATGTTGAGAGCAGGAGGGAGGAGAGAAGAGGAGAGGAGAGAAGAGGAGAGACGAGACATGGGGAGAAAAGAAAAAGGAGAGAAGAAGAGACTAGATGAGAAGTAGGGAGAGGAAAAGAGTTATTTCATCTCATTAAAAGTCACATTTACTACAAAAACACATTTACTACAAAGTTGAAGCCATTATAAACTGCATTCCAAGTAGGGCTCACTTTTTCAACTGTTTGGGAATGTTTCACAGGTGATTCGCACCTTTAGCACAAATCCTTCCCGGTGTGATAAACACTTCATCCGTGGCATTATTATTGTAACATTGTATTTGTCACTGTTGCTTCTAGCAGGCTGCTGCTTTCTGTAAAGCAGTAATATGCGGATGCCTGTTTTTATACAACATCCACAATAAGGCAACACATTCTCGCAGGAAATAATCATGTTGAGTATGAAGTTTTTTACCTAAAATAACTTTGGACAATCATATAAAAGTGGACACCAATTTCAACCATCAACATCCAAAAAATAACCCCAGGAAAAGTAAACAGTTCTGTATGGTTCTTGGCCTATATCCCAAATCTTAACATAGTCTAAACCCATACAGAGCTTTGTGTGTGAAGCAGAATGCTGTTAATATATCTGCCTGTATTAAGCAAATAATATACTGTCAGAAAATTTATATTTATGCATTTGGCATACTTTTATCCAAAGACTTCTAGTGCATCAAATGCATATTTTTATCAATGCAAACAAAATGCTCCACCAACTGAGCAATTCAACTCAATTCATGAAATATTTAAGATTATAACTGGACCATGCTGAAAGCAGCACTAATGTAATGTACAAGCGACAGGAACACAACATCATTTAAATTAAGAGTAAATAACGAAAATATGAAAATTAAAGTTGCTTTAAATATTTCTCTCTGTTTTCAATATTATTATCAAACTATTTAGCTTATTGCAGTTAAAACTAGTTATGTTTTATTTTATTCCAATACAGAAAATAGTCCACGATTTCTGATGCATCTCTTAATACTCTTAAAGAAAAACACCAGTTTTTTCAATATTTTACTACAGTATGTTCTTCCCTTAACTTAGATGTTTTAAAACATACCTATCGTTTTTCAATGCGTGCAAGTAGGACCCTATTTTAATGATCGAAGCGCATTGTCTAAAGTGCATACGCACGGTCTAAGCGGGCTTGGCCACTTTTGCTAATTTAACGTCAGGAAAAATGGTTTGTGCGCCAAGCACATGGCCTAAAAGGGTTGTTCGTATTCTCGTAATGAGTAATGGGTGTCTTCTGGGCGAAACGTGGAATAAACCAATGAGAGTCTCAGCTCTCATCACATTTAAAAGCCAGTTGTGCTGGCGCAATGTCGATTCCCTATTTACAGTAGATGGGGAATTTGTAAACTGAAAAACTAAGCGGAGGAAGAAGACCACCAGTTGTTTTCATTTGTATTGAAACTGTTATTTTTTGTATTAAAACCTTTAAAAGTCGTTTTCTTTCAGTCATAGAAGTAAAATTAGCAGGCTTGTAATTGCTGTAAATAAGGGCTGTAATTATTAATCGCGTGTACCATGAAAAATGCCTGTCTGAAATCGAAATCGATTCTGTGTTTCATACACAGCTTTTGTGTGTACTACGGTGTTTTGGTCAGTACGAAGTCCTTATCAATCTTTTCGTTTATAACATGCATTTAAAAAAAGCAACACTCGTTAAACAAAAATCATTCAAAATATTCATTATCATCATGAAAATACCTGAAACAATTTGAAGAACAGAAATATAAATATCCTTATAGATATTTCCTGGAATAGCGTTTGTAATGCTACTTCTTCTGTGGCAAAAAGGGAGTTTCTGCACGAAAGTGCCCCCTGGCTATGGGATGTGCCGAAATTTAACCGTAATATATAGTTAAAATTCATTCATTGACAAAATGCGCATTTGCACGATTAATCGTTAGCCGTACTGTAAATAAATGGATAGTCTAATGATCTGTGTTTTAAAAAAATATTTACAAATATGCAAGAAAATGTTTGTACTCTAAAAATACTTTATTTGTAACAAACAAGAGATACAAATTTTTACAAACTTGCTTTAAATTACTTTATTTATTATTTACTAAAATTATTTGCATTTGTTTAAAGTAAAACATTTAATTACTTACCAGGCTACAGGTAAACATGCTCTTTACGCCTTCTAACGTCTCATAATTGATCCTCATGTATGTCAAAGAGACGCAATAATCTTTTACATTTTAATCCTTTGATTTTTCATATTTTACTAACGTGCTCATTAAATAACAAAAACAATATTGCTCCATTGACTTTAGACCAGGTTTTAATTGGTCAATTGCGTAGTCTATTTTAGTTGCCTCTAAATAGCAACGCGCCAACAATGCGCCTGAAAACACCTCGTTTTCAGACCAGAACGCCCATTGGAGCAAAATTGGGCGCAAATGCATTTTCTATTTAAACAACGTGGCGCTAATCGTGAAAATAATAATTGCGCCGGGTTAAAACTAGCAAAAGACACTTGCGTCACGCATTGCGCAGCATTGTGCCAGGTGTGTGATAGGGCCCTTTATCTTTGTACAGCATGTCGTGACTGTGTTAACATTTAGCCTAGCCGCATTCAATCCTTAGGATCCAAACAGGGATGGATTTAAAAGCCACTTAGTTTGCTGCACTTCGACCTCGGGCGCAGTAACACCATCACTCCTGAAATCGGAAGTTTGAATGAAAGGGGGAGTTGATGATGTTACTTTTTGGTGGCTTTTAAATTCATTCCTGTTTGAATCCTAAAGAATAAATGGTGCTAGGCTAAATGGACGCACTGCACAACGATTAAGTGCACACATTAAGAAAACAGAGGTATGTATAATTCGTCTAAGTTGAGGGAAGAACATAGTAAAATATTTTCCTTTAACTGAAGTACCAGCATTATCCTTTGGAAAGCCACAAATTCGTAAAGGCAAGGCAGATTTCAACAGACAAATCTTTCGGCCACTTCCTGACGATTATTTTACAAAAATGATAAAAACAATGTAATGATGGTTTTGTCAAAGATTCTAGTAAGCGGAGTCCACCTGTATTTCACCATCGCCGAACATCTCTTTTAAAGCCCTGTGGAGCCTAATTATCAGTCTCACGCTAATTATTGCTGCTTCATTTAGCCGAATAACAACAATCATTAGAAATACCCCAAACCGAGCAATAAACAACAGCAACAGCCACAAAATAATACCATCACTCTCAACTGTTGTGACAACCTGCGAGCGACTGTTGAGCAGACGCATGCCCCGTGGCATTGTGAGAGAATCAGCCCTGTGATATCCACATTCTTAGGATAAAAAGATAACAGGTGGGAACATGCAACATCCAAACACCCTTACTGAGATCAATGAACAATTTATTAGCTTTGATCTGTTTTGACAGCTAGCAGACCAAAGCAAATGAATTCTTTGTGGGTGGGACCACAACCTCCAACTATGCTGAATTAATGTCATTTCATTACATATAAAAACTAACTGTTGTTGAATAAATAAAATCAGAGATGTATAAATATATATATAAAAGTTGATGTAAGTCATAATGTAAGTCAGAAAAATGGTTAAACCATGGTGGGAATAACTAGATGAAATGGGTGAGTGGTGGCCAGAGGCCGTGTGAACTCCAGATGAACAGCAGAGCTCCACTGTAAGCTGAGCTGACGGAAAATAGCCCCTAATTAAAGACATGACAGCCAGCACTATCATATTCAACCACCTGCTTAATAATACACAAAAATTAAAGGGAATATATACCGCCCCTTCCCTTCTCCCATTCATATTTAATAACCTGATCACCTCCCCTGGGAGCCTCCAGCCCAGTGGAGAAGAGGGACTATTTGGAGATATGTTATAGCACACCTAAACAGGTACAGTAGAATGATAATACATGGTTAGTTTCAAATCTTATTTGCTTTTAACTTAAGGTGAACATCTGAAAAGTAACAGAGGAGAAGACAGGAGAGAAAAGGATAAAAAGAAGAGAACGCATGAAATGGGAAAGCTCCACATAGAAACCAGACAAACTCCTTGGTAAATTCTCGTCTAACAGAGATGAGTCATTATCTGATAGATTTCAGAGCGGGTTCCCACGTTATTGTTCGAAAAGACAGTAATCACCCTACAACAGCCTGGGAATGGGATACTCAACACCGCCTCTATCATCCATGAGAAAACGTTGAAAATACTCTGAACAATAAATCACAGATACTGTACAAACAGCCTTTCACTGAGAAATCAAACACAGGAGAACATCCATGACTATTTATGATGACCATACTTTCAATATTTCTATTGGTTTATTTTTAAAAAAAATTACTGTAGCAATGAAATTACAGTAACCCTACTTGGTTAAAAATAATTACCTTCCAAAATTTCATCAATTTTAAGTAAAAAGTCCCTACAACATGAAGATTAATTGACCATGTACGCGTGATATTTCTGTTACCAATTATTTTTCATGCTGTACAAAAATTTCACAAAAGTGGTTTAAAAACCAGACACGAATCAATACAGCTGGCAGAGGCTTTAATTTGAAAAGGCATTTCTTTCACTGTGAAGAATCCATCTTTGGGGATTTCTGCAATGCTGTCATTCGTGTGTTTTGGTTTAAGACATGTCATATCCTTTGTTAAATCACAGGATATATGTGCCACAAGACAAGGTTAAAAAATAAACACGCGCACACACACAAAGATTCTGGGGAGCCTTGAGTCCACCCCCTCTCATCTTATAAATCCACATAATCCCATCAAATCACATATTCACACCCCCAACATACTCTCAAAGAGGTGAAAAAATGTTTGTTTTCCTCCTAATTCTACCTTTGTCTATTCATTCGCATTTCATCTGCAGACGCAGCAGATTTGTGAGCGTGTGGGCAACGGAGAAAACGGTCCTGATACCCGATCAGCCCAGAAGCAAAAAGGTGACACTTAATCCTGACGTTAGGCTGTTGACCCTTAGCAGTCACCTCGCTAATTCAACATCAATAGTTGATGAATGCCTGCATACACACATCTTGTGTAACCAAACTTAAGTAACAAGTGGGGAGAATCATTCAAGGGGAAAGAGTAGGGGCAATTTTATCCACTTTTGCTCAGTCACACATCCTTCATGACGGACTCTGAAATATCCATGCATGCTCCCAGAGCTCCATTTATTTATTTAGTTTATTTGTCAGGGACAATGTACAAAAAACATTAATCTTACGAAAACATGTTTTGTACCAGAGTAACCAAAAGCTAATTTCCATCAGTCCCCGGGCAGGCATGCACACAATATTAAAGCTCACGTAACACACGCTATTACTGCATTTCTGATGTTAATCCGGAGTACCTATAGAGTAGTATTAAATCCTTTATATCTCCAAAGAGTCTTTAGTTTAATCAGATATAAGAAAGATTAGTTTTATCGATTCTTTCCGATAACGTACGAAAAAAATTAAGAAGGAGGAGTTACTACCGCGGGAGGAACGAGTACGAGTCATGCAACGCTATACAACACTGTTTAACTTATGATTCACTACATGTTTGTGTCATTTATATAATATGCACACACCTATTTCCAACATAAGACTGAAGTCTGTCTTACCGCGTGCAACTCATGACCCAGTTGGGACTTTTCAATGAAATCCAGCGCATCAAACACACACGAAAAACTCCGCTGCTACTCCTAATAATAAACTATATCCATTGTTTCAATAAGGCTGACTTTCTTCTTCTCTTCTCCAAAAACACACTTCTTCTTTCATGCCATTGTTGAGTTTTGAAATTAAACAAAGCTGTCGCGTGATGTGATGTTTGTAATTCTAGTATCTCCCGCTGATTGACGGGTGGACGGGGTTTTCCGGGGGAAGTGCCCATAAAAAGAAGTGATACGTATAGACGGTTTCATCGGACGCACGTGATACATGGCTGGATCCGAACTTTACTTCCGGTTTGGTTTTTTAATGGTCTGACTAGTTGCTAAACTGATCTCTTGAAAAAATGCCTCGTCGAAAATAACAAATGTTTTGGTTTCCTAGGTAATCTATGTGTTGTTTTTTGCTTGTTATATAAATAAACTACGTTTAAAGTACTTTGTGGTTATTTATTATAAGCGGAGTTTACCGGAAGTTACGTGCGGACCGTGACATCTGCTTGTTTATGTTGTTACTGCTGAAACCGTCTATAGAAACCCCTGAAACGTCAGCTGGACCGATAATCGAAAATAACTTAATAAGTGTTTAATATCGGTATCGGCATCTGTATCGGCCAGAAGTTGTCTGTTTAAATCTGTATCGGTATCGGCCCAAAAAAATCCTATCGGTGCATCCCTAGTGCTGATGCTGACACATCTGGTTATCGAGAATTTAGATCACCTTCAACACAGACTGACAATTTCACTAAATTCAGCTGTATACTCTTCAGTTAAATATATTAATCAATACCAGCGCAGAAGCTATAATCTCAAAACTTGGCGATGCACTCTTACAGAATTACTGCTACGCAGACTAGTTTTACTCTGGTTCACCTTTGAACTTTTTTATGAGTGTGATATTCCAGGTGACTGATTCTGGCCCGTGCTCTGATGACTAATTGATTGGTGTTAATCTGCAGCTAAATGAAATATTCAGTTGATTCAGGGAAAGGCAGACAGGGTTTGATGGGTCATGTGACCCCATAAGGTCATGTGATAGGGCTGCGTGAGGGACTCATTAGCTGGCCTGATGAGCAGCAGGCTGTTGGCTTGTTAACCCCGCGCAGGATTGGTTTCACTCCCAAACTGGCCCGGTCACAATTTCGAACAATAAGTCTTTTCTTTCTTCTCGCTTAGCTGGACAGGGTCACGAGCTAAACTGGTAGGCACTGCCTCCAGCGTATATGCGCAGTTACAGGTAAACGCTGAAGCTTCTGAAAACAAATTTTCTTTTGTCTCCTCAGTTCCATCTTATTATTACATGGCCACAGTCCATACCGTGACATTCGGACGCCCGGGCACTCGCAACCCCCATTTCATCAGCGGAAATGGCCCTGTGCACCGCAGCACGCGCGAAAGTGCACTCCAGTCTTTCAAAAACACCTTCACTTTGCTCTCAGCGGCAAAGCCTTTGAACTGCTCCTTTCAAAAATGCTGCCCTTCTAGCCATGAATAATATTTGCCAGGTGTTAGCGAGAGAGCAAGCGAGCTAGAGACGGAGAGAGAGAGACAGATGGAGAGAAAGCCGGAGAGAGACGGGAAGGGAAGAGCTGTTGAAGGTTCTGGTGCTTGAGGTGGAGAGAGCAAGAGGCCTGCTTATTAGTTGTCGCTTATTGGTTTCTTGACACACACACACACACGCACACACACACACGCATAAATGTAAGCACACTATTACACAATCACAGGTACACACACAAACAACATGAAAGATGAAAGGCTTGGCTTTTCCCTATACCTTTAATTTAGAGTTAAAGAATGGGCGATGGTGAAGCAGATGTATAGATATATAAAGATTATTTTGTTGTTGTTTTAAAGGTGCAATGTGTACTTTTAGAAGAATCTTTTGACAGAAACGTAACATAATATACAGTACAATAAACTATATTATCAGTGGTGTATAAAGACCTTACAAAATGAAGTATTGTTTTTATTACCTTAGAATGAGACATTTTTATCTACATACAGTACATGGAAGTTGCCATCATGTTTCTAGAGTAGAAATTGTTCTACGGGGCACCATTCAATTCTACCTATGGTCGTTTCTCAATCCGCAGGCTGCAGCCTCTGGAGGGCACATTTCAAGACTGTCTTATTTTTAAAATATTCACAATTATAAAGTTGACGATTATTTTTAGTTAATCATAAAGTGTTGTAATATGCTTATGACTTGCGAATGTAATGCCCAGTTAACTTAAATTATTCAGGCTTGATGACGACCTTCGCAGGCAGCAGCCTTTGGACAAAGAAATGGCCAAAGTCTCAGACGATGACATGTTTGTCCTGTGGCAGCTATGGAAGCTTCTCATTGCAATTTCAAAATTGAGGCTAGATGCAATTCACAATCTCACCACTAAAAAAACAACATTACACCTTTAAAGCTGCAATTTGTAACTTTTGCCTCTTTATCACCACCTCTGTTTGAAACATAAAATATGCAGTAATTTGCAAAGTAATTTTCTAGGTGCATCACGCAAATTTCAACCATCTTAACTTTTAAAACGCGAAGAGAAGCTACTGGACCATAGCTGCTAGGGTTGTGCCGATAGCTGATAGTATTGTGTATCGAAGATCATCAGACATATTGCCAATAGTAGGCTTTCATCACGATAGTTGGCTAAAGTTATTTTAATTATCGTGTAGTTTCACATTAACATGCGCACTGCGTGCTTTTTCTCGCATGAGAGGGTTTGTGGGCTTCACCTTTCTTCTCGCACGCACCTGGACTTGTAATGCCTGTGTCTTGGACTCTTGCTTGGACCTGAACGAGCGCCGCATGGACTCCTTGCATGTGAACATGAATTGCGCATGTTCCAGACTCTTCCTTGAACATGAGCTTGTAATATGCTGTCATTTTCTTGCACTGGAGAGGGTTTTAGGCATGCAGTGAGTGTGTCGTTCCCGCTCCCTGGCATGCAGGAAATTTCACGCAGAATTAATAGCATTAGTTTTAAGAAGGTTAACAGTGTTGCCCTAAGAGTAAATCAGCTTAATTTTTGTCCACCAATCAATTGGCTTGTGGTAAATGAGTATAAAATGAACAAATAAATAAATGAGTAAACTATTGCCCCGGCCCCGATACTATATGGTATCAGCGATCTTAAAGTCTGACCATAGGACGATCTCAAAATGGGGCACATCACCCAACTCTAAGCTGCCACACAAGACAAATATATCAGACGATGTAGGTACGAAAAGTGCTCTGTAAAACAGTTTGTCCATTTAGGGTTACTGTAGAAACATGGTGGCGACTTCCATGAAAGGAGACTCACGGTGTATGCAGATAAAATGTCTCATTCTAACGGCACATTCACACGGGGCGTAAGCGTTAACGCTTCCCATTCACTTTTAATGGGTGACGTCATGCGTTGCCGAACTGAATTGTGGATCCGTGGCGCCACGTCACTGCCATTGCTTGCGGCAGAAGTTTAATAGTTCTCAACTTTTCAAGCAGCAATGCGTGCGTCAGCCAGATCAGATCGCCATATGCATTATGCAAATAACCTAGGCAGAGCCAGCCAATTACAATTAAAATGTTCCAAAAACACACATTTCACGTATGACTTTTCTATAAGGGGGATGCGGCTGATCAGACAAAGATTGGAAGATCTTTCCAGCAGCAAGGAATAGTGAAGGAAAATGCTGGTTCTGCTAGACCAAAGTAGGCAAATAAATAAATGGTCACAACATGCATAGACAGTCATAATGAAGAACAAAGAAAGAAAGACAGCACGAACTACGGAAACAAAGAAAGAATGTATGTAAGGAAAGACAAAGATTTAGCGCAAGTGAGGTTTATGGAGGCCTATAGCCCACCTCATCTGTACCACAACTTCATCACCCCCCGCTTTCACCCGGCCATTGTGCGGCCAGGCCGCATTGAAACCCACCTCTCCTCTCATGCTAGCTCAAGGTGGCTCTCATGAGCTAAACACTAATTGAGAGCTCCGACAGTTTGAATGTGAATTCTGAGAGCGACGTTTGAATGGCGTCTGTCCTTGGGTTCAGCTTCAGAAGAGAGCGGACGGCCGTGCAAGGCTGCGTCTGTACGTGTCCTCAGGTTGACGGTTTCAACCCACACACTCTCTCTTTCGTGTGGCCTTGACTAAACTTCCATTATCCTGCGGCATGACCCCGTAATGAGTTCGGTGCCCTGGCCTTGAGTGGAATATGCACCAGTGCTCCTGAACGTAGCGAGAATGCCACGATTTCCGGCTGATCACCGGCCTCCGTTTTGCTTTACTACAGGTCCCTCCAGAGTCCAACGCGAGAAATTATGTTTTCCGTCACAAAAGCGATTATACTAAAATACATAATATAGTATGTGTGTTTGGACAGGTGGGGCAGAGGTGCAGGTCTACAGACCTCTGCGCACATCGATACATGAATATGAAAAATGCAGGAATAACAGGTGCTCATGCAACTTGAGTCCTGAGGGGCAAACTTGTTCAGGTTCAATACACAATCACATAAGCACGTTGCAAATCTCTGCTATATGTAAGAATGGAGACGTGGTTTTCTACAGGTCAGTGCTGAAGTGATAAATGCCGGGCCAACACATCTCGCAGCCATTGTTACCTACACAATAAGACGCTGTGCAGAGCCCCGCCATAGAGAAGCTTGAGGTAATTTAATCCATTGTGAATACCGATAATGACAATGTTTATTTCAGATGGAGACATCAGTATTGACTGTAACGCAGTACAAAATTGCCATGCACCGCAGGCCACACCAAATAGAGCTGCCATCCAGCTACGCAGAACAGCAAAGTGTGTGCGTTTGTATGTTTTTTTGTGTGTGCGTCAACTTACGCCTATGTTACTTTTTTAGTCCGTGAAAAGCTAACTAGGTTTTAGTGTCTATTATATTCTTATAGGTGTAAATGAGATGGAGCTTCAATAAAGAATTGAATGACCATCTGGCTCAAAAGAGCCTTATGCATAACTGATTTTCAAGAGAAAAAGCTTCACTAAACAGACAATAGTCTGCATTTTACTACAGCTACAGAAAAAAGGTTGAACATAATATGGAGCAGAGTTAAATGAATAAGCGGTCATCATTTCTGCCCTAAAAACAGACTTTTATTCTGTTGCATTGAAGATGAAGCTTGTAAATCACCCTGTCAATGGCAGCTGACTGAGGTGAGCACTTAATCTTATGTAGCAAACCGTACACACACACACGCACACACAAACACACACACACACACAAACACACGCCCAAAATAAAAACCATACTATTAATGGAACTATGAACATGAGAGCTTTGATTGAGTCCTCAACAACCTTGATTTAAGACAGGAACACAATGTGACAAAAATTTGTGTTAGAGGACATGTTATTATTTTTCCCCCTCTAACACTTAGGCACACCCCCTAATTCACCATCCCATTACCCGCCCCCCCCCCCCCACCCAATCCTCTGAGAGATGCACCTGAATAGGAAAAGCATGTTCTTTAGATTTACATCTGCTGCATCACAGACTCTGAAAGCTCCGTGAATGGAGGCTCTTCACGAGCTGCACACCTTGTTCTGCAAGGCTAATTAAGGCCCAACAATTAGCCATGCAGGAATCAGGGCCGTTGTTTCCTTGCTGACATTTGTAACTGATAAAGTCGAAGAGAAAGGCCGTGTCACGCTGACGGGGACGAACAAATCGCTCTCATTTGAAACGCGACAGTCGAAATCTTACTTCGCCTGCCGTTTTTCAGACGTAGCTGAACTTTGGCCGTTAGCTGCCGGCTCTCACGGTGGCACCTAATAAGCATAAAATCAGATAAGACAAGGAGCATGAGGAAACAAGCGAGGCCGTTGAGCTGAAACACAACAGGACAGATGTCTTACTCAGCTGGTTCAAAGGGAAGCTAAAGAACACTCGGGCTGCTAATGTGATTTAGCTAGAATGCATTCAGGTTAAAGGTTACAGTTAGACCGCTGGGCAGCAGCAAAACAGATGACAACTGTGAAACTAACCATGACAGATGGGAATTAAAGTGACTGCCTGAACTCACACATGAATCCATGTCAAGAGTCATTTCCTCTGCTCATGCAAACATTTATCTTAATCTATGACAGCATTGGGATAAAGACTATCCGGCATATTTAGAAAAGTGCTTTTATTCTGCCTTTTGCTTAACTGTGTGCATAAAATTTGTGAATAATAAAATCATACACTTTGGATTTTCTATGTTTAAATAAAATAAAAAGTGCTACATTTGTTTGATTCAGTCTTTTGTTATGAATCATTTTGTCCACAAAACTTGTTTGAATGTTATTAGATTTTGTTTAATAATTAAAATGGTCCCTTTGGGCTATGTATACTTTAAAATTACTTCAAATAAATGTAATAATTATTAAAGATTTGTTTTTAAACACTATAGATTTGATTTAGTCAGAAAATATAGATTAATGTGAAATCAAAGCGACTTAATCAAATTTAGAGTTTAAGCATTATGTGATTTATATAAGACTGCCATTGTATCTCATTGTAGGCTTACTGATTGTTTCCTTTTCAAATCTCGACAACGCAAGCACATGATTAGAAACAAATTCAATACATATCAACCCTTAGACCAATTAGTGTAGTTTGTCAAGCTGATCAGAAAGCCATCAGTCACAGTAAGAAAACTTCACAACAAGGTTAAACAAATCACAGATTACTTCTGTCTTGTGTGATTTAGCCAAAAGCAATAGGGTATTTAAACATAGCATGTATAAATTTAAAAAACAACCTTAAGCACAATCAAAAAGTTAAACAAATAATAAAATTAAAAACCTGATGCAATGTCAAAAAGCAAAAAAACCTAAACTTTAAATAAAATGGTGCTAAATACCTAAAAGTGGTTCACTTGCTCACAATCACAAGCGAGTATCATATGGTTCTGCATAGGTGCTATATAGCATTTAAAGTCGTTCCCTATATCAGTGGTTTTCAAACTGGGGGCCGCGAGATGGTGCCAAGGGGGGCCCCAGTTTTATGACATTTTATAAAATACATTAATTTATCATGAATTCTGTGTAATTAAACCTAAAAAATAATAAGCCAACTAACCAACAGCACTTCTAGGTATAATTTTATACGTTTTGTTTAATTCAAATATTACATTTTAAAACTGATTTTGTCATACAATTTCTTTCAGGGGGCCGCGAAAAAATGCACTGTACACAAGGGGGGCCGCACGCTGAAAAAGTTTGGGAACCACTGCCCTATATGATTATGAGCCCGTGGACTGCTTTAAGTGCTATTAAACACCATTTTATAAAGTGTACACATCATAATGTATCTAAAATCACATTAGAAATGAGATAAACTTGATGAAAACTTTAATTAAAATCTAAAAGAACTATAGGGTTAAATTAAAACAACTGACAACAAAAAGTTTGCGCTTCGTGTTTAGCTAATAAGAACAAAACTAGTAATAATACTTATTAGTTTAACAGTGTATTTCTTTTTACAATATTTTTTATGTTTGTTTCAGATTTAACAAGCATCATGAAGGGTTAAAAAAGAATGAAAAGGATAAACAAGCATTCATAAATATTAGATTTAAATAAGGCCAGAAAATTATTACAGAGACAGCGGTCCTCTGAAAGGGTTAAACTTGAATCTCAAGCTTTTATGCTATCATCCTTAGTTAAATTGAAGAAGAAATTAGCAGAGGAATTAGCAGAGCAATTACCACTTTAAATTGGACTAATTCCTCTGGTCTTGTCACAGCTGTATTCCAAAATATGTGTTTTTTTCCTTCCCCATCTAGCAGCACACTGTTATTAATTTTTCTAATTTGAATCTTTGCCTTTTCACCAACTGACACCTGGGGCTGCTGATGGGGCGTCTCTGTCAGACCTCTTTTTCAAATTTGTACCCCTCCTTATTCCCTCTTACACCCTCCCTCTCTCTCTCACACGAACCTACAGTACTGTATGTACCACATTCAACCCATAACACCATTTTATCCCTCTTTTCCTTTCTGGAAATTTCCATCATCTTTTCTCTTCATCTTTCTCAGCCTCTTAAAAACGACCTCTTTCTGCATAAACACACACACACACACATATGTGTAGCATTAAAAATAAATAAATAAATATAAATTTGATCTTTTTTTTCTACTGTTCATTTTACTCTTCAGATTTTCAAGTGCTACTCATACAGTCAAATTGTGTTTAACCTCAAGCGTACTTATTGACTGGCTGTCTATTGCCCTGCTCCCCAGGTGCTGCCTCTGATACACTGTGTCTAGAGACTAGGTTTACAGGATTAAGACTGACAGCTTATTCTGTCTGCTCACTGAGCTTGGATACATTCACCTTTGCCTCGTGTTGTTTCTCTGTATGTACTGAAACAATCAATTTGATTAAGGACATCTTAGCCAAAGCATGGAGCGGATGGGACATCTGTCACCCCTATTGCCGTGACTTAAACCAGTAAAGACAGTGATGTTTGAAGCATCAAAGGCCAGATCATTGATTCCCTCGTGCAGGATTTAGGGTCGTAATTACCCCTTGATTAGAATAACATCCAGTCAATAGTCAATAATAGACTTTGCTCATCAATACGCTCACAAGGGTTAACTGTACTGTGCTCAGAGATAGCATGAGACTTAATTAACCCGATTCATCTCTACTTTCACTGCTTACTCACTCCTTTAAGTCATATCAGATCATCTACGGCTTAGCTCTGGATAGTATTAAAACAATGTTTGTTGTGAGTGAACATTTATTAATAAATGGGATCAAATCCCTTAATTAATGAATCCATTGTATGATTCGCTTAAATTCAGTTTGGAGTCCACGTTGTGATCCTGGTAACAATGAACAAAAACACCCTATAAAAAAACTATTGATGGTGTATTGATATTCAATTAAACGGGTTCAGAGAATGTAAACTATCAATACAACATTTTATGCAGGTGGAAAGTAGGTATTGGCTTAATTTGTCAATATATAGGAAATGGATACATAAAGGCTATGTCCTGCTGACTGGTTATTTGTATTGCAGACATACATTACAAAAATACAGTACATCATTTACAGTAGGACTACACATGTACAGTAATAACAGTAAGCATATCTACAAATGTAAATTTTAAGGGCCCATCAACCATTGCTAAAGGGGACAATTCCCTACACAATACCCTTTCATACAGCATTTTGCTGGCAAGGTTTTTGCACTATACTGTAGGTTTAAACCTGGTTTTGCAGATGCAGCTCTCGGCACATTATACATTCACCAAATAGTTTTGCTTTAAATCCTCTTTATTCCAGCATAATGCCATTCGGAAATATCATGCTGTTGGCAGCATCTGTTAAATGGCACAATGATTTAGTAGCAAAGTCCTTTAAGTGCAAGAAAGATGCATTACTATAGATGATTGACGGCAGAAGTTTTTTTTTTTTACAGTAAAAGGAGTAAAATTTACAGAAAATTAAGAATATAAGAATTTTTGTGGCTTTTAAATTTTTCAAAAATGAAATGGAAAAGAGACTGTAGATTGTTTTTTTTAACTGGTGATTTTTGCATGTACATAGAGGGTTTTGCAGCTAAAGACAGTCAAATTTGTTAAAAGTGAGATATAGTGAAAATAGGGCATTTTAATTACTGACTAATAACCTTTTTATTGCTGTTTAAATGAAATTACTGCACATAAACATACGAGCCAGATAAAATAAACACTAAAACATGACGACTTAGAGGGCTTTGTATCTGAACTCCTTATGTTGCCCAGATTGGTTTTATATATGGTCGGTTTATTAGCCTCTGCTAATGCATATATTTTTCCTTCTTAAGGAGCAAGTGTCGTTAAGACAGACCTAACTTCTTATCAATAATCAATACCAAACACAAGGGGCAGATTTGCATGGCAGGACAAAGGCGGGTCACATTTACAAAATTTGAAACATGCAGCTTTAGAGCAATACACACATCGAAATGCTTATTAAGCTATGGACTCAATTATATTTAATTAATAACCTCTATTGTGCTAAAATCATTATGGCAATAAAGATGCTTAGTTGACATTCCAATTCATAGATAGCACTTCCATTAAGCAAGGCCTGGACTGATCAGCTCAGTGAACCAGAAAAAGCATTTGGAGTTTCTAAAAGTGCCAATTAATTTCACCGTCTGAACAAAAAGGTTGCAAAGGCTATGAGAGTATTATTACTCCATTGATTTAATATAATTTTTTAATTACCCAATTCCAAAGTGCTTACATTAAGATAAACATTGCTTAAAAACTGCATTCAATTTTTTTAAATTACATGTGAACCAATGTCACTCAAGTATACACATGACATTTAATTACAATGTAAAGGTTTTGGGTGTTATTGTGCTTATGGAAATTCATAATTAACAGAGAACGCCAAATAAAAAAAGAAATAAGTCTATAAAAATTTCAGGGTAAGTGCAAAGTTTTAAGGTTAAGGACAGATAAATTCCTATTAAAATTCAAACATTTTAAATAACTTTACATAGCAATTAAATTTAAATATTTGGCATTCCAAATTAAAAGAGATGGAGAAATCATGAAATTAGTTTAATAACTGTCTTGTAAAGACTGGCAAAGCCTTGTACTGTCCTTACCCTTCAGTACAGTAATGGTGAATAGATGCAAGGCTTTCATACCTGCTCACATTTAACGGCAAAAATTAGATCAGCGATGTGCAACAAACTGACATATGTGCATATTTTACACCTTTTACTGTATCCATTTGGATGGCTCTTGCCATGACGTGTAATTTCGCGCTAAATATATCTATGTTTTAATATTAAGCCATTTTGCATTGAATAAGACAGTCATTAAAGGGACACTTCACCCATTTGCATTAAGCTTTGTATAGTTAGAACCCCAGTCATGTTTTTGAATGGTTGTGCATTATTTCCTCAGTTGCCGCTGAGACAGGAGAAATACAAATTTCAATGTTGTATTTCCTTCTTTCAATGATGTAAAAATCATCATTTTGCATCATTGAAAGCAGGAAGTCCAATCTCTTTTTTGAGGGGGTGAGACTACAAACACCCCTTTTCACGGTCAAATAGGCACCAAATTCGAAATTATGTTACATTTCGACTACAAATATGACGCACTTTCAATAAAGATTAGTGTTTCTACGGGTGAAATGCTCCTTTAAGCATTAGCTACTGAAATCTCTATCTCTCTCTCTCTCTCTGTCCATATCCCTTTCTCAACAAATATTTATCCCATAACTAAATAGAAGACATTAGGATGTATTGAGTTTCACCAATTTTCATTTTCTGAGATATGATTACCTCATCTATTCGCTCTTCCATGGCAAAAACACGCAAGGGATGCGATTTTCATCTTAATTTGTTGTCAGTCATCATAATATTTTAACGTATAAAAAGAGAGACAAATAGGGAGGTATGACAAATTACCATCAAAGAGAATGGGAGCGCCTGAAAAGTGACATATTATTTTGATTTCAGCAAGAAACCCTCTTCAATAGGTCAAACAATGTGTATTTGTTTGTGCATTGTACCAGAGCCCTGGTGTCAGTAGTGTGTGGAGAGAGAGAGCAAGAGAGAGAGCGAGAGAGCAAGAGAGAGCAAGAGAGAGAGCAAGAGAGAGAGAGAGAGAGAGGTGTTGGTGCGGAAGAGCGAGCTGAGAGTACTTACTGCCAAATGGAGAATGAGAGGGGCGTGAAACACAGTGCTGTCCCTTTAACCTCTGACCCCATTTGAGACAGAGTTTGAAGTATAGGAAATAGGAATAACCTCTGACACTCACAAACACGCGAAGACAAACGCACGTACACAGAGAAACACACAACAGATTTTATAAATAAAAATAGCGAAAATGGCTTACTAGCTAAATTGAGATAACAGACACCTAACACTTTGAAACTATCTGAGTGATTTAATCATCACAGAGCAAAATCCTCTGTACCTCGAAACGCTAATCAATTACAGTGAAACATCTCATAGCTCACATGTACTTACAGCTATGATCAAACAGACTATCAGACAACAAAAGAAAATAAAAGATGGATTACTTTTCCTCAGCTTGTCCTAATTCCCTGTCAGCTTTTACTAAAGGTCCTGCAATGCTAATCTCTTGCGCTACAGAAAGAAAATGTCAGTTCTGTATCCTCTTTATCTGGAATTACATAGATACACTGGAAAAACTTCCCATCAGATAAGAGTCCATCTCCTCCATAGGGAAGAACTCACAGCTGCCTGCTTCTATATCGAAAAGGAAGATAGCGCCTTGACCGGACTACGGCAGTCAAAATGGTTCAACTCATTACAGCATATTACTGCAGCCTTTCTTTCCATAACTCTCCTCTCCATCTCTGTGCACCGTTGGCTAATTCCGTCTCTTGTCAGAAAAGTGACTCCTGTCAGATAGCACAAACTTGTGGACATATCATCAGATGTCTGTCGTGATTCGGGACAGTCTCATTCAGTTTCTCAGCAAAAATGACACCATGTGTTTGGAGCAGACGAGAAATGATGATGATGCAACAAAATCGTACACAAACACAGCTTTTTTTTGAGCCAGTTCTTTCTTTATCATCGTCACATCTTAATTTATAACCGAATCGTCATTATCACGTCTGTCAGCCTTGTTTAACCTCTCCTGATCTCCCATGATTCCCTGCTGGCTGACAGACATGATTGCTTGCCTTCTGTCTGCCTGCTGATAGGAGCTGAGTGATTAGCCCGCCTTCTACAGCTAGACAATGATGCATTGGAGTCAGCAGTCTGGACTACATATTAATGAGAGGGGTTGTGGGACTTTGATAAGGCTGGGCAATGATACACTTTGGGAAATTTGGGGCTATAGTGGCAGGGGGTACGGTTTAGATATGGAATAGGCATCACGCCAAGCCTATTTTAACCAACAATCTCTAAAACCCTTCTACAACCAAATAAACTTTATGCACTCAAAACAGTGAGGCATTCAAGTGAGCATTTTCGACATACAGGAAGGTTCTTGCTCTCAGAAAGCTCTATTAAGTGTGAGAGTAAAATAACAATAACAGAGTGAGAATGTTTTCTGGCCAGCCAGGCCTCCTATCCTTTCAAAGCAACTAATGGCTACTTGATCCTAAATGCTCTGTTTGTACAACTCTGTCTCTGAATATGTGTTTTGTGGAAGATGGATGGAGAGAGGGGGAGAGAAAGAGGTGGAGAGAATGGAAGCCAGAATGAGAAAGAGATCTTCTCTGAACTATTTTGTCAAATGTCACATCACTACAGCTGAGGGAGAGGGGTGGGTTGTGCCATTTTAACAGAAGGGGTCACTGGATTTCAATATGGCTCTTTTCTAGGCTCAATTGAATCTTTATTTAATCATGACTTTATGGGAGATCAGGAATAATCTCCATTTATGTCTGTGTTACGAACACAAATGCATGTGATGGCATACATTTAGAATTGAAATGCTAACAGTTGAAAAACTAAAAACTGTGTTAGCATCACTAACATAAAGGGTTCAATCCCAGGAAAAAGATATAGTGATAAAATGTATACCTCAAATGTGCTGTCACTTTGAATAAAAGCATAAGCCAAATGCATAAATGTAAATGTAATGTAATAGCAGGCTGTTTGATTAACTTCTTTAGTGTAGTGTGTGTGTATGTGTGTGTATTTGTGATATTGTTAAGGAGGGGAAACGGGATTGTAAGACACCCCACCCATATGCACACACGCATACAGGCCTAACAAGCCCCTCCATCTCTCCACCCACCCATCAGCAGGGCTGCATGCCAATAATTTCTCCTTACATTGGAGTGGGCTCCAGTTAAACTCAGGCACTAATGGGGTTTTTTTCCAGATAAGAAATTACCATTGCGGGTCGCTCCTTTGTCTCTCCCTGGGAGCTCAACCACCGTCGCCACGGAGAAAGGCCTCGGTTACCAGAGAAACGGAGAGTGTGCTACCCAGGTCTCCATGGTAAAGAACAGAACATTTTGTCACAGACCTCTATTGAAACCCTGAACAGGCTTTAACAGTTTGGCCACAATCAGGACAAAATGTAGGTCTATACCATTATTTGTTATAGGATAACTGCCATATGATTTTAATGTTCATGGTCCCAGAACAACAGCAGATTTTACATCGAGGCCAAATCTATAGCCTCAGGGCGTGTGATGTTTAACTAGATTAGAAAATGATATCTAATCAATTAGCAACACATATAAACAAATCAAAAACACAATACTTTTCTTTCTTAAAAACAAATAAAAAAAGTACTTATTTAAGGTCAAAACAATGACATGAAAATTACCATAGGAAAATTAAACATGTAAAACCATGATAACCAAATTTGCCATATTTTAGTATTAATAGGAAACTTTAAGAATGCTTTTGGTAATGTGGCAATATACTTTAGTATACTTAGGACATGTTAAAGTTCAAAAACACAATTGTATTCATGAATTTTATGGTTTACTTAATACTAAAGTATATAGGCTACAGCAGTGGTTTTCAAACTGGGGGCCGGGGCCCCCAGGGGGTCCGCAAGATGGTGCCAGGGGGGCCCCAGTTTTATGACATTTTATAAAATACATTCATTTATCATGAATTCTGTGTAATTAAACCTCTAAAATAATAAGCCAACTAACCAACAGCACTACTAGGTATAATTTAATATGTTTTGTTTAATTAAAATATTACATTTTAAAACTGTTTTTATCATAAATTTTCTTTCGGTGGGCCGCGAAAAAATGCACTGTACACAAGGGGGGCCGCACACTGAAAAAGTTTGGGAACCACTGGGCTACAGTATTCATGTGAATATTTGTTCTTAAACTGTTCTAATACAAATGATAATCAATCCACCAAAAAAGTGTTAATTTAGTTTTACTAAATAAATTCATGGTTAATTTTCCTAATAGTAACTGATAAATAATCACTAAGTTAAAATACACCATCTTCAATTTCTGTTTAAAAGAAGTAATTGTAAAGAAAGCTCAGAGGGGTTTAATTTGGTTGACAGTATTCTGTCTCAGTTTCCTGAAGTAACACACACATGCACTCACTGTGTATTTCTCACTTGAAGAGAGATGAGAGGTGAATGAATTGAGGTGGAGAGGGAGAAGAGGAAAGCTGTTTTTCGCGAGAGCAAACACGAGGCCGCTAGCCTCCATTTCACTTCAATCACTGCGAGGGAAACAGCGAAATTACCCCGCACACAAAGACACTGGCGCCGTCATTTCACGATAGACAAACCCTGCAATAAAATTACCCAAATTACCCGCGTGTACTGAGAGTGCTGCTCGCGGCTAATCTTCTGCTGTCAGCCGCGCCTCCGTCACGAGAGCGAGTCCTGATCTCCCTCATCCGCGCGCCTGTCATTACAGCGAGCGCGCGACCACTTTTACCCAGGTGCTCACGAGTGACTACTGATGCGCATTTCATTTCCTTAAGATGTTTAAAATGTTAAACCAATTCAGGGAAAATATAGGGCCCAATTGAATGGATCAAGAACAGAGGAATGCATCGGGAACTATTATAATGAAAACTATAGCCTATTTAACACATGACACATTCCTGTTTATAAAAAATTTCAAGATAAATATGCATTTTATTTAAACAATTTATAAGAAGAATAAAATTTATTTTAAATAGTTTTAAAATTGGTGTTTAATTTTAAATTACTGTTTTCCTTGTATACATTTCGACAAAAGTACAAAACAAAATCAGCAACTGTGACCCTGCAGGGTATAAGAGACAAGTCTGTTTTAGCAAATGTACTTATTAAAAAAATGTATTATTGCCTAAAATGTCTATAAAATGTATTGTCTGACTAAAGAGGTATGCAAGTAAATATTAAAATAGGACATGAAATTAAAGTTTGTAGCCTACTTATTTAATTCCCTTTTTTAATATATAATTATTTACGTATCTTTTTGCATGTAGTTAGTATGATGGCAACTTTAAACATTTCAGTAAGACCAAAAAAGAAAAAGGGCACAATTTTTGTCTTTATTTACTTGAAAATTATAATATTCATACTTAAAAATTATAATATTTAAGTATTTTTATGTAACATTTTATATTATTTAACCCATAATCTTCTCAATAATCTTCTCCCGCTGCTGTGTGTAAGATATAGATCATCTGGAAACAAAACTAGATTTTCTGCTTTTCTGTTATTGGTAAGATGGCACCACAGCTGGCATTGGCTTTCTAGCTCCAGGTCATGATTACTGTGAAGATTTCAAATCTAACCTAAAAACATCAGCCAATCTCAAAACTGCTTTAAGAAGATGGCTAAGAACACCAAAGGATCACCATGAACATTTAAACAGTCTGGAATAGCCTGAAACTTGTTACTGAATTAAACTTTTTTATGTTTAATTTTATGTTTCTTGTTTATTTTATTTTTTTAGTTTTTTCCACTGTAAAATTTCAAAATAATTGTTTTACTCTTTTTGTATGAAGAGTAAGAAAGTAAAGAAAACAGGGAAATTAGGTGTTCTTTTATTACTAAAAACAAAACAAAAAGGGTGGCACTCCAAAATGATATTTTTAGATAGTATTTTAAAGATAATCACTTTAAACATTTAGCCTTTATCAAATGTATAGTTTTACTTTCCTGCATGTTCAATATGTAGAACAAAGAGACTCTGGGAACAGAAAAAGCTGTTCATGACTTTTTTTCTTGAACTGAAGATGTATCTGTCACTTGTCATTCAAACAGTCCTTGCTGTTGAATGAAAGATGAGCTGTATTATAAAATCTTAAAATAAAGCTCTTTTCCCAAATTATTCATATAAAAAAATTTCTAACGGGGATAAAAGGTAATTTCATTTATTTGATTACAGGACAAAATCATTGTTAAGCCTGTTGTCATCTGGAAGAATCTTACCCATTTATTACACTCATCTAAAACTTGAGGTGCCACAACTCCAAAACAATAAAAGAGAAGATGAATACTGGCTAAGCTTTTCTTCATCACCGCTTCCAACACAACACAAGGAACCTCCACATAACACCAGAAGAATAACAGAGCACTTTTGATAAGTCCTTCCCGTTACCTCCGGACACGTTTCATGAGCCCACTAAAGTTTTGCTGACAGACCACACAAAGCCACAGACAGAGATTTAAGTGTCTCTGTCACCTCCCCTGCATCTAATTCTGTTCAAGACAGTGGTTTTATGAGAGGATTCGTCTCATAACACTTACTGAAACATCAACCAAAAACATTCACACACAGCACCCATTAGATGTACTACTACCATGCATGCTCCGTTAAAACCAAAATTATCGGATGGACCAAGTTCTGTATGAACAACCCTGAGCATGCAGCGAGTGTTAAAGAGTACACTATCATCAGCTGTAACACTAAATGATATTTCTTGCAGTAACATCTCGGCCATTCTACGGTCATGGTGCGAGAACCGCTACAGTGGGTTCACAGTAACATAATTTATGGTACGGTTAGTGTGTTGTGTGGTGTTAGCTGGGTGTGACAAAAAGGGTGAGTAATTGGATTGTGTGTGTGTGTGTGTGTGTGCGTGCGTGTGTGTGTACCGCTCATGCTCAAGGCCTCGCTGACTGGCTGCAGACTGGATGCATTTGTTGGAGAAGATACGAAGGAGCTGCTCTTAGAGAGCTAATCACCAGAAAGGGGAGAGACCATGACACACACTGTGATTGACACACAATGGCCGAGGATTCTCTCGCTCAGCTCCACTCATCTCCTCTAGCTCTTTCTAAAGAAAAGAGAGAATGAAGAGACAGGAGAAGGGGGAGAGTGGGATGGATGGGGTGGTGGGGAGGGGAAGAAAGCGGAGAGAGAAAGATAGAGAGAGAGGAAATCAGTCCATCAAACCTGTAACTTAACCGCGGTAAAGAACCAATGCAGTGGGTGTAGGTAAACACGGACTCATTTACAGGCACGTGTACACGCAAACATACACTGCCGAGTTGTAAACACTGCAGAGGCCAGGATCGGAGAGGATTATATCCCATCAGCTGTTTAAACAGGTCCTTGCAACACGCCTATTGATGCTTTTCTGCTCTGATACTGGTAAAGATAATGTCCACGGTTTGATTTACAAAAGCAGAGAAAAACTGCGATACCCTCCTAAATTTGCTTCATATTGCCTTTGAATAAAGTAAAGCCAAAGATACAGATATATTATACATTATGCAAAAACATACATAGGCTTTCTTGATTTATTTGCAAGCACCAGTCTGCACCGCCTGTCCTAATTCCTCACAGCATCTATACAACACCATTACAATCATTTTGACCAGCAAAGACAAGTCACCTCTCAATTAAGAGCAGTTTAGCCCGTCTGAAACTATCATTTCAACATCTGCCGAGCGCTCGTGTTTGCATCAGAAGGATCACAGACACGTGGAAAATGATTGGATAATGATATAGGAAGGGGAAAAATGCCTCTAGATCTCTCTCATCTTCATTGTATTGTATAGGAGAGAGGGAGGTAAGAGTCAATCTGACGAAGATTATAGAGGACTTGAAAAGGTGCCTGTTGTGGTGCCCTATTTTAGTAATGTACTCTAATGTAGGTTCCAAAGTGACTAGCCTGAAAGTGTCTCAACCTCTGTGATCCAAATTACTGAGAGCACTGATGAAGGTAAAAGCCAAAGCTTGCTGTGCTGGAGAAACACAGATACTGTATTTAGTCAAGATGATATTAGGCTGGCTATCATATAAAATTAAAAAGTGAGTGCATGTAAACACACGCAGGCTCTAGATAAAGTACTCAGCCACAGAAACAAAGTTTGCTTATCCCAGGTGAAAGGAAAATAATCAATGTCTTAATTGTTTTTCATAAAAAGCGAATTAAAACTTTCCTTAAAGGTGTAGCGGATGATTTTCTCAAATTTTAGAAAAGAACCGCCTTCTCCACTTTTTTAAAAACTGCAATTGCGCAACACTCCTGATTGACAACTAGGAGAACCAATAGTCTTGATGATCCACCTGGAAAAAGAAAATCCTCCGCAATACCTTTAAGTCTTGTGTGTTTTAGATTAAATCAATTACACTGATTTTTGTCTAGCTTAAGGGGAATTCAGTTTGCAATGTTTCAAGTTTTGCTCAGATCAGACATGAAGGTCTGTAATCAAAGGTCATTCTTCTAAAGGCTTTTTCATATAGCCAGTCCTGATCAACAGGTTTCTTTGCAGGAAGAGGACAATGTGATAGATGAATGAATACTGATCCAGAAGAGCATACACTACCAGTCAAAAGTTCAGGGTCACTTGACTGACATGTTTCTCGTGATCTTTAAAATCTTTTCATGTGAAGTATGCTTAGCTTTTTTAGATAAAAATAGAAAGTTTTTCAACGTTTTAAATTCTTTCATTAACAAGCTAAAACTTTTCTTGACTTGGACAGAATAATGAAGAAAAAGCAGCGGAAAAAGAGCCCAGAATAAATGGGAACTCATAATAATGTTTAAAAGCATCTAGGGATGAGATCTCAAGAAGCTGTTCAAGTACATTTACAATACTAAGCAAAGATTGGCTGCTTTAAAGGTACTGCGATATCACATATAACACTATTTTGGCTCTAGCAAAGATTCTTGTTGTTGAAACTTTGTGTTTATTTCTTACTATTATTTTGCAAAAGCCTAATCATAATGCCAGGTTCCCATTGTGACAACATGCCCCTGTGAGTACTCTAGATCAGCCCTTAAAGGAATATTCCATTTTCTTAAAAGAAAAATCCAGATAATTTACTCACCACCATGTCATCCAAAATGTTGATGTCTTTCTTTGTTCAGTCGAGAAGAAATTATGTTTTTTGAGGAAAACATTGCAGGATTTTTCTCATTTTAATGGACTGTAAAAGAGCCCAACATTTAATACTTAACTAAACACTTAACAGTTTTTTTCAACGGAGTTTCAAAGGACTATAAACGATCCCAAACAAGGCACAAGGTTCTTATCTAGCAAAACGATTATATTGTTTGACAAGAAAAAAAAATGCACTTTTAAACCACAACTTCTCATCTAGATCCGGTCGTGATGCGCCAGCGTGACCCCACGCAATACGTCATGACGTCAAGAGGTCCAGAGGACGAACGCGTAACCCCGCCCCAGTGTTTACAAGTGTTGAGAAAGAGGACCGTTCCGACGTTGTTGTATGTCAACTGATACTAATTCATGTATTTGTGTCAGTTTATTGTTTACAATGGTCCGCAAATGTGCGTTTCATATATGTAACACGTGACCTCTCTACGTCACTATGCATTTACGTTAGGTCACACAGGACAGGACCTAGACAAGAAGTTGTGCTTTAAAAGTGCATATTTTTTATTTTTCTTGTCAAAAATGACAATCGTTTCGCTAGATAAGACCCTTATGCCTCGTTTGGGATCGTTTATAGTCCTTTGAAACTCTGTTGAAAAAAACTGTTAGATGTTGAGTTAAGTATTAAATGTTGGGCTCTATTAAAGTCCATTAAAATGAGAAAAATCCTGCAATGTTTTCCTCAAAAAACATAATTTCTTCTCGACTGAACAAAGAAAGACATCAACATTTTGGATGACATGGTGGTGAGTAAATTATCTGGATTTTTTTTAAGAAAATTTACTATTCCTTTAATGTTATTAGCATCGCGCTCTACTGGTAATATACTTTAGGGATTTTTTTGCCATTTTGCCTTTTTTACAGTGAGTGTGGAGAGGCAAATGACCATGAGCCGGGAATGGAACTCGGGTGGGCGAAAAAGCGAAAGCACCACATGTCGGAGCGCTGCCCACTACACCATCGGCTGGTACAGTGAAGGGATTTTATGACATTTTTTAAATTACATTAATTTATCATAAATTGTGGGCAATTAAATCTTAGAAAAATAAGCCTACTAACCAACAGCAATACATTGTATGATCTTATATGTTTGAGATTGAAGTGTCATGGTTTTCTTTGAGAGGGTGGCCGAATGGATGTTTATTTTGAAAAGTGGTGGGGACAAAAGATCAGATGAAAAAACATTACAGCAAAACGGGAAACATATTAAATAACAGTGCATCAAAAATGGGCATAATGTAGGCCGGTGAACAAAACGAAAATACTCAGCATAAAACCCTCAACAATGTCGAATGCACATGTAACAGTCCCTACAACACCAGCTCAACCGAACAGTGCCAAAGCACCATACTGTAGAAAACAGCAGCCCGTTAAGTCAATGATTAATATGAAATTCATTACATATGTAAAAGAAAACACACCATAAGCATACAGTGCAACATATGTGACCCTGGACCACAAAACCAATCGTAAGTCGCATAGGCATCACTTGATTTTTCTGAACATTTTAACCAAATGCTTTCAAAAAGTGGTGGGGACAAAATCAGCCATTTCAAAAAGTGGTGGGGACATGTCCCCAGTGTAACCTATGGCCTACACTTTGGGTGAGGGAGCCGAAAAGTTTGAGAACCACTACCATACACAAAACTGCAAACAAATAGGCCTGATTGAAACTAGTATGCCTCACAAACAGACACAAAAAACACACCATATCAGTGTTTATAAAATAAAGTGCTGCTTTACCTCCTGTGTGAACAAAGATGACCTCTGATTTCAGGTGCAATGTGTTTTTTATTGCTTAAGGCTTTAATTTGTGGGGTGGCAGAGCTCCCCCTGTTGATCAGTTCCAATAGTACACCAGCAAAATGATAAAGCATTGGCTGATATACACAACACTTTTAGGTGAGCATGGCCACTACGTTTAGGTGGTCGGCAGTCTTTTTACAACCAGGCGGTAAAAGCTAGATTATAGGAGATGTTACCAAGAATTCCTACTTAGTGTTCTGTAGAGAGCAGGCGAACATTAATGTCACTACCCTTCGACCAGCAGGAAATCAGTTTATAAAAACTTATTCCGGAGTAAATACAGATGTCAATCTATTTTCCGTTAAGATATCCGGAGGTCTCTCCCTCTCCTTCTTTCTGCTGTCCTCTCCTTCTTTCTCTCTGAGCTAATTAACCTGGTTGCTCTGCAGTAATGAGTTCTCTCTGGTGGCAGGCGGACTCTGAAAAGGGAGGCGCAGGCTAGCGATCCTCTCTGGCCATATCATCAGGACATTGTCAGGCCAAACAATGGTCTTATCTGCCTGCTTTTCGCCACAACCCCCCATCCACCCTCCAGATTAACACGAAGAAACTGGGGAGATGGAGAAAAGGGCATGTCCTTGCACAGGCCCAATAAATGTCAGGGAAAAGGCCAGAGGAGCAGCCATATCCTATATACATTAGAATCGAGAACAGCATACACAGGTTATAATTAAGGTGGGCAAAGCGAGAAGCAAGACGTGTCTTTAAATATACTTTAGTTATGGAAATTACCATGGCAATTGTTATAGAAGTAATTGGTCGACAGCATCATTATTACACCTTTCAAAAAAAAAAAAAAAAATTGTGTGGGTAAAAGTCACAATCACAGGGCCTTGATCACCTGATCACTTCATGTGTTTTCTCTGATAGCTCTCTGATTTATTAAAATCGTTCAATTTACATTAGGCCACATAAATGTGTTGTGGCTGAACGAATATAAATCCAATCTTCTATTCCCAGGCAAAAAAGCACCTTATTACGACGTAAAGTGACGTATTAAGGCATTAGTGTCCTCTAGCGGCAGTAACTTATAAATACAACCTGTTGTTACGTTTTAAGTTTTTTTCTTTATATATCAGATTAGACATATAAGTTTATGAATTTGTAAATGTGTAAACGGTGTCATAAACATTTATGGTTTTAAAGATATTTTGGAGCATCTAACCCCACCCTTACCCTAAACCCAACCACTTCTCAACCATATAAAACACAACACGTAAGTAAAAGTACAGTCAGGTTGCATAAAACAGTATAAAAGTATTACAAACCATTCGCGTTAAACCTTGCGAACTGAAGCCATACGATTACTTTATATGAAGAACTCTGCGATCAAAACGTACTGTACAGTCAGATCTCATTCAAACATAAACCAGCATGACGTTGTCGGTGACAAGAGCCAATAGCGCTTCACATTCTTAGCTGACGTAATGACGCGATTAGTCATGAGACACACGAAACCAATGCCTTTTCACAATCATATATGACGTAGCATCGCGCCAGTTTTTGAATCGGTGTACGTCGGATCTGATATTTACAGCTGATTGTCATCACTTTAAAATTGAGATGGATCAATGATTTACAGGTCCATAATGGGGATAAACGCTTCACAAAACATTCTCTCAAAGTTTTATTTCTTTGTTTAATTTAATCGATTTGTCATTGGACTCCATTGAGCAACGAACCTGTCATCTTTGTTTGTTTGCCTCTCTCTCGGCTAACTTAGGAGTGATGTGTTTATGTTTGGGAGGAGTAGAGTGCTGACATATGTGGCTTCATCAAGCTGATGTATTTACACATGTCCAGTTTCATTTAAAATGCATCCAAGACCACCTTCTTAAGTGGTTTGAGCAGATTTAAATACGTCTCAAAAACATTTCGGGGGCATTTACACTTGGGGCCCTATTTTAACGATCTGAAATGCAAGTGCGAAGCGCAACGCGCAAGTCAGTTTGTGGGCGGATATTGGGCGCTGTTGCTATTTTCGCGGCTGGAGAAATAACTCTTGCGCCGGGCGCAAATCAATAAGGGGTTGGTCTGAAGTAGGTTCATTATTCATAGGTGTGGTTTGGGCGTAACGTCAAATAAACCAATCAGAACGCTATCCAACATTCCCTTTAAACGCAAGGGCGCAAGTTCCATGGCGGGTTGCTATTATTATGATGGATTTACCAGGTGCACGCCAGGAGCGGTTCACAGCCGAGGAGACCCACGTTCTTGTAAGAGCAGTCAAAGACAGAGAAGTTGTTTTGTATGGGGATAGGAGAAACCCGCCCAAATCAGCGTAGGTTAAACAGGCGTGAGAGGAAATAGCCACAGTCTCATCAGCTGGCATCCCCATCATTGCGCCAAGCGCTACAATGATGTCAGGAGACGCGGAAATCCCAAGCTTGCCAGCATAAATCGGGCACGCCGTGTAACAGGAGGTGGATCTGCCTCTACACAGACGCCAGTAGAGGACATTGCTGCGTCCACCCTTACCGCTGAAAGGGTTTGGGGGCTTTGAAATCGGACCCAAGAAACGCAAGCAAGGTCCAACCCCAAAGTACTCTTACAAATCAAGTTCATATACATTAAGGTTTCTTATGAAAACATTTTAATTATTATTTACATAAAATAAACGTAATACAGCCACACAACAAACTTATGAAAATATTTTAATGGTTATTTGCATGAGAATTTTGTAACGCAGCCACACAATAAATAAAAACTATCACCACAATGCTCACCACTATGATTCCCCTTATCTCGTGTATTAATATTTTTAAGTGTAACAATTTATGATTTGCAAAAATAACTGTTGCATCTGTGTAGATTAGATGCAAAGTGTATGCGCGTTGTGCACGCTATACATTATGGTCAAGCATGCGCCCTTAAAATAGCATAATGAACAACGCGCAACGCGCCACTGACTTTAAACTTTTTTTTCTGGTCAGTGGCGCAATTGTTTTTTGAAACTGCACAATAGCATCAGGGATGGTTTGCGCCGGAACACGCCTCTTTTTTTGCGCTGAACTGCCCAGTGAGCGCAAGTTCATTCCCTAGTTTGCCGACGTGCGTCTGTGGAGGGAAAAACCCGCTGTGCGCCGGTGCAAAATACGAATGATACATGCGTCACTGACAAAGTGAATTGCGCTGGGTGCAAGAAAGGGCCCTTGGTCTTTTACGATCGGATAGCCATCTGATCAGAGAAAACGCATGAGGTGCAGGTTTAGTAAAGGTTGTGGGTTCAAATCCCAGGCAAGACACATACTGATAGAATGTATAGCCTGAATGCACTGTAAGTCATTTTGGATAAAGGCATCTGCCAAATGCATATTTGTAAATGTAATTCTAAGATAAATCACTGAAGGGGTATGATTAAGAAATGTAATTATTCGCTGCTAATTGATACATTACAGCTTATATTTAAGTCTGTATTGCACACAAAGCTATCACATGGGTTTATAAGACAGGGTAACATTAGAGTGAGTAAAAAATGACAGTGTGTTTATTTTAAGTTGTCTTGTTTAGAAATTACCTCCAATAAAAGATACAAGAGAATATTATGAAGAATTGTAGAGTATTTTTTTTGCAAACATTTAGGGTAAAAGGAAACAGATGCTCGCAACTCAAATGTAAGTAAAAATCAGGCAAAACACAGTGAGGAGTTATTCTACATGAATTTCCAGCGTAAATCAATTCATGAAGCAATATTGCAATTAAAATCCTTAAGGCAACAAGTGTCCAGAGGCCTCTCACTCCTTTTTTCTCCCAGTGGACTAAGAATGGAGTAATGAGAGGGTGGGAGGTCTGGAGATCCAGAGCTCACCTCATTTCCTCCATCTATTGCATGAGTGGCCACTTAGTACTGTGTACAAGGGTACCAAGTTGGGAGAGGAAGGAATGGAGAAAAAGAAAGGGAGAGAGAGGCCATGAGGATCAGAGAGTTGAGCGTAAGTGCAAGGAAGGGGTGCAAATGAAGAAAACAAGAAGATAAATCGAAGAGGATGAGAGGAGTAGTTTTAAAATAACCCATTCCTATTTTAAACTGAACCAGAGTTTAGATAGACTTTTGAGAAGGAAAAGTGTGGATGAGGTGTGCGAGCGAGTTTTATAAGCTCTGTCTGCTGCGAAATAAATGTGTCTTTCTCTGGGCAGTGGGGCCACCCACAGCAGTACAACCCAAACAAAGATGCCTCTGTTTGGGCCTCCCGCTCCCAAAGAACCCCTTGAGTATCTGGAGGTCTGCAAGAAACCTGCGGGACCTATTCATTTACCCATTCACACACACATACAAGTACAGGTCTGCACAAATGCATGTACACATACACACACATATTACACAGCACTGCTAATTAATCCAGAGATTACCGAACCAATTACAACCACACTCAATCTAATTAGAAATTATTTAAAGCATTTTCCAATTAGGCTTTACACACCCATTAAAAAAAGACCACCAGGAAACAGCTCACAGAGAAAGGAATGAGCATGCCAATGTCTGCATCTATTTATCATAGCCATCGGGCCACCTCATAAATTATACCCGTCCCCAAATCAAGCAATCAAATAAAGGATAAATACACACGTAGCACCTTAATGTTACCACACCCATGTTAACACATAAACACAATGTTGCTTTAAGTCTCCTACAAACATTACTGGAGAGTTTTGTCAGCAACCAGTGGTTAAGCATTCCAGTGCCAGATTCAGCTCGTGTGAAAGATGAGAGAATTGTCAATCCCAGCATCCTTTGAGTGAACCCCTAAAGAATTTGACACCATGACAGGCACGTCAATACGCCGCACAATTCAAGACAAATCCTCTGTTTTTCTATCAAACAAATTCCTGTCATAAAACAATACTCTCGCCGTCTCTCTCCGCCCACCACGACTGTCTCCTCCACCTTTCCTATTCCTTCTCCTACACACACACACACACATAACTACTCTATCTCTCTCTCTCTTCACCTATTTGCGACTCAGTCTGTCTCTGAGGGATTGCTGTTCAGCGGTTGTCAGGCTAAATTGAAAAGATGATCCATAGAGCCATGGGGTAAACACAGGAGCCTTTTGATCTGAAGAGTCCACAGTTAAATAAATAGAGAAGCGAGCGCTCCGCGCCACACGGCCCCTCCGGGCTTCATTAGTCTCCAATTACAGGTTCATTCATCTGTGAAATGCAGAAATGCAACAGCTGTATAAACCGCTTATGGAGCGCCAATTTGCTCGCTATCCACAACACTGATGCTATCAGAACCTAATATGGTACAGTATTTATCATTACATAATGTTTGCAGGGCTGTCTACAGTAATTCTGGTAATTAACACTAGGTCTAGTCTGAGGTCTGCCTGTGTTACAGGGCTACATGAGTCCAGATTGAAGTGTTAACAGCAGGTGCAGACTCATCAACACTTATACACAAATAAACACACCGCACATGTGTTGAACCTGCTGAAAAACATAAGCAAAGTGTAAGCCAATTTAAAAATGTAACTTTTTGATCTTTCCTGGTCTATATTTAGGCTCTGTGAAAATATCAATGTATGCCTGTTTCTCATACTTTTGGAGAAATGCTTTGGTCAGGCATATAACTTGATTTGTATTTACACACAGTGGCAGAATAGTAAACACAACCTTAAACAGGGTACAAATATCTTAAAGCAGTGGTTCTCAAACTGGGGGCCGCGTGATGGTGCCAGGGGGCCCGAGTTTTATGTCATCTTATAAAATACATTCATTTATCATGAATTCTGTGTAATTAAACATAAAAGGCTACTAACCAACAGCACTACTTTGTATTAATTAATATGTTTTGTTTAATTAAAATGTTACATTTTAGTTTTTTGTCATAATTTTTCTTTGGTGGGGGGGCCGCAAAGGATTGCACCGTACACAAGGGTGGGGGGGGGGCACACGGAAACAGTTTGAGATCCACTGTCTTAAAGTTTACCATTGTCTAAAATGGGTTATGAGTTGACTTACATGAGGGTAATCCTTCTGTAATTTTATACAAAAATATTAGGGATGCACCGATACCACTTTTTTGGAATACGAGTACAAGTACGAGTACTTGCATTTCAGTACTTGCCGATACCGATACAGAGTACTTAATAAAAAACATGATTTAAATTTACAGGTAACAGCTTTAGTCATATAATTTGACAAAAAAAACAAAGGACTAGTTTTCCAGTTTGTTGTAAACTCTGCCTCTTTGGACAACACAAGAGGCATTAACCCCTTACACGCCGCTCAAACATAGACATTTCTCAAACCATGGTATCGATTCCAGGTATCGGGGGACTTTTAACGAGTACGAGTACTGGTATTGAGGCCGATACCCGATACCAGTATCGGTATCGGTGCATCCCTAAAAAATATTGCATATTTAGAGCAAGAAACAAACTGATATCACAAAATATCAATTAATTAATTAAAGATTGTGCAGTTTTTCCATTCATGATGATGTCACTTCCTGGAAAATGATGTCATTAATGACATTAGGCTTGTTTGAGATGCGTCTTGCCTCGCCTGAAATTTAGACGAGAGCAGGCGGCTGCAGTCGAAACGTCAGCAGAGATAGAGATCACGTTTGCCTATTTTATCGCGTTTGCCTATTTTATCGCGGATTAAACAGATGCAACTGAAATATCAATAAATGCATTAACATAAAGATGTTTATTAGGAGAATCAACGAAGATAAACTGTTCATTACTGGAAAAGGCTACTTAGTAAATGTTGGGATGTATAAATCTAGCGGTGGTACAAATTATTTTCTGTGGTGTGAAATATAAACAGCTCACAGTACAAATAATTCAGCACATACAAAAGCTATTAAAATATAAAAAGTAAAAAAATATTAAAACAACTATCAAGTTGCAAGTCGGACGTAACTTGGACACTTTTCTGACAGGCATGCATCTCGTACCGATCACCGATGATCAATTCTGCAACAAGCTTATTGCTTTTGTTTAAGGTCACGTTCTTCCTAATCCCATTTTTCAAACTTAAGTTAGTGTGTAACGTTGCTATAATAGCATAAATAATATTTGTAAAATGATAAAGCTCACAGTTCACTGCCAGGCGATATATTTTCTTTAACAGAATTCCCCTTTCAAAGCCTACAGCGAACGGCCGGTTTGGACTACAGCCCTCTACTTCGTGATTGAATGACGTCAATATAAGTTTTTGACCAAACTCCGCCCACAGGAACACGTCAGTTGGCAGCTAAGCTTAAAGCGTAACTAAACCCCTGGTCAGAGCCTGACTCCACCCACTGCAATATTTGAAAAATGCAAGAAAAGTGGGCAGATCCCAACGGAGATAGAGGGGACGAACTAAGTGTGTGGTGAGATCGTAACAAGGGCGTGGTGAGCTTGAACCTGCTTACGTCACGAGTCATTTCTTGGACCCAACATCCAATAGAAAAATTCAACTGCAGTAGCCACCGTTCAACCTCAAGAGGGCAGCACTCAGACGTTTTTACACCATATATTGTAGTATTGAAACACTTTATATCCAAATGTCAAAAAACTTACTAAAATCAATGAACAGCACTAATAAAGCATCATTCTTACAGATCATTAACTAAAAAAAGTTGGTTTGGGGTTTAGTTACTCTTTAAAGGGCTCTGGCTAAGCTAAGCTGCTATCACAATCAGAACTCGTTACGTATTTCTGAAGGAGGGATATATCAAGGAAGACATCAGCCCACTTTTAGGACTGTGAAAACAGCGCTATACAGATAAGTAATTTGTGTGAAAAATACCACGTTTTTTTTTTACACGTGAAACATGAACACATGTTATATTGCGCACTGAAACACAATCAAAGCTTCAGAAACACAGGAAGAGTGGGACCTTCAAAAGGATGTTATGTAAGACTAGTAGGATAAAAAAGTGAAAATTAGGACATATCAAAAATACACACTTAAAAAAAAGGTTTGAAGAGAAGAACCATTTCATATCTTTTCTTACCTTTATAAACCTTTTGTGCAATAGCAAGAGTGTATTATGATTATCAATTAAAACAATTAGGGCTGGAACGACGCGTCGACGTAGTCGATTACGTCGATTACGTAATTACGTCGATTTGCCGGAAATGCGCCGATGCGTCGCACTGTTTACATTTTGAAATGAAGGCGGGCTTCAGCTCCGACCGGGTGATACAAGTGTTATACCAAACAGACAGAACGCGATCAAAAGTGTGGGAATACTTTAAGCAGAGACCAAATAAAACACATACTGTGTAAAACTGAAATGGCATACCACAGCAGCGCAACACCTGTGTATGATCATCTTAAAAGAAGAAAACCTGGTGCTCTCCGACCTCAAAATGACGAGACGTCAGCGTAAGAATTTGAACTATTACAGTAAGTTTTTATACTTACTCTATAAACAATAGAATCAATACATATTGTGCTTAATACAGCTGCGTTTACATCTTCGTTTAATATGAGCTGCGAGACGACTGACAGACGCGACATTGCATTGCTTCTGGGCAGTATGTTGAAACAGTAAATAAAGAGCAGGACATGTTTTTATATTAAGAAGTTATGAAATAATAAGTTACTGTCACATTGAGAACTGATAGGCATGTGCCCGCGTGCACTGAAAGCCAGCTGGCAGTGCGGATTTCCCAATGAACGTCTTTTTTGCGAATATGTGCACAGATATTACAGAAGCTCGTCTTGTAAGGTATTCCTGACATGCGTTTATTTAAAGTAACAGCGGCGTAAACGCTGTTTATAAAATATTAGAAGATCATACTAACTGAACTTGTTTTTTACCCGGAACTTAAGAAAAGTTAAATGTTAAAGTTAAATGAGAATGCAGTACTACTAATAGTAATAATATTAACAGTAATAATATAACCATTACATTTTATATAAGGGTTCATGAGTCACAATGAACTTATTTTTACTTCAGTCTGAACTAATGCTGAGTTAATGCATGTACTAATCATAAACTAATGTTTAAAATATTAATATATGCCTATTTTATTGTTTAAGGTGAATAATGCCTCTTTTAAAGTGGCACTGCCACTTTATTTTTCATGTTGAAAATTTTGGTTTGTGTGTTTGTTTAATTAAGAAAATTCTTAAATAAAATGTTGGCGTTAATGGCAGATGTTACATTTATTATTTGTTGGGGAATTATATGTATAAAAAAATCATTAGACTATTCGATTAATCGAAAAAATAATCGATAGATTAATCGGTTGAAAAAATAGTCGATAGTTGCAGCTCTAAAAACAATATTCCTAAAAAAACATGTTTGCCACAGTCCCCATGTTCATTTAATTGTGATACTTTGATTTAAAAAAAAAAACATTATTTTAAGTCTTATAAATTATTAAATGTTAACAATTAAACTAATTCATATAATTAGGACATCAACATTTGGTGTATAACAGCACAGACCTTATTATAAAAAACTGATGTGAGATAATTGTGCAAAGAAACCATGTAAACTGAAAGCATAGTATATGAGGAAATGTTGAAAGTGAGTGAGAGGGAAAAGAAAACATAAAAGAATGGGGGAGGAGAACCACACACAACATAACCAGCCTTCTTTACTTCAACAAGCATAAGTGCCATCCTGATTATTGTGCTACACACACACAACATAGTGCATCCCTTCGGACTGAGGCACAATGGGTTTGTGAAAGTCATCAGCCCCCTCCCCCTAAAAGCGTCCCTCCACCCCCCTCTGGGGTCTGTTTCATCATTTTAATTAATTTCTAATCAGGCGACAGTAAACTAATCAAGGTCTGCATAAAAACATGGGCGGCTGTTATTTTTTTTTTACTGAGGAGTCACCACAGAGTCTGACTCCTGCTGAATACTGAGCACTGCAGCCAAATCCAGCCTGTGGCCTTAAACAGTACATAATAGTACATAAAACTAATAACAATCTGAAATATGCTGAACTTAAAATATAATTAAATAGATTACAGTCTTTGTTTTAAATCAGAATGAACCAATAGTCTGTGTGTAATGTTTTTAAATATAGAAGACGATGAAGAAAAACCTCTCTACTTCTGAAATGATCCAAATTAAAAACGATCCACTAACACGACTCAAAAACCTGAATTGCTTTAACATGTTTTTCACATTGATGATCTGTTTTGCCAGATTTTTACTGTTTATACATTACTTCTTATGGGTTGAATAAAGTATATAGATTCATGACAAATGCTTCCCCAAACACATGCATATTTGCAATATGTCTACATTTAATGTACCATTGTCCTCTCTCCGTATTTGGAAATCTGAATGTTGAGACAAACTTATCTGCCAGAAAAATGAACGACATGACAAGCACTTGCTAACAGCCAACCTGAGAGAGGGGGAGAGTGGATTATACATGGAAATCTCTAATCTCTCTCAGGCCTGTAGGATTATTCTGCTCTCTCTCAGTGTTAACGGACATATTTACCCATGGTGAGTATATTTAGACTCTAAATTCCCCTGCTCCCTCTTCTACCCACTGGCTGGCACTGGGAGAAGCAGGGGAAGGGCGCCAAGCATGTGATGATAATACAGAGAGGGAAAGAGAGAGAGACACATAGAGAGAGAGAGAGAGAGAGAGAGAGAGAGTATACCCCCTCAAGCAGAAAGAAGAGAGAGAGGATTAGCACTCTCATCTCCTGGTGCATCATCCACTCCCTCCACTGATGCCATTTCATGATATCCAACAGCACAGAGGGATGATCCCATTACACGCCAATGAACAGTCCGACCAATACACAACCACAGCAACCACATTACACAATTACAGCACACCGGACGCCAATACACAGCCAATAAATGCTGCAGGACCAGTCCATTCTCCAATAAACAACCTCTCCGGTCAACTATTACAACATGCTTATGAAGTACAGTAGGCCTTTACACCATAGGTCAAGTAATAGCCTCACAGTATTAATGAACACAATTGCAACAGGGTTCACACAACAGCAATTCAGCTACTAAAGATTCAAAGAAAGCACATCTCAAAAGAACATTTTTGCATTTATTCAAGCCTTAAATGTTTTTTATTCACAACTCTAAGTACATGTTTGGCACTGAAATGGAGCCATTTAATATCTATAAACTTTTTAACCATCAGTGCATCAGTATGATTGCCATTAAAACTATAAATGAAGTCATTTACAGAAATGTACCGCAGTTCTTTCAACTTTTACAGATCAAATGACCCTATTCAGATGCTCTGCTAACCCAACTGAAAAAAAAAGATTTTTAAAAACAAAGATACATCGCTGATGATGAAACAGGAAGTAAAAAAGATTCAGGTTTTCAAGGTCTTCAACCAGATATGCAGTGGCTGTCTAAAATATGGGTGAGAGAGATGAAGAGGAGTCTTTAAACCTTCTTACAGGTGTAACTTCACCTGGCTCGCCTCCTCCACCTGTCTCCATCCTTAATACTCCCAGATGGAGCCTTAGGTGTCTGTTAACCTTAAATGTGAACTTGAGAGGCATCACGTAACAGCTTTACATTCATCCGTCATAGATGAAAGGCAAATGACTGATAAGAGTGTCTGACTTTGATGTATGAGCTGAGGAAGCCAGAAAGACCGCAAATGACAGCTTCAGCAGTCATTAAGGGAGTCTAAAGGAGCAAAGGCCAGTTAATCCATCTGATCCACAGATTTATTTCCAGTTCATAATGGATAAGAGACAAGGGGCAAAAGGGGCAGATTCAGATATTTTTACTGTTCAAATACAGGAGGTGGGTTTATGTTTCCTCTCTCATCTCACTCTGGAGAAAGGCCTGAGGTCTGAATTTAGTTTATTAATAATTTTAGGTGATGAAGGTGAATCAAATTAATAAATGCTAAATGAAACAAATGCTTTTTAAAGGTAAAACATGTAGGCTAGGTTGTGAATGTGGGAGATGAGAGCAGAAGGGGGCATCTTGTTACCAACATGCGGGGGCAGAAGCTGAACACCCCTAATCGTGCCTCTAGCACAGCAGATAGGAGGAGTAAAACTGAACCGGTGAAGAAATATGGGAACCTGACCAAGGAAATCCTGTTCTTAAGATTGGCAAGCGTAGAATCGGCATTGGAGTCTAAAAAAAATAAAATTGAAGGGATTTGGGATTTCACCAAAATACTAAACCCAGAAGGAAAAGTGTTTGTTTAATTTTTCCTTTATTCTTTTAAGTCATTTCTCTTTTGCACTAAGAGGGGCCTGTAGGGCTACGAAGGTGAACTCAATTGAGATTCAGTTGAGAGGATGGTGCAAAGAGCCACAGGACAAACAGCACTCAAACGATTTTACAGTCTGAGTCCAAAGAAAGCACATCTCAAAGAACAGTCATGCGTCTATTCAGGATCAAACAGCCTTAATTATTTTTCATATTCACACTAACAGCGCCAACAATATCCCTGCCACTAAATATATCACTTCCTCAGGCAAAGATTACATGTTGCTTCATTTGAGGTTTCGAATTACCTAATAAAGAACGCAAAACAGCCGGTACGCTCAAATAAGCAACAAATTAATTAAGAGTTTGCTACGCGATGGAGAAAAAAAGGGTTAATGGCTGAGTCATTCTTGCATGATACCGCGACATAATTGCAGATTTTTGCATCATTAATTTCTTGTTTTGTTGGCACGACACATTTAAAACCATTTGAGGTGGCACCATGAGATTTGGCAGCACACATCAGTAAAATTTTTAAATATGTACACTGATCAAGCAAACAAATAATACAACAGACAAAAACCAGTCCAGCATCCTTAAAGGGGACATTTCATAAGACTTAAGATGTCAAATAAATGTTTGCTATATATGAGAATGAGACTTTGTAGGTCTGAGCAAAATTGTGCCGTTTTGGGTGTGTCCTTTAAATGTAAACGAGTTGATCTCTGCATTTAATGGCATTGCTGTGGTTGGATAGTGCAGATTAAGAGGCGGTATTATCCCCTTCTGACATCACAAGGGGAGCCAAATTTCAATGACCAATTTTTTCACATGCTTGCAGAAACTACAAAACTAACTTACTGTTGTTGTTTTTTCACATTTTATAGGTTTATAAAAGCACTGGGGACCCAATTATAGCACTTAAAGGAATAGTTCACTTAAAAATTTTAATTCTCTCGTCATTTACTCACTTTTATGTTGTTACAAACCTGTATTAAATCATTTGTTCTGATCCCGAAGGAAGATATTTTGATATTTTTTTACTGTAATTCAACTACTTTTAGAGGAAATTAGCATGTAACGAAGTATTTTTTTTTAAATCAAGTAACGCAGTTACAATTACTGAAATTTAGGTTGTTTTCACATATATTGGTGCGCACCGTGGTGCGGCCTCGGAGCGCACCAAAATACATTGTATCATTTTTCAGTTAGTGCGGTCCGTGTTCACATATATATATTTTTTACTTTACTCGAAATGCCGCACCGTACACCATGTGACAACGGTCAGCGCTGTCATTGGTCTCTGACAGCTCTTACCGTCTCATGACCACCCCCACGTTTCCACGACAACCAGCTTGACAGAGAGAGCGCAGCTATCAAGATGTGGAGATAAACGATGCACGCCTTTGTGAAGTTTCTTTGCTTTAACGCGAAATTGCGTAGCTGTTCTATTAAAGCCTTTCTCACGGAGCCGTTTGCTAAAAAGCCCGTAATGTCACTATTTGTGTGTGGAGGACAGCTATGCATTTATAAAATCATCAGCTCAAACGTAAAGGAGACAGCGAATCTCTATGCAACGGACCAGGATTGGCTTGTTTGTTGTTAACCCACAATATAACACCAGGCTCACGTCACAACGAAAGCCCAGTTGCTCAAACATGTGGAGAACTTCCTGTATTTGGTTCGGCCCGAGGTCCAGCAGTGTTCACACCACAGGTGGGTCGCCCCAGAGTTCGGCAACAGCCGCTCCGAGACCACCTGTTTAGAGCGGTCTCGGAGCGGTCGTTTAGTGCGCACCCGAGTGCGGCTGTTGTGTTCACACTGACCCAAACGCACCGTACTCGGAGCGACACGTCATTTGGGCCGACCTAAACAGTGTATATGTGAAAACACCCTTAAATGAATCACAAAATAGAGTAACCAACTCATTTAAATATCAGTAATTGTAACTGCGTAACTTGATTTAAAAACAATACTTCGTTACATGCTTGTTACCGCTAAAAGTAGTGGAATTACAGTAATGGAATTACTTTGTAATGCGTTACTCCCTTCACTGTTTTTAACACAACTTGTGTTGGCTCTTTCATTTAGTTTAACATGAAATAACGCCTTAAATGGCATGACACACACAATGTGTAAACAATTAACACATGATCTTTTGCAGTGAACCTTTTAAGCACCTTAATTTTTAAGATAGGTGAGAGAAATTAATTACATAGGTGGTTTTCTGACCATCTCAGTATGAATCTCTGGTGAATTTCTATTGCAGTAAATTGGGCTAGAAAAATCTATTTACATATTATTAGATTTAATATTTTCTGGAATGGGATGAGCATTGTATTCATTTTATTATTTAGCCTGCATTCAATTATTACAAAATCTTAATCAGTCCTTTTGCCATTTCACCCCATAATGCTCATACTGACACTTCAATTAAGGTCACCTTTATAAGAATACATTTTCAATTAAGTTAGCAGATAATTCATTTCTTCTACACATTTTGAAACTTAATACTGAAAATGGTGTTTAGAATATTTAGGATTTCAAAACATGTTTAAAAAATCTGAGCCATAGAAGATAAAAAACTTGTTTTTTTAAATTAAATGTTTGAGAAGTTAAATGTACAATAATGAAAAAGAGTAACTGAAGCAATAGAGAAAAGCCCTGTGTTTGTAAATATGAAGGCACAGTCATCATAGAGGATTACAGCATTAGTATTGTTTGGGGGTAATTGTTGCATCACCAATAAATGATTGCCATTTATAATAATAGAATGAATACAAAAAAAGTAAAAGCCTTTGTTATTATTTCCTCTTTATATATCTGTGCAGCCCAGGATCATTCGGTTCAAGTGTGACAGTATATATCCCTCCAGATTGAATAAATCGGAAATGACACTAATAGCTTTGTAAAAACATGTATCGTCTGTAAGAGACCAAGTATTTTAAATCACTCCCAGCATGCGCATGATCCGCCTTTTAAGATGAAGGCCCGAAAGGTTGACACCACTCTCCTGTGATGCAGCAGGACCGAGAGATATCTCAGCTTTAAGCCACCTGTCAATCTTCCATGTACCTCCCAGCGGACACCCCACCCACCAAGCCAAATTGCAGCTGGGCGTGCGCGCGGGTGTGTGCGCGAGTGTGTCGGGGGGCTCGAGGGACGTTGCACAAAAGAGCGGCGAGCTGACCAGCGCTCAGGTGAAATTGAATTGGAAATCTTCCACGACTCGTTAGCATAAGAAAAGAGCGTGTGGCTTTAGACAAAGACTCCTCTTCTCATGCAGAAAATCAATCTCTCCTGGGGCTCGGCTATTGTTCATCTCCACAGTACAGGTGTCCCTTCAATGGTCCTTAATCAAAAGTGTCAAAACAAAGTTAGGAGTTATCTCCCTGCCGCTGTCTGTTGGACCGCGCGTGCGAGCATACGTGAAAAACCGTGCCGTGAAAAGATGCGCATGCGCAACTCTAAGCAACGTTACATTGAACAAATGGAGATTTTCAGGAGTCTATCACAAAACATCATGCACTTTCGGATGTATCCGTCGATATTCAATTTGTTAAGCTACCCACTGTTGGACCTTGAATCTGACACATAAAAATTGGTTTACAGGATAGAGGGAAATAGAAGTGTACTTAGAAATGTCCCTCGGAAAGCTCCGCAGTTTTCAACCTTTCACGGAGGCCGCGACTGGCGGGGTGTGTTTGTCTCTTAACAGGGACACCAGGAATTGGCTGAGTGTATTGAGACTGTAATACAATAAAGCAGCATCTCTTCTCTGTCTGTCTCTCGTACACACGCACACATGTACACAGGCCCTTGACAAGGCTGTATGTGTGCCCTTCTGAAGCACAGATTAAATAAACTTCTGGAAAATGAAATACCACAACCATCTCTCTGAAAAAGAGCCAATGCCAGTGTACCACACCTAAGGTCATTTTCACTGTGTGATAAGAGCATCTATTCAAAAGACATCTTTAGGACAAAGATCATACTATCATCCTGATCAAAATCATTTAAAAAAAAAAACGGCGATCTGCATTATCTGTGATTCAAACTAATTTAAGAGATTTAACTAATTAAATACTCCAACAGGCCATCTTCAAATGTTGCATCTCCAAAACCGTTGCAGTTAAACCTTATCTCCCCAGGGTCCATCCTTTCAAAACTCATAATACGCTTCAGCCTGGTCTCGTGGGTCATCCCAATGCAAACATCAAGTTGATTAAAAATCACTTATCAGAAGAGAAAAATGAAGCCGTCTCATCAGCCTGACGGTTCCACAGAGACTTAAGGGAGATCAACCGTAAATAATAAAATGCTAGGCTGAAATCCATCACATATGCCCATGAGAAAAAAGACAAATCGTAGATCTCTTGAATATCTCAATTATTTCTCCTGATATTAAAATGAGAGCAAATGGAAATATTAACTCTTGTTGTTCATTGTTTAGTGGTAAACTTTGAAAGGAGACATTTTTTTTTAGAAAGTGCTTTACTGTCCGTTTCAGAGTCAAAACAGAACCACATCACATTGATGTGCTCAGATGTATAACAACTTCAAAACAAATGTCATATCTGATGCTCTTTATAGATGGTTTCATCGGATGCATGATGTGCGGTGACGCAATTACGTGTCTGAGCTGAACTTTACTTCCAGTCTTTGTTTGCGTAATGGTCTGACTAGTGTCTTAACTGAACTCTGGAATAAATACCTCATTGAAAATAAAATAAAAATTTGATTTCCTAAAGAAAAGGAAAGACGGCGGACATGGTTCAGCGCTATTTGATGGGAGGTTTGGCAGCAGATCTGTAGTTAAGATTGTATACATTATATAGTACACATTTTACAGAGTAACGTTAGCTAAGTGTAGTTTTTAAAACGCCTTAGCTATGTTTCAAACTAAGATAATCTACTTGTTATTTATTTTGCTTGTTATCAGAAATAAACTACTCTAAAAGGACTTTGATGTTATTGATTCTTCACAGAGTTTACCGCAAGTTACGCGTGTTCCACGAATGCTGTTTGTTCATGTTGTTACAGCTGAAATCGTCTATATTGGTATGTTTAAAAAAATATATGTTTGTCAAAAGCGCCAAAAGCCCTGTGCTTGTGGTAAATTCGGCAACATATAGCACCAGTGTGCTCTGGCGACCCAAGTTCAATTTCCATCTCAGAGGTCCTTTGCCGATCTTGCTGTGCTATCTCCACCCTACACTTTCTGTTTACTTTCCACTATGCTGTCAAAATAAAGGCATAAAAAGTGCCAAAAAACATAACTCAATAAATTATAAGTTTGAAAGTATGTAGTTTCTATTCTTATGAAATTATTACCAGTGGAATAGGAGCTATCTGAGGGGTTATAAATAAATGGGACATGTCATGAAGTACAAATTACAAAATGTACTCAACAAGTGTGCCAGTCTGTGATGACGTAAACAGGTGAAGGTGGAGCAATGCAGCTGGGGATGACAGGATTAAAACGATATCACGAAAAAGTCCTTTAGTCCATCACTAACAGATGACGGAACCCCACCAACATACAACAACCCCACAACCTCAAAGCAAGACTCCGCTTATAAACAGATCTTTTAGCTTTTTTGTATGTTCATGTAGTTTAATTATTATTAAGTATTGTGTTAGCAGCAGCATAAAGGTCATGGCCTTGATTCCCATGGATCTCATACATGTATAGCTTGAATGTGCTGTGTATGTCGCTTTCGATAAAAGCATCTGCCTAATGCATAATGCATAATACATTTCACTATATTTGTAGTACGTTGTGCTTTGCTTAGACTATGTTCACAATAAACATTCAACTAACCCATGTGTGTTAACCATGAGCAATTACACCGACATCAGACCTGAACAAATAATTGTAACTCGGCATTAAGGATTATAATGCAAACATAGCCTCAATGAGTCCAGACATCTGATGTGAGACTCGAGGGGGCACTTCGCAACAAAAAAGGATCAAGGGGGCATGACAAAAACAGAGCCGCCAGTAATCCCTCTGGCAGCTATATTGGATCAACCCTAATCTGTCTGAAGATGAAGCGTCTACAGTACCTCAGAAGGATTAGATCTAAAAAGCCTCTCTATGTTACCTTCAACCTCTGACTCCAAAGCCTTAAGGGCTCCATCTCAGCCTTCCTTAAGTGAAACTGACCCCAGTCTAATAGACACAGTCTGTCAAACCAGACACTGCAAGTTCTGGCAACACACTAAAGGTGCTAATGCCTTTTTTACAGATCAGAGGTTCATATCCTTCATGTTATGCAGGTGCTTTAGAACTGCTTTTATACATTGATCTTATAACTCCTAAAATTATGGTGGATTATATCCCAACAGCAAAATTAAACTTTCTAATGTTTTCAAGAGTAATGTTTTCTTCTTACACTCTCACTCCCAAGTGCACATTGTACCTAAATGGTGCATTTTATAACCTCAAAGGTACATATCTGTACCTAAATGGTATATATTACAGTTTATGCAATTTGCACACTTGTGAACAATGCTTGAACTCATGGTTGAAACCCAACAGTTGCATTAAGTTAACCTATGTCCATCTGACCCAGTCATGATTTAAAACAACCCAGCATTTCTTTAAGTATAGCAAGAGTCAAAAATGCCATGTGGCAGTCAGGTCACCCCTTTTGCTAACAGTGCCAGACACACAAAATGTATAAATAAATGTGGTAACAGAGTCTCTGACAGCAACATATTAGATTAATCTTTAAAAAGATACCGTGCCAAAACCCTTATTAATAAGACAGACAAGATAAAAGCCACGTGAGGTTAGTGAGTAGGAGCAGAAACGCTTTCCGAAAGGGTGTCGGAGGAGGACGGTGAAACACATTTGACTCCGTTTGATTATTCTCGTGTCAGAATGACATTGGAAATGACAACTTCGCTGGCTGACATACAGAGATGGACGGCTCTGACGGCACCACAACAGTCAACAGCCGATGAGTTCATCCTCTCTTTTAAAACCATCGTGATTGACAGGAAACATGCTGCAATGTTGTTCCATTCACCAAACTCACAAAAGAATGTGAACAATGGAACGAAACAAACAGAGTAAAACAAATGAGGAAAAAAGAAGACATTTTCCCAAAAACAACTCGAACAAACCATTTAAACCAAGGTAAAAGACCAAAAATGGCAAGGGCACTGCCAATGTTGTTTTTATACACAGACAAGCTGCAGATGCCTGCAAAGCAGAGCTTTAAATAACGGTCATTAGTAGTTCGCTGACCCTCGAATGACCTGCGCATCTAAGGACGGGGCGACAAGGTGCTCGGTTCAAACTATGAGCCAGTCAAGGTGAAATCCTTCCTCATGAGGCGGTGTGTTGAGATGAAGCGAAAGATACAGCATGCTATTGAAAAACAAGGAGAAAGAGAAAGCAATCAGAGATGAGGTGAGCGCACACCATGACAGGATCTCCCCAGGGTCAGGAAACAATGTCACATCCCACACAAAAACACTCGTAGGGTCATCAGAAAATACACCAAACTGGCCAAATACGTTGCCAGGCTGAAAATACGAGAAGATGGTGGAGGAAGTGAGTAGATGTTGAGCACAGAGGAAAACATACAGTAGTTTAATGATGTTAGGCACACTTTTTGACAACAAACTGTTAAATTTATAAGTTAAGCACATACTTTACATAAACCAGCTTTTGTTATTTTTGGCAACAATTGATCATCCATATTTAATTTTCACAGAAAATATGTATACACAAAATGTAAAAAAAACACTTTGAAAAAAAAACACAGTCAGTATTTAGTGAGTATTTAGTGTGACCTCCCATGACACTAAACACATCTTGAACTCTTTTGAGGAGACTGAAGTGCTGATGCCTGCAGTCATTATATTAGAATAAGAAATTATGATTTAATTTTATGTAAGAGCAGCCGGATATTATTGCAGAAATAAAGACTGACAGTGTGACACACTGAAGTGGCTTATTTTATGATAACATCCGTCTGACTGTACATTATCCTGCTTATCACATGGCTATTTACCTCATAAGTAAGGTAAGGAACATTAAATATTTATTTAATGTTAGGCAAATTTTTAACAAATGCAGACCTTCCACGAGGAAAACCCATTTATTTTCAGTGTTGTTCAAATGTCACAAACACACTTTTTAGTTTAATCATTTGTAAATATAATGTCATTTATGATATTAAAAGACATATTAATATTTATTTTTGTGTAATAATAAACTGTTCCTGTCAAAATTATTTGCAGCATCCAGGTCTCAGTGTTATTAAATTTGATCGGTTGTTATGTAAGGGATAATAGATGACGGGCCATTGAATAATAAGACAATAATGCAAACCCAAGGTGGTTATGCGACACGACGCGGACCGGAGTGCCGTTACACCGCGGGTGTGCATTATGTAAGGAATAATTACATTATGTAAAAGGAATAATTACATAGGCATTATTTTCAAATAATTCAAAGGACCGGAGTCAATTATTCCTCTTATACCACGGTTACCACAAACATTGCTCTGGTACCTATTTTTAAGACATTTGACAAGTTAGGTGTGCGGTTATCAGAAATTAATGCATACCCACGGAACATTTCTCAGCCAATCAGAATACAGCATTCAACAGACCCGTGGTATAATTTAAAATAATTCAAAGGACCGGAGTCAATTATTCCGCTTATATCACGGTTACCACAAACATTGGTCTGGTGCCTATTTTTAAAACATTTGACAAGTTAGGTGTGCGGTTATCGAAAAATAATGCACACCCGTGGAACATTTCTCAACCCATCAGAATACAGCATTCAACAGACCCGTGGTATAACTGGCCAATCAGAACCAAGCATTCCAACGAGCCGTGTAATAATTAGGTTTAAGAGAGCCTGTAGGTTCCTGCTCAAGTATAAGGGGAACTCACAATAAAAACAAAGTATTCTGTTTGTTAATACTGCATACAAATTTCTTGTATATTCTGGTGTTCTAATAAAGAGATGGAGAAATAATTTTATATGGTCACTATACCATTGCAAAAACAACAAATCCAATGGTGGCAGTGGCGTAGCGTCTGGGCATGCACGGTATGCATGTGCAAATGGGCCCGGGCCAACAGGGGGCCCCGGCCCTGGGCCCGCCCCAGCTTTGAATTAATTTTTTTTCAATTTAATTTTTATTTGTGGCAGCAATAAATATATTTTGTAGGCATATCATGTGTAGTGATTTCTTATTTCTCTGTAATGTCTAATTTCTCCGTCATTTCATGTTTGCGTTTATTACAATTTTTGCACTCCGCGGCTGCCGTAGACTACTACGCCATAATTTTTTCACATGACGCATCGCAGGGCCAAAAAAAAACAAAACACAGTGTGAGAGGTTATAGCGGCTATCTACATGAACATAAAGGATGGACAAATATAAACATAAAAGTGGGGCCTCAAAGAGAAAAGTAAAAAATATTAAAATATTTGAAAACGTTATTAAAAGTATATGTTGTTAACAGACCTGCGTGCCACAGTTAACAGTGCCAACGGGCAAGGTTGGCTTTGGCTTAAGGGGGCCCGTACATTTTTTTGCATATGGGCCCGGGAGTCACTTGCTACGCCACTGAATGGTGGCATGGTGGCCAAAGACTTTTGCACAGTATTGTTTATACTGTAAAACTAAGAAATAATGTGAAGAATTTTATGGCAGTAGCCCAGTATGAGAGGGCAGAAGAAATTTACTTCAGTGATGGAAAGAGAGACAGGTCTGCTGGAAAGATTAAAATGACATAATGACAGAGCCACGGAGTGATGGAGGAAATGCTGAATACAAAATGGAGTGAAAACAGAAAAGAGTGATGCAAGATGCGTAGAAAGCTGATTTACATCAAGATGGGCATGACTGTAAATGAGAGGCTCCTCTAGGGATTGTGACTAATTAAAGTGTCCCCTTTTAAACGGACTGAGATCAGACTGACAGGCAGCTGTTGGCGAAACGCTCAGTGTCAGAGGAAACATCCCATTATGCATTGCTTTCACAGACCATCCAACCCGAGCCCTAATTACAGTCTGGCCAAGTCAACGTCGGTTAGATTCAGGAACACCAACACTAATGTGCCATACATACTGTATAGTGCTCCATATGTGCACTCTGAAATCACACCTTCCGATGTCACTCAAATGATGGGAAATCAATTTTCGAACTGCGCCCCGAACACACGCTAGGACACAAACGCACAGTGTTGTTATGATACATTATGGTTCTTCATCTCTTTCTGCTGACCTCCGTGCGGAGTGAGTTCAAAAGGACTCGCACACAATCTCACACAATCTAGAAATGCTGAGACTAGAGGGGAATTGGATCACCTCTGAGCTGACCCAAACCACCGTGACCTCCAGCTCTGTGTGCCCTCTGGCGTTGGGGTGAGCTTTCAGTGCATCCAATCCTGACCCCTAGTCATCTCCCGCACCCTCTCGTCTGGTTTGTGCCCAAATCTCCATGAGATCCTGTCAGAGCCCATCAAAAACAAACACACAAACCTACGTGCTGATGAAACTTCTCTGCTACCTTCCTAAATGCTCAAAAAGGCAGAAACATTCTGCCTTGAGAGTCATGCGTGTTCAAACACACAGAAAAATCACCGGGCCTCATTCGTGAAACTTTTGTAAATATATATGTGAATTCATTCCACATAATTTTCTCATAAAGTGGATCTTCCTGAAACCTTTCCTCTAGATTTACAAAATACTTCAGATTTTATTGTAAAATGTGTGTATGTTAATGAATTCCAATCATTTGTAAACAGGGTGTGCATGCATGTTCATTCGCATAATCCCCACCTATGCACTACAGCTACGCAAAATTACGTATCTAGGAGGAATGATGTAATCCTTAGGACTCCATTCTCTGGTTTGGCTACACTACATTGCATAAATACATAAGAGATTAATATGCCTATTAATAAATTAATAAATTAAACTGTGTCCACCAAAGCGTTTTAAGCAAGTTGAAATGATACCTGGTGCTCTTTTGAAAATGACTAGCAAGTTGGTGCTTGAGAGCGCTTTGGAAGCACTGCAAATTATTCCTGGAGACGTGTTAGTTGCTGTGATTTGGAATATCCAAGAAAATTACATGTTACTAGTTTTTCATTTTGAAAAATGTTACTGGATATAAAAATGCTGTACCCATTAATATTAACGTCTTCTCCAGTTGTATAAGTATGATGGTTGAAGATAAAAAAATTTAAAAGACAGGACAGAGAACTCGTGAAATTTCATTATGATACATAGTGCATCAAAATGCAGTGTTATCAGTTTGTCTAGAATACAGAACAGTTGAAAGTTTTACGCAACATTTTCACGTGGTATAGGGAGCAGGTGTACGTTTTTTTTTTTTTTTTCGTACAAACTTAGGACCAATTTCATGAATTTTTGTTTCATAAATGAGGCCCATTATGCTTAATTTTATTGTCTTTTATCTAAACATGCTCACAACATAAGCACAACTGCTCTGTAAAAATAAGTTAAAGGTGCCAAAGAATGCATTGAAATAATATGTTAATAATAAAAATAATAAAAAATTATCCGGAAACGTTTTTACATATCCATATATAACCCTAGGATTTGTCATTTGAATGTAATGGTCTATTTTTGCCCTATTTGGAAGGGTCATGAATAATAATGTGGAGCTTTGCTCTGATTGCTCTGCGGCTCATGTCAGTAGCTTACATTAGTTAACTTTGAACTTAATTTAATGTGTAATTTAATGTTGGGGCGTATATCTCGACTGTAACATCACAGTCGGTGTTATGTTGAGATTGTCCTTTTTCCCAGCGGTCTTTGCATGCAAAAGGTTAACATAAAAACCCTGTTTGAGGCTCACGATATGTCATTACCATGTATAGAGCTCTTATTATTAATCTATGCCAAGGTAAATACAGTTTTATTTATAAATCTATGGCACCTTTAAGAAATTTTACTCAACAAGTCAAAATAAAGTAAATAAAAATTTGGGAGCCTGCATGTAAAAACCCAGCTGAAGTCAATTTTAGTGATTTACTGTTTTCTACATAAAATCATTTTACAAAATGCAAGGAACATTCAGTGAAAATATAACCTTGATATCGTTAATACAGATTGATTGAGTATGGTTACGTCAAAGATTGAAAGTAAAGTCAAATCAAACTTTGATGCTCCTATCTTTAGTTTGGATTTCACAGGTCGGGTCAGATTTGATTAAAGTGTAATGTTAGTGTGCAGTCAACAGCATTAAATCTTCATTGCCTCAACGTCCATGAGAACCTGTACGCTGGGCAATACTTTATGAAGCCCTGACATCCTTTGCTGTATCGTGCAGAAATGTTTTTCAGTCATTTCAGATAAGAAAATAAACATATTAGACCACATACATACAGCACTAAGAGTAAGGCTTTAAGTGAGGGTGTCCACATTTAGCATATAGTATGATTAACTTGCATAATACATTAAGTTTCATCATTTGCGTGGGCAAGAAAAGGTGGGTTGATGTTGTAAATGAAATAATTGATAAAAACACTCTGCTTCTGATTATTTGCACATTACTGACCAAGTCAAAAGGGTCCATTAGCAAAACATAAGAGGAAACATCCTCTAAAAAATTATTGTGGACACCCCAGAGCCGCAAACTTTCCAACCAACCAAACTCCCTCTCTCTCTCGCCTTTAATAAAAGCAATGAATAGTGAACTGGTAATAAAATGAAATAGGTGCAATATGGAGAGATACAGTAACCTTGTGGGTCAGAGCACTAATATGTTTTCTGGACTGTTCTACATATTCAACAAACCTCATAAAATGAAAGCGAGATGGAAGATAAAGAGCGGAGCACCGGCGGTTCATATTCATCCAATCATTAATGCCACAGCCTTTGAATGCAAGCTTTCGCACAGAAAGACGAATCCTCTCGAAAAATCTGGCAAAAACTAATTCCATTAAAAAAACAATTACAGAATTGAATCCACGTCCCGCTCTGAGGTCACAACTGCCATTCACCTCTCCATGGTTACTGTTTGTCTGCGTGTTGAGGTAATTATGGGCTGTTTAGGCGAGACCCCGGTGTTTGTGTAGCAGGCCTCAGTCTCTGCATCTGCATGTTACCACGGCTACCCCTGCGGCTTTGTCTCACCATGACCTGTATAATGAGTGTCACATTAGCAACACAACAAATCAAAACCCACAGCTGTCAGCCATATTGTGTCATCCTCTTTTAATTAATATGATAAGTAATGCTTATTAGACGAGTCCGCTTCTTTATCGCTTTTCAATTTGCCAAAATTTAGGCAAGGCTAGAAAAAAGGGGAAGCAGGGGTTTAGGAGACGAAAGAAAGAGAGTCAATACGAGGCGATGTTTTACACCACCCATTACGCTCTACAAACACACACACGCACGGCAAATTAAACCGTAACCGGCATTAGCGTTCATTCAGAGCCTTTTCCTCAATGAAAACTTCCCATTTCCTGTAAATTGGGAATTCTTTTTTGCACGAGCGCCGCATATGGAAAAGTTGCTGGAGCTAATCGCGCCTCATTTTTCTGGATGACATCCTGATGTTTTTTGAGGAGACGGAAACGTAATCACTGGCCTGTGTCACCTCCACGCTGACACCCGAACCTTTGCTCCTCAAGGAGGAGTGGAGAGCAAACCCCAGCTGACAGCGGCGCATGAGCTTATGAGAGACTGTGATTAAGCAAACGCTGCTAATCAATGAAACATTCACTTGGTTTCCTGCACCGCGACTCATTCCCGGCTCGCCCTTAATTGGACCATTCTCTGATAAATAAGATGAGTTTGCGTCCCACTTCAGCAATTGGCAAAAATCACTCGCGCGTCTGTCTCTCACATGCAACCCACACACATAGTAAACATACAAACGCGTACGTAGAGACATATTGACTGGGATTTGCAGGCACCGCGTGGATATATACACCCCCATAGAAGAAAGAGAGAGAATGAGTAAGAGCCCAGCAAGCAATAGCCGTCATTTCATCGTCTAGGTTAACTATAGACCCGATTGAGTCAGGCTATGAGTAACCCACTATCCAAAATAGACTTCAATATGTTGCTTTTGCCAAAATAACTTCACATAAGCAAAGTTGATAGTGATTACAAGTTGGTTAGACAAATGTTGATACATCTGGGCTGTGTTTGGATGGCTATTAGATGTCCTTTAAAACAGAAAAAAATTGCTTGCTTCACTGTCAAAAATAAAGGTACATAGCTGTCACTGGGGCAGTACCCTTCATAAGAGGTACCATTTAGGTACAAATATGTATCTTTGAACTGCCAATATGTACCTTTGAAGTACTAATATGCACTCTTTGGGTACAAAAGTGTCCCTTTTTGAACTTTTGTACCTTTATTTCTGAAAGTGTTGGAGAGATGTATACATTTACACACGTATTTGAGAAGAAGAACAAAAATAACTGAAATGAAGGTTTTTGGTTGATGATGGGTTGAATCATATTCGTGAAATGAATTCTGCTCAACAAAGCGACAACTGCACTTAACTCACCATGTTTACACTTTTATCATCCCACTTGTCTTACACTCAAAATAAAGATGCTACACAATGCCATAAAAGAGCCATTGGCTGTGGTGGTGGCCCCAGTTTTTATTAATGACATTTAAATTAATTTATCTTAAATTTTGTGTTATTAAACCTAAAAAAAAAAATAGGGCTATTAACCAACATCACTGTATCATTTAATATGTTGTGTTTCATACAAATTTTAAGTTTTAGATTATGTCTTACATTTTCTTTGTGGGGGCCACGAAGAGATGCATTGTACACAAGGGGAGGGGCACACAAAGTTTGAAAACCACTGCCATAACGAACCTTTAACATCCAAAGAACATCGCGATCACAAAAGGTATTTTCAGACTGGTAAATAAAATTGGTTCTTTTAATACCTTTACTTAATAACCGTTTAATACCTTTTTAATAGAACCAAATAGTTTTTTCTATGGCATTGATTTTTAAGAGCCTTAGTTAAGACTAAAAAAGCAGCACTTTTTAGTAATCAGTAAATCTGTGATCAATACCTTTGATATTTGGCCAAAACATTCATTTAACCCTTACTTGAAAGTTCAAAGGGCGAATGTAGCTATTTAACTGCACGGGTGAAATGTCCAATACATCATCTTTAACCAATTTGGACATAAACAAACAAAGTAAATTCGCCAGATCCTGTAAATTGCACTGACTGCGCTCCACAAACAGAAATGGCACACATGTAAGTGTCACTCAGTTTAAGAGAAAAGCACTCGTGTCGAAATGGATGGCATTACAGGCCTCTCCTGGTAGCACCATTGACTCAAAGCATCCACTTTGACAGGTTCGTGGATGCATGTCTGTGTGTTTCGTCTGACAGGTAAAGTGATGGCTGCACACACCTCGCCTCTCACTGTCAACAGCTCTCAGCGTTTAAGAGTACACTAAACGCCATTACAGATAAAACATACATAAATATTATTAGTGCAGTGAGTGGGGGTATATATGAGGTGGCCAGCTGAAACAAAACACAGGTGGACTGTAGGACCCCTGAACATTGTCACTTATGTGTTACTGAGCTTTTTTATAAGCAGGATAGATTTAAGCCTTTTACAGGAGTTTGCTTCATTGGATGCTGTACAGATTGAAGAAGCAAACAAGAATAAATAATATAAATTAATATATACAATTATATTAATATTATTTATTCAAATTAATTTAGGAATAAAGCTTCAGTAAAATTTACATGCAAAGACTAAAATATTCATTACAAGTAATTCAGATTTATTTAAGCTTGCACTTAACACAAATTGCTGTAGTTATGCAGCTGTTTGCAAGTAAGTTACTGTAGGTTTATGTTATTTACTGGCAAACGGTTTGTTCAAAGTTAAATGAACATTAAACACTAACAAGTCTTTGTCTAGAAAATAACAGCCTCATGCAAAGCATTCTGGGAACTAGAAATCCATATTAAAATTTTTCTGCTTTTTTCCTTCAGATTTTAGTTCCCAGAATGCTTAGCATGAGGCTGTTATTTTATAATTGCATTCTGCAAGAATAAAGACTTGTTAATGTTTAATATTCATTTTACTTTGAACAAACTGTTGCCAATAAAAAATATATATTGAAATCTAATGTAAGTTTCTGGAAAACAGCTGCAATTAATACAGAAAATGTTTACACAAACTGAAACACAAACTGTGTCACTGATCAACCTTCAATCACACCTAGGCCTTTTAACACTAGCGATAATACATAAAACTTTTACAAAACATTAAAAAATATCTTATTTCGGAAACACTTTACAATAAGGTTTATTAGTTAACATTAGTGAATGTATTAACTAACATAAACAAACCATGGGCAATACACTATTTATTAATCTACGTTAATGTTAGTTAATGGAAATAAAGTTTCTAATTGTTTGTTTATGTTAGTTCACAGTGCATTAACTAACGTAAACAAGATTTTAATAAAAGTAGTAGTTAATGTTGAAATTAAAATTAACAAAGATTAATATATGCTGTATAAGTGCAGTTCATTATTAGTTCATGTTAACAAATGTAGTTAACTAATGTTAACTAATGAACCTTATTGTAAAGTGTTACCCTTATTTCATAAGAAGATTAATAATATCTCAAGCAATCGACTATATGCACGATTACTGGTTTTCGATAAGCCAGCTCAGGCATTTCCAGTTAATTGTCAACTATAGAATGTCATTCTAAACTCGTTTCCTTCAAAAGATTAACATTTATGGTTCAATTTAATTTTGCTAAGGAGAAAAACACTGAGAGATGCAACAATGCTTAGCTGTTGTCCACTCACGACCCTGAAATGTAATTTTAATGAATTAATTACATCTGAAAAAAATCAATTAATACCAGGTATAACTATTTAACTAATTACATTCGGATTATAAACTAAGCTTTTGATGCTGTTAAATCTACCCTAGTATACTGAACATACCACAATACCATACAATGAGTGACAGTTCACCCACAGTGACAGGCTGGCTTATATTAATGCGCATGCTCTTAAAAATGGTCAATCCTAGATAATAAAATCACAGTGATATCTTGATTAACCATATCAAAAATGTTGACTTCAAAATACAGGCTAATTTTCATATTATTATTTGATTATACTTAGAAATTTGGATTCAGTGATCATGTAAATAAAAAACATTTACACTGGTGGCAAACTGCTGTAATGTTTTCTAACATGAATTACAAAGCAGAGCAGATATTTGCCAGGAATCGTATGAATGACAGTGTTGGAAATAAAAAATATTAGCACCTTTGTGTGGGCTCTTATTAAAATGACTGTCCTTGAAAAATAATTATCTAAAAATTTAGAGAACGCAAAGGCAAGTGCCATTCAAAAGTAAAAATATGCCACTCTTGTTTCCATGCTTTTATGTCAAATATATATATATATACATATACATATATATACATACATACATTTATGACATGGGTGCATTGATCACTGTTTGCACTATGATATTTTGAAAACAAAGTTATATAGCTTCACTGCAAGAACTTTAAAAGCTATAGGTAGAAAAGAAAAGAAGAAAAGTTACAATAGATACTGGCACCTATTGTGCTATAAGCCACATTACAAACTGCAAACTCACCTCACCCAATACTGACTCAGCCACAAGAGGAGAGACAAATTACAGAAGCAATTCACACGAACTGGCAAATAATGCTATCACATCACATCAGAAAATCAGCAGAGCTCCACTAATTCTCTCCCTAAATACAAAAAGACAGACAAAAGGAGATAAATGTTAAAGAAATAATAGTCATATATCAACTCTCCTCCGTACATGCACTGTCAATAGGACTGCGATGTCTTGATGCTAATCACCAGTGTTAGATAAAACTGCGAGGGTTAATGGTCCATATAGCCCTGCAGAGCATGAAGGATCAAGATAGCAGTCAGGCCTCTGTATCACTGCCCTCAACAAATCCATTGCTCGTGCGCTCAATGTCGGAGGACAGAGGACTTGTTAGGTGGGGGCAATCGATTCGAGCACAGAACACTCTTTTACTGCCCAACATTCAAAGCCGCCAAACTTATTGTAAAGACAGTGGTTGAAAGGGAGTGAGTCTCGCCCTAAAGCGCTCCCTTTTGTACCCGTGTCACCTTCATAGTAGATTTATAATGCCCTATTACAAAAGTGTGCATTGAAGCCCCATTCAATTAGCCTATCAAATTCTTTATGGCCCGATTGTGAATGGGTTATCAGAGTAAGAGATAAGAGAATTTACAGTGCTCATAATGATTCACAACAAAAGGGCCGGTACATGCTGTGTGCAGCCTGCGCTCACCAAGTTACAAACTAAAAAACTAAAATAATCTTTCCGATAAAGTAAAATAGGCAAGACATGCCTATTTACCTAGGGTCCGCAACCCCTTTAGGTAGGCGACAGAGTTCACAGGGGATTAATATGCTTTGAGGTCAAATAAAGATGCATTAAATATTCCACTAATTTTATATAAAAATATGTGCTAATATAAGGTAGTTAAAATTATCCATAATGTAAAATCTTTTATATTTTACAAATGTTTACAATCTAATCCCCAACTTTCAAGTATAATTTATTTGCTTAGCACATGGGTTCACAAACTTTTTGTGGCCAGGGACCCCTTACAAGTGAGAAAAATTTCCAAGGACCCCTTTAAAATTCTAGCATAGTCTTACCTTAAAGCATATTTTTACACGTATTTCATAGTCATAAACAAAAACCCATTCTTTCCTGAAACACGTTAAATCATGTGTGTTTTTAAGAGGGTCGTTTTGTTCAAATTACAAATAAAAATGATCTTAAAAGGTTTTACAACATTAGCAAGCATGACATGGTTACTAGATGGACCCCTATGTAAGTAGCCCCTTCTTAATAATGCAACACAGTTATATATTTTTTTTAAATCATAGACACTCTGGCTAAGCATTGAGCGTTGTGGGGGTTCAAATTATTATAATGTATATGTACGGGAGGAAGGGGGTCCAAGGAAAAAGGTTGAAACTACTGCTTCACAGCACAGTTTTCATGTTACATCATAAATAGTTATCAGTCAAAAATCTAATTTGACCTTATAAGTTTGAAGAGCATGTTATAATGCGCTGCATTCGCTAAGGCTCTTACAGACAGAACAAAAATATAAGACGAAAAACGTCTATCTGGCTCTATTTATTTTATATCTAATAATTCTTCAAGTAATAGCCTATCACAGCACAAATATAGATGCAGACTCGCTCTCACACACACATCAAACCAGCTTTGACATTTATATTCATACCATAGACCCCCATGTCTCAATTCTGAATGACAAATAGATTGTGACGACTAGAAAATAGCACTCAATTTCCTTTTCACTAATGCGGCCAATACACTGTCCCCTGGATCGATGGAGATGTGCAGTGAGACGCTGACCATTACTGTGATTGAATCTCCACTTTGACGCTGTAATATGGGGGAGACTCTGGTGCTTTAAGTACAGCATCTCTTTTAGGCTGAGCAGATGGATTAATACAGTCTCTTCGCTCAAAAAGATGGCCTAGCTCTGTATAGCCGTTCTGTCTCTGCTAATGCGCATCACATATAAAAAATACACTCGCTAAGTAAAGGAGCGAGCAGACAGTCAGAGCTGATGTCAATTTTTAAAAGAAGTAAAAGCATACACACACACTTGTGCCAAAAAGTGTGGGTGACCTTTGACCCTGCTATGCTGCGTGCACTGTTTTTGTGCGTGTGTTGTGTTTTGTTGAAGACTGCTAAAGGAGAATGCAAATATTAAAATACAAAACGTTTGGACTGCTTTATATGCACAAGGGAGAGGGAGTGGTTGACATTTGGACATCTGTCAATCAAATATTCAGAGGCAGAGCCCAGTTGTGTTGTCATGGATACGGCTGTAGGTAAAAATATGCAGCCTGCTGGGTCATTCCTTTGACTGCGGCCATGCATCCTTATTCAGGTAGCAGTCAGGGGCCATGTTCCCATGCCAACACCCATCTATTTGTGAAATGTAAAACCAGGAAGCAAAAAAATCAGACGCTTCTTTCTGTATGTCACGCGCTTAATTTTTTATACGAGTGTGTGATATGAAACCCATATTTTATAAAAAAAAAAAAGAGTTGAAAAGACAGATTAACTGCCACCCATTACTAACGTATTTTTGAATAAATATCGTTTATTTAGCGATTATTCAAGATTATTGACATGAACCAAAACGTTTGAAAAGCTATTTTGTTTTCACGTCTTATTTTTCTCTCAGTCGGTTTCTTTTGCACCAGAACTTTTCTCTCAAATTATTTTGTGTCTGTTTAATGGTTATTGTCCTTTCTGATTTAACCCAACAAATCATGCTTCGTTTACTACAAAAAATTATTTAATTAACTTAATTAAACCACAACAATGACATGTGATCTTTCGCTGATGTCGAATATGTACAGTTTGGATAAGCGACCAAAAGTATTTTTTGTATGTTGGTATTTTGGCTGAGGTACAGCAACATCGTTTTGCAAATGTTTAAAAATCGAATTAGTTACTTTACCTTTAAACACCACGTCCTTGTTCAGTCCATTTGAAACTCTTCAGTTCAACATTTGTAAAGCGAGTTGTCAGGTTAAATGAGAGGCGGTGGATTATAACGGTGTTGCGCGCCCTCTAGAGGACAATGCTGAACATTAACATTTTTCTCTGAGGCTCAAAATCATTTTCAGGCTTTTAATGGCTTGCTAAAAAGTGGCCGACAACTTCGACCCATGAAACGACAGGCATTTGGCAGTAATTTTTACCTTAGAAAATGTACCAAATATTCATCCATCAATCCATGAAATTTTTAGACTAAACATGCGATAAAAACACGAATTTCTTAATTTGAAACCAATCTCTAAAGCGATATATTCTAGGTATAATCTGCTGTTCTCGTTATATAACGGCGAGGTTAATATGATTTTACTTATTAAACATTTTCAAAAAGAAAAAAAGTCTTTTATTGAATTTCAAAGCTGCGCGTCACTGTTGTGTTGAATTTCCCATGGAGCAACGCTGTCGCCTGCTGGTGAGTTAAAGTTACTACATCCGCTAATTATTTCGTTTTTTACTGCTTATTTTTTTTCATATGATACCATTACCTTCAATTTAATTTTAATCTACGGTTAACTAACAGTCGAGAAAACAACTGCCAGCCATCGATCGGTAGTTGTGTAGGATTCTGCGATGTGACAGGTGCACATCAACGTTATATCTGCCACGAAGCAAAGTAATCTAATACAATGCGGTTACTCTATAAGGTTAACAGTTACACTGGATGCCTACGTCATTAAATTGTTAACGATTAACTAAGTTATACATTTTAAAAGTTTTCTGCGTTTCTCCCTGTTTTGTTCATATCCATCATTGTAAACTCTGATGTTATGCTGTCACAGGGTCATTTTAAGTCTGAATGAAAACATCGTCCGTTTATAAGAGATTAATGTTTATTTTTATTGTCTGAAGGTTACCAGTTTTTTTTATAAGAAAAGCAGAGCAAGCGGAGAGCAGACTAAAGTTAAATAGTCTTACACTGAATGGTTATTTTTAAAAAGCAGTTCAGACTGAGTTTAGCGTCATTGAAATATTGAATGGTTTAACTTGGTGCTTTCTCAATGGAAATAAAGCGAGCTTTCGCTGTGTCCTTCCGATATTTACACTTTTATTTCGTATCTTTCAGGAAACTTTGCAAAACTTGCTACTGAAGGATTTTCAGAGAGACAAAACACTTTATACCACAAAGTCTGAACTCACGTACTGTTGACAGCTGGTGATTTATTTAAGTGTCATCATGTTGCAGCATCACCTGGATCATTCCACTATTAGTTATCCAGGAAAACAGAAATTCCAGACTTTCCACTTAAAGGAAATAACATTCTTGTTTTTCTGTCTTCATAGCACCAGTTGCAGGACCTGGTAAATTCTATGAAGGGAGCTGAGAACATGCCAGAAAAAAATCCTTATGATTATTGGAGAAAAAAGCTGCAGGTCACACAAGATCAACACCAAACCTGTAAAAGCTAAAGTAGTCATAAGCATACAATCTCCATATTTTCATGTTTCATATACAGCTTGCCCGTGGAAAAAAAACCCATTTATGAGTCACGACAGATCTCTAGGTCCATCGAAAGATCGTAACATTCCTGTAGCTGCTGTATGATGGTTCATCTAGACATGATTTACTCCTAAGTTCATCCTTGATAAGCAGGTAGACACTTGTTCTCCTAGTCACTGACAAATCCAACCCTGTCATGGTCCACGATCCCTAGGTGCAAACTTCTTCTTGAATTGTTACAAGCAGGGTTGCCATCAGAAGTTATCATGTCCCTTCAAATAATCCATGATGGGACCGGTAAAAGTTTGTGAGCAGAATCCAGCACCGCCGTGAAGTTTCTGTGCTCACAGAAGAGAGGAGGGAGAGAGCAAAACACAGAGCGAAGAAATGAAAAAACTTGCAGGTCAAAACACGAGAGGCCTTTAAGTCAGGCAGAAGTGAGACGTGTGAGATGCAAGTGAAAGAATTATTAAAGAAAATGAGGAGAGCACAGAGGACCATGTCAGTATCATGAGAGAGAAAGCGAGAAATTGGTGGTTACCAGAACCACCCACTGTGCAGACTGCAAATGAAGAGTCCAGGACCGATTCTTCCCTCCCCTTATCCACAGAGCCATAGTCCTGGACTGCCTTCTAGCCTTTCCACGGCATGAATATATTACTATCCACACAATGACGTTGCTTATTGTTTATGAATTACTGGCCTGCCCGACAACAAAGGCTATTTTCATAAGAAAACTCTAATTCATTTCAGTTCCTATTTGATTAGAGGCAGAAGAAAAGAAGCCCTTCGGTCATAGCCCCCAGAGGACTGTTTTTATTCAGTCCGTATGAATAGGGCTTTATTGCTCTTCTTTTCAAAAGCTGACGGGGAAAAGCTTTTAGAGTTAAACATTGACGAAAAATTATTGGGCGGCTGTTTTTGTGCAATAACAAACCCCTTCAAAAGGACACTGAGCTCTTATCCTTCCACCACTCAGTCACTCTTTTCTCTTTCTTTTTTGGCAAATTGTAAAGCCTGGAAATTAATGACAGACAGTAGCAAAAGAGGGAGCGAGAGAGAGAGAGAGACCAGCTCAGCCACAATGCATGTCAAATCTAAATGATCACAGGCTACTGAATAGACCATGGGAGAAAGAAAAAGACGGGGTTTTTAGACAAGCGTGTGCGGGTGTATAGATTGGTCAAAAGCTAATTGATTCAATGTCCGCAGACTCCTGCTGTCCCTTTTGCAATGGATTTCAAAGACAGGTAGTTTGCTTTAACTGGTATCTACCATAGAAGATATTAAGAGTCCAGAACATTGGTATACTTCACAGGTCCTAAACAAGAAACTTGCAGCACACGTACGTGCAAATGTACTTCATCGGATGCATATTTCAGTGCTAAATGGCAATTTATTCTGCAACACCAAAACATCACCGAAAGCGACAGCCGTCATCCATGCTCAATAAACGAAGCGAACAGGCGAGAACAAAAATGAAAAGGCCAACCTGGCATTTATCTTCAGGTTTTATCTATACGCTAAAGGATAAATCAGGATAAATCAGAGCTTCCTTTTATCAGGAGGGCATTATGTTCCTTTGTATTTATGCAGGAATATTTAACAGGAGACAAAAGGTGACTTTCTCCTTATTCATCTGCGAACAAGGCAATGCTGGCATTCTGAAAAGCCTGACATTTGAGCTTTTTGCCAACACCAGCAAAATTATATCCTTTCCATTGTAAATCAATGAAGTAGAATCATCGCCCACAATGGGACTAGATTGCCTTGTCACTGTAATAGGGCCTGGTGCATGCATAACCTTCACCCAGAACTGTTTTGTGGTTGTGGAGACGAAAGACAAGGATATAAAGTCACCCATGCATGTCATCGTACCCTTCCCCGTGACACCTAAAGCTTAAACTCTTAAGTTCCCAACAAGTCTGTTCATTTACACGCTGCTAATATGCATCTATATGATTAAACTTGTACTGGGTTTCACATAAGTCATTTTTTAAAACATAATGTAAAGAACATTCTGTGAAAATATAACCTTGATAACTTTAATATTGACTGAGGAAGGACATCATTAAAATCAGTGTGAAACTAATCATTTAAATCAAACTTTTATGCTCCTAAAGAATAAGAGTTTTAACTATATAGTTTTTCTTTTAAGATAAGACACAGCTATCAAAAAAGGTCTTTATTATTTACAGAATTGATTTACAGTAACAAGGATCTGGGATTTGAGGTAAAAAAAAACACTCCACAATAAGCATATATTCATGTGAACTCACAAAAATAATTATCTAGTGTTCATTAAGAGCTATAAGAATATCCATAACAGTAAGAATTCACAGATAGTTACGCTTATAAATAAGACTTTGGCATTTGATTTGGTCCAAAATGCTAAAAGAGGTACACTAATCTACAGTCATAACTTTGCACAAAACTTTGAAAGTTTTCCTCGGGCATGATGAGCAGCTAGAGCTAGAGACACAGGTACAACACAGTCACAGCTTAAGTTACAATGGCACCTAAATGAAGTCCCGTACCTAACATCTATGCATCCACCTTAATGTTTCTTATTCACCGGCTGTTGTGACCAAATGTACTCAAAAGTACCAAAAGTATTAGAATGCGACGAGTGACTTGTAAACAATTCTCAAATGGAATGAAACCGTTTATGAAGCCACATCGTTGGAATAAACAGCATCTTATATCTGCATAAAAGTCCTTATTTAAAAATTAAATAACCGTAAAATGAATGCTTTGGGATTGATTTCTGACCATTTGAAATAGGTTAAGCAGTTGCACACTCACATTCCTAACATCAATAGGATCATGAATGAGGTTCTGTCCATTTCACAACTTAAAAAAAAAACAGTTCCCAAAAAAATATATTCTGTCAATATTTACTCACCCAGACTCTCTATCACAGATGATGTTAGGCAGAAACTTCACTTCCATATGGACAATAGTAAGCAATACATTTCTTTCAACTTTGTCTTCAAGTTCCATGGAAGGACATCATTTGAAACAACATGAGGGCATGTATATGAGAACTGATTTTTTCGGGGGGTGACCGTACCCTTTACGTGAGATTAGGTAAAAGAGAAATATTAAAAAGTGATAATGGTTTTCCAAGAATACAACCATGGTACATAATAGGAAAAAATTACTGCCATGGAAACAGGCAGTGTGCCTAATATAAAGCACTGACAACTTGATTGTTCAGCTATAAAATGGGGTTCTCAATATATATATCTTATTTTTCAACATTTCACAAAGCAAAAAAAATTAAAAGCACCTGCGTAGTACAAATGCATTGAAATTTGAAATGATCTGGTTTATGTCACATGCTGTAAAAATTCCTTGTTATTTCATGTTTTCAACTTTTTAGACTACTAAGGAATTGCTATAAATTATGAGAAATAAAGTTAAAATAACTTAAGCTAATTCAACTTTTATTATTAAATTTTTTATTTGTATAATTTATAGCAACTCTTTACTAATCAAGAAAGTGGAGTTGTAAATTAAATTTAATTAAAATTAAGTGCAACAAGGGCAGTAACATGTTTTTGGAAATACTTTTTTTTGTGAAATTTTATCTGATTGAAATATTTTTGAACCACTAGTGTTACACAAAACAAACAGATTTTTGGCACACTGACATCATAAGTTGGTCTCATCCCACGAAGGGTCATTCATATTCTTCACCACTTTTTTAACTATCTTCTCCAGATCTTTCCGGGCTCTTTGCTCTTCTTCCAATGACTTTTTAATTTTTTTATTATCCTGTTAAAATGATAAAGTCAAGAAACAACTTAAAATCTACAAAAGTAAAGCTTTAAGGTAGTAAGCATCATTCATAAGAGAATAATTGAGACCTCATTAGACCCATGAACAGAGACACTAACCTGTTTGAGTTCTTGTACCTCATCTCTTAGGGCATATACAACATCCACAAGACTCCTGGGAAAATATTTAACATGAATGTATCAATAAGAAGCCTAGCTGTCCATTTCAAATGTACAGATTTAAAGGCGGGGTGCATGATTTTTGAAAAACACTTTGGAAAAGGGATTCGGCCGAGTACCAAAACACACTTGTAGCCAATCAGCAGTAAGGGGCATGCATGTCTACTAACCGACATCGTCGCCTGGGCTGCGTCTATCAAAAGGTGGTCCAGATTCTATTGGTGTAGAGGTGTGTTGGTTTAGATGATTTCAAATGTCAACATTGGCTTTCAGAGACCATGCATCCCACCTTTAAACAACCAGCCGCTATACACTTATACCCCGTGAATGAGTGGGTAAAATCATACAATTTACCATCACACCCCTAGTTACTAGTAGGGATGCACCGAATCCAGGATTCGGATTCGGCCGAATACTGGGTTTTTTGACGGGGTTCGGGTTCGGCCGAATCCTAGAATTTTTTTCCACCGAACCGAATCCTAGGCTTGCGCTACGCTGCTCGACGTCACGCGGCCGTTGATTACACACATCGGGTGCTGACATGGAGATGAGCTTTTTCTTTCGGTGAGCTTTAGGGGCTGGACACACCAAAACTTTTAAACACGGCTGAAAACGCCTTGAGGACACCAAATGCCAGCTGTTTTTCAGCCAAGCGCTTGGTAGCTGTGATGCTTCAGCTGTGAGCCGGTTGGTTGCTGTGGTAATGTCCCGCCCCTCCTCCATTGTAATTGGACAGCCGTGTGAAAACTGACATTGACGAGCGGAGCTTCTCACTCAAAGGTAAATATTGTTTTCAGCGCGGAGCTGCTTGCTTATTGGAAAAATGAGCGTGTCGCAATGCATCGCTTATGGTAATTGTCAAAATAGTTTTCCAACTTGTCATCCTGGCATAATGTACAGTTAAATTAAATAAAATGAAAAATACATGCTGTGGACGTTGTATAATTCATTAATGTGTTTTACTGTGTTAATGGAATAAGGATGCGAGTAGGATTCGGTATTCGGTTTCGGATTCGGCCGAATCTTAAACGGTGGATTCGGGATTCGGCCGAACCTAAAAAATCTGGATTCGGTGCATCCCTAGTTACTAGTGTTGGGCGATATGTCTCATTTTGAGATCGTCCTATCGTTAGCCTGTGAGATTGCCGATACGTGATAATATCGGGGGTGGGGCACTAGTTTACTCATTCATTTATTTGTTTTAAGTCATTGAGTTGTTTTAATCCTTTAACTGGTGTAGCCCTTTTTGAGTGGGGTGTGGTGAAAAGGTGATGTGTACACAACTTTTTTTTTGGTCTAGAAGCCTAATTTGGGTCTTTAATGTTTTTTATGGAATTGTCTGGAGGTGAAAATATAATTTTCAAAAGCACGCAATGCGCATGTTAATGTGGAACTATGATGATGATAATAATAACCATCGCCAACTATTGTTATAAAAGCCCGCTAGTTACTCTCATATTATTGTGGTAGAGTTTGTGTTGAATGCAGTGTTATGTGATATTATCCATTAATATGTTTTAAGCAACTGAAATAAGACCAAATGTAAGAGAACAACAAAACATTTCCAGGGCCCCAAACACCGGATAGAACACATAGGGTAAATATTAGACACATGCAAACTTACTTCTCCTCCAAAGTCTGACCATTAGTCTTCCACTCTTCTACAATGAATTTGTCTTCTCCGGGAACTATCAGTGCCGGACCGGCATCTTTCCACTGTCCTGTTCCAAAACAAAAGACCTGCAGATTGATTTCAACACTTTTACTGTTGTTGGACTTATTTAAGTCGGTTACGAGACTACTGTGCCTCATAAGGTGGTTAAAGTGGATCAGACTTACACAGGACTGTGCGTGAGACAGGAGTTAGTCATGCAGAGAGGGATCGTCCAAGAACAAACAAAACAAACATGTTCGGAAAGAGGACCACCAAGGGTTTTTGATAAGAGTGTAAGTTAAACATTCCTCAACCACGTATAATGAAAGAAAGAAAAACTTTGTTTGGAAAAAAAATTTAAATACACAGAGGGGATTTCTTATATTGCTGTCTTTAGAGGTACACTTCAAAAAGAATAAACATTGTACAAAACAATCCAAGATTTATTCAAAATGTATATTACAACATTGTGTTATGTTGTCATATATTGGACTCTGCATATATATAACAAACACATAAATAATGTCAATTCTGAACCACGTAAACATCACTGACGTTTCTCAGTTCAACAGATTTTTAAGAATATCCGTTTATATAACCGACATAAAGGCAGTAAATATTCATATTTTCTTTTTTGTTCATTTTTTTAACCACAGAATAGAACTTGGTCACAAGGTATCACATAACATGAGGAAATATACTTTGTCATGATTCAAAGAATTGGCAAGTCGGTTTGTCTTGTTCGTCTCATAAACACGTCATACATAAAAGAGAAAAAGCATAAAACACTGACAGAGTCTCAAATGAGTGGTGAGGAACTCTTTGACTATTACCATCCACACACCTGTATTCTAATACAATCTCAACCAACATTAAATTCAACAGGTTTTTTGTAAACTTCCATACAATTCACCATGACCGCAGACACCACTATAAACTTACATGTTAGATACAAGCATACAAAAAGTCAAAGATCATTCAAAATACATATACAGATAAAAAATAAATACATTTATATCACATACGTATGAACACAACCTCTCTAGTAATACCGTCAGCAGTTTCTTCATGAGTTCAAACTCTATGCCGACAGAGCATCAATCTAATGTTCACATTCAGCACATGGTCCAAGTTTTAATACCACACACACTTTTCAGATGAATGACATTACTCTAATACTCTAATAATATTTACAAACACATTAAGAGATTTTAGCATCTTTATCGTTTACAGCAGGATCCCCCCTTGTTGCCTTCCAAGTGCACTGTACCTTCGACAGCGTGAATCATTAACATACATCCGGTAATGAGGGCAGCATGAATAAACAACAGCATTTTTTCAAAGGACACTTAAATAAATACCAAATGTGAAGTAAAAAGTAGGGAGGTCGGGAGTGTCAAGGTGAGTTAAGATGTCAAGGCAACAGGGAACTGCTTTGGGAAAGTGCATATGTCTGCAGAAAATGATGTGAAGTGCAGATTAATAGAAAAAACACTGACAAATAAATACAAATATGACTCGAATAAATATGCATCGGAGTGACCGAATGATAAATAAATAAATAGGTTTCAAATAAATAAAGGTCACGAAAAACGAGAGGAGTGAGGGCAAGGTTTAGTTTTGGTGGGAGATGTAGGAGCTCTTACGAGAAACAGAGCCCATCCTGTAACTGTGAGCCGTCCATATACTGTCATAATCCGAGTCCTCTGAAAGGTCAGACGTGCCCTCTGGCCTTGAGATGCTGCTACGGCGGCCCAGAGAGTCCACGCTGGATTGATCCAACACGTGGTTATGCATGAGGTCAGTGCCTTGCCATGCTGGAGAGGATGTCCGGTCGAAGATAATGACGGGAGGATCAAATCATATGAATGGAGAAATTGCAAATGGAGGGGAATAAAACGGGTGGGGAAACCAAGGATGTATATGAGTGGTACAACCACACAGACAAGATGTAGGAGAACCAGTAATGATCAGGAAAACCAAAATGAGTTTTCAATGAAATGGATAAAAGAAGTGCGTGATGGGGAAATGATAAATTAATGTAAGTATGATGAGAAGGAGAGAAAAAGGATATTGTTAAAAGAGATCCAAGATTGACTTTGTTATGATAAAAGTTCAAATAGGACTGCTGGGGTGTTAAATGGATTATTTCATATGAAAGGGTAATGATTTATATTATGTACTAGAGTACTATGTTTGTTATTATTTTTCCTTTCCTTTTATGTTAAAACTCACCTATGAGATGTTTTGTATTGTCTTTGTCAATATTTGCTTCTTTTTACATTTATGTATAGATTTTCTTTTACTCTTTCAATTTTAAATGATGAAAACCCTACATAAAACACATTTAGATTTTTAAAATTAAAATAATTAAAGACTGAAACAAAAACATTGTATGACCTTTATTGATATCGCATTTTAGACAAACTGTTCATTTCTACTAATAATGATTTTTACTTCAAAGAGACAAGTTTCAGCAGTAAACTCATGAGAGAGTTTTATATAGGTTTCATTTCTAAAAGTCAGTTGTGCCCTTAGTAAGGGCCAAAAGTGGCCAAACCCCCATGTATCGATTCATTCACAAGCAAATGAGAGACTTACGCAGAGATAGACAGGAAAGCATATTTCGTGTGACTTACTTGAGTTGAGGGTCTGTCTGGTTTTGGCACTCGTGCAGTAAGCCTCAATCACTTTTAAAATCTGAGCATCCTCCTCCAGAGCCACAGTACCTGCACAGGTCACAGTTCACATCAGAAACACAATCTTTTAGATATGCTTGATATCAGTAACACCAACTGAGTGACTCACTCTTCCTCAGTGCAAACTCTTCATCAGAGGGCTTCCTTTCAGGCTTTCTCTTGGGAAGCAGCTTTTTCATGGTCTTGGGGCTTTTACTGAGGTCCTGAAAGATGAGAATGAACAAAATAAATCTGAGTGTCAGTGATATTAAAAGTGATGTTCACAAGGTTATTTGGGGTGGCCTAATTGTTAGAGAATTGGGCCCATAGGTCGGCAGTTTGGGTCCATAGACTGTAAAAAAATATGGACGTAGTGTCCGTGATGTTATGAACGGATGAGTTACAAAAAAATTCAGCCGCCTCACAGTGGTCATGAAGGGAAAATGTGTTATATAGACCAAAATCACTTTTTGTAGCAGGCTGTAAACATTGATTTCTGCTGTAAAGTTGGGCATTTTAACATGGGGGTCTATGGGAATGGATTCCGTTTTGGAGCCAGCCTTTAGCGGCCAGTCGAAGAATTGCAGTTTAAAGGGACACTCCACTTTTTTTGAAAATATGCTCATTTTCCAGCTCCCCTAGAGTTAAACATTTGATTGTTTTGTAGTTACATTGTGTACTAACACCGACGGAAAATTTAAAGTTGCGATTTTCTAGGGCGATATGGCTAGGAACTATACTCTCATTCTGGTGTAATAATCAAGGACTTTGCTGCCGTAACATGACTGCAGCAGGCGCAACGATATTTCGCAGTGCCTGAAAATAGTCCCCTGCTATTGAAAGATACCAAGGGGACTATTTTTATATCATTACCCCTGCTACAGCCATGTCACAGCCACAAAGTCCTTGATTATTACGCCAGAATGAGAGTATAGTTCCTAGCCATATCGCCATAGAAAATCCCGATACACGATGTTACTACAGAAGAGTTAAGTTTTAAATTGGAAAAAATTTTAAACGCTTTGGTTATTTTTGAGTGTGATGCTAATGGTCTAATCAGATTCAATGGATTGTGCTTAGTTATGCTAAAAGTGGTACCGCCAGACCCGGAGATCAGCTGAATGGATTCCAAAATGGTAAAAATCAAGTGTTTATCTCTAGGGGAGCTGGAAAATGAGCCTATTTTTTAAAAAAAGTGGAGTGTCCCTTTAAGTCACTTTCATGTTGACTTCATCAGAGAGATCGGAAGGTTGCCCCTCGGTTGCGATGGAGGTGCCCTTGAACAAGGCACCTTTATCCCCAATTGCTCCTCGGGCACTGCAGTGATAGCTGCTCACTGCTCTGGGTGTGTGTTCACTACCTAATGAAATGGGTTAAATGCTGAGGTCACATTTTGAGTATGGACTAACATACTCACTTTCACTTTCACTATTTGAAGAGATCATGACACAAAAAATCCTATTTTTATAGCGGAGATACTATTAAAAAGGTACTGTAATTTTTAGAAAGTCTTTGTACCTCTTTATAGCAGAGAGCAGCTGAGGGCCTGAGTGGGGGTGCTGGACGCAAGCAGCTCAGGCTCCAGGGCTTTTGGGTTTTGGGAGGCTCAAGAGGGCCCCACATCATGGTGCTGCGAGGGGTCCCATGAGAGGAGGGGTGCGGAAGGGTGTGGTAGGCGGGGGCAACAGTGAGGCTTCGGCTTTCTGCATGTCTAGATGGCGTAAGCGGGTGAGACGGAAGCTAAAGAGACAGACAGGAAAACAAAGAAGGTAAATTGATAAAGGTGCACTGAGGTTTCTTTTAACTATGCTGCAGTGACCAATATGAAAATCACCTTGCACTAAAACATTTAGCAGCACCACGCCAAATAAATTATTATGAATGACAAAATTATTAATATATTATATATAAACAGGACTCTCACTGTGTGGCAGGGGACAGTGAGTGGCTTCATGCTTGGAGCAGTCATGGATGTGTGTTTGGTCTGTCTGTTCAGGTGCTCGAGCCAGTCCTGTAGATCCTGTTTGTTCAGGCAGATCACCTGAAGCCTTTCAAACATGTTTCCTGTATGAAAGAAACACACACATGCACAGTCAACAATCAAGCAAAATGGTCAAACACTATGTGATAGCCAGTTTGTCCTTACCAGAGAGCTCAAAAGCATTTTTATGGCTTTCACAGTCTTCTAATGGGGTCACTGTCATCCCATTTAAAGGCAACTTGCCCTGAAAAAACAAAGCAAGCTTATTTTCTCTTTATGCTGAGACCGGAAGGGCTTATTTAATGTGTGCATAGATAAGCAATGCTTGAGTGGATTTTAGGGGGTGATAAAGCAAGACAGTGGAATTTCTTTGGCCGTGATGTAACGAGGTCTGACAGCAGTTCAGACCTGATAGATGAAGCCACTCATCCTTGGACTGGCAGACAGGATGAGGAGAACGTGAGAAAACAGCAGAAGGTAACGCTCAGGCCTCTCCTGCAAAACAAAAACAATATATACCACAGCCATTATGACTAGTAGTGTCTTGTTCCTGTGTAAAGTCGTGTCCGCTGTCAGTGCTGAAACCACGCCCACTCGTGAGAAAGCGGCATTCTCTCTCAACTTTCAAATAACGCTACAACCTGAATTGATGCACGCAATTGTGCTAAAGGCTAGTCACTTTTGTTATCTTCGTGTAAGATAGTGGCACAACAAAAGGCACATGCATCATTCAAGTAATTGCGTGTTTCATTACGAAACATGCATATGACAACATGTGAGCCAACAAGAATTGACATCACTGACATGCAGCCATGTGCGTTGCCATGGATATGTGATGCTTCGATCATTACATTTTTTGCTGCTTTCGAAATCGCAAACTGCGATAGTAGGTACTGAATTAGATGAAGTCATCGACTGTTAAAACAGTAGGTACTATAGAGTGTGAATATGGATAGCATGAATGTATTTGGATGTACTACATCTGTCATGTTCATACATCACGTGACAACTGTCGTCATAACCATAAGCTAGTCTTTAACTGGAATGAAGTAAAACAAGCACAATTTAACCACAAGGGACAGCTGTTTGATATATGTATTGGCATTTAAATATGATCTGCTTTACTGCGTTTGGACATTTTTTTTATTAAATGATGCCCCTCTGTCTTCTTCATTGGATAACTTTTCTCCCAGGGCTCATGGGATAGTAAAGTGTCCACTGAATAAACACTTTGGGATCTTGCCGGAAGTAGTAGGTCATCCGGGTACTTCTCGCCGATTGTTTTTGGAATACTACAAATTTGGACATACTATTCGCCTCGCCTACTGCCTTTCGCCTACTAAAAGTTTTGGATGCAGCCAATGTCAAAATATTAATTGTTTTATCTTACAAGTGTATCATTTTGTTTAAGAAGACTTTTATTAACCAACTGGCATCATCTGAATTACTTTAATAATGGATGGATGTGCTTTTTGGACCTTTGCCATGGTTAACCTCATTTCAAAGATAAAATGATAACAATTCTGTATAAGATTATTTGTGTTCAACTGAAGAAAGCATAAACATCAGGGATGGCACGAGGGTGAAAACATAATTTTTTGGTTTACCATTTCTTTAAAGGGGACATTTCACAAGACTTTTTAAAGATGTCAAACAGAGTCCTGCAACGGGTCCCGCATAAAAGTATTTCATGCGGGTATTCCCGGGTATCCAAAGTGTCTGAAATGAGTGGATTGTGACATTCCTAAAATTTCAAGGGCGGGGATGCAGGCGGATAATTAACTCCCCGAGGGCGGGTAGTAGCGTGAATGAATCAATATTTGTATGTCTAAATAACCATTACATGCGCAACCTATGACATTTGACCCATCACATCACCACCACTGCGACAGTGTGCAACCTTTGTTGATGCTTCTCGTAGCCTAGTTGGAGCGAGCGTTGCAGGAGTTGCATAAAGTTTTGCTGTTGATAAGAAGTGCCGATGGTAGGCTACTTGATTGGCGCAAAACAAAGCGCACTTTAGCCTGCCTCATTAGCCCATTCATGATGCTGTTGTGATGTTGAAAGAGGTACGAGATAAAAATGTTTTGAATTGGAATGATTTTTGCGTGTGTGATTTATGCAGGTGATTTAGTCGAGTAACGGGCCAAATATTAACGGGTCTGGGTGGATGCAAATTTAATTTTGATATTATCACGGGTGACGGATCAGATCTGGTGCTGAACTTTGCAGGTACAGGCGGGAGCAGGTCTCCAAAAATGGACTCGTGCAGGACTCTGATATCAAATATACATATGTGAAGTTTTAGCCCAAAATACCATCTAGATCATTTATCATAGCTGTTAAAATTGCCACTTTGGAGGTGTGAGCAAAAATGTGCCATTAAAGGGTTAAACCACTGCATAAACACATCACTACTTACTCAAATCCTGTCAAGAACTCGTAAAATTTTTCTCTATACCCACAAACAAGTACACGATCAGCAATTATGGCTGTTTACAGCTCCACCAGCACTATTAGGATCATTGTGCCGTCTCACCTCACAGCCATGGTTTTGGACCATGGCGTGACTCATATACAGCACAGAACCAAGAGTCTTGATATCCTCCCCCTCCCACAGTCGAATCGTCTCAGACAGGATCTGAAGCTCGAGCTCCTTGCGCTTCCGCACCTCCTGACATTGTGCCTGTAACCATGGAAACAATACGTTAACAAGGCTAGTTGCCATGGTAATGATCCACACCTAACTGCAGAATGAAAGCCACGGGACACCAGTCTGTCAGAAACACTACAGCATGCTAACTAGACAACATAGACAGGATACAGCACTTACTGAGAGATTTTTAAAGACTGTCATACACTTCTGAATTTCGGTCCTGTCTGGATGACCCTCCTAAAGGGAAGGAATGCAGATTTAAATGGATATTTCATTTAGAAATTACAATATGGTTATTATATTTACACCTTCATATCGTTTCACACCTGTATGACTTTTGTTTCTTATGTGGAACATCAAAGAAGATGTTTTGAAGAACGTTCATACTGCTTTCATCAATACAATTACAGTGAATGATGACAAAACTCCATGCCTGTGCTATATTCTGTGCTATACGCTATATTTTTAGATGGATGAAAAAGTCTCACATAGAATCACGCAATACCATTTTGTACAATAATACCAAAAACAACAACAATAATGCAACTTAAGTATGTCAGAATCCATGTTGTTTAAATAAAAAACATCACTGTAACACTTGATACCATATCTGGTTGCTGCCAATATTCGTAAGGGTCTGCATAGAAATCGTGTGCATGCTGAAATCTAGTTTAGTAAAAATTCACTTGGGGACCTATCCTTAAAAAAAGTGTCTTTCATAAAAATGTAAATGCTCTCTCTCTACCTCCATGTGTCTCTCCAGCTCTTTCAGTAATGTGGGATATTTGTCCAGTCTCATGAAGGGTTTGCTGAGGCCAGAGGTCAAAGTGAGAATACCAGGGGCAGTCGCACCTCTCCCCTCCATAAACTCACTGAGTTCTTCACTGCAAGGAAAGAAGTAAACAGAATTGCAGTTATCATTTGTCATGGGCTCGCTTTGAAATCAGGACATGGCTATGGTGTGACAGTGAACAGTACCTGTTCTCAGTGAGAATACTGACTGTCGATGGGTGGTTGGAGCAGTATGACACATATAGGGATCTCATCTGAGGCATAAGATTCAGAAAGAACCCGCCCACTTTCTGCTGCAGCTCTGGAAGTCTTCATCACAAAGAAACATTAATACTAGTACAGTGTTGCATTTAATACATTTAAATCCAATATCCGAATCCAAAATCAACTCAATAAACACCAGGTAGAGGTTAGTGTAAACATTAGAAACCTTAAGTGATACTTCAATCGCTTTAATGGACCACATGTTTACTTTACCCCGGTCTATTTTAATCATCGAGGAGTCGAAATGTGATACATTTCTTTGAGTCTCCGTTTCACTAAGTGCATTGGCACTCCTGTCATAAATTACGCAGGGCATTAAGAGCCGGGCCAGAAATCACATGGTCAGAATGAAACTCACTTCGTGCAGTCCTCTAGTGATTGGACCAAGGTCTGCTGGAAAGTGCTGATCTCCTCCAGGTTCCCGAGGATGATACTGATGTCTGAAGTGCTTAGCCTATAAGGAAAATAAAAAGTAGAGCAAAACATAGAGAACTGTGAGTAAATGTTCAATAATCAGGATTACATTTAACAATCGACTAATTACAAATGAGAATCTTTCATCTTTCCATGTACTTGTTTTGCTACACATCATACACATGTACTAGTGGGACTTGTAACCCAAAAGTTGCCAATTCCAGTTTCACGTCTGGCAGATCCGCCATTACTCCCTGGGCGCTGCAGTGATAGCTGCCCACTGCTATGGGTGTGAGGTAACTGTTGCCTTCTAAAGCATCATGGAGCTTCACAAGTGATAGATTTGGAGCCATCTACTTAGATAGCATCAACATTCGACAAATAGTTCTTTGAATGACAGACTCCTAAATTTTAGCTTTAGCATGTTGCTAAGCAAGCAACGCACATGACTGGCATGAAGCAGGATGCTTTTTTTAATAAATATAAAAAGTAAATTGCACAAATGTTAGTAAATTGGAAAACTTTTTTTTAAGAAAACAGCTGGCAAATGACAAGCCAAAACAGTTTGTGTTCTTAAAGGCAGGGTGCATGGTCTCTGAAAGTCAATTTTGACATTTGAAATCACCTAAACAAACACACCCCTACCCCAATAGAATCTGGACCTTCTTTTGATAGACCCGCCCCACACATACGCAACCCAGGCAACTATATCGGTTAGTAGACACGCCCCTTACTGCTGATTGGTAACAAGTGTGTTTTGGTAAAACGTAGCGCTTTTCTAAGCGGATTTAAAAGAGGAACTATATTGTATGGCGGAACAGCACTTTTGGGAGTACTTCAACTCGCCTGAAAAATCCGCTCCCCTTCTCCCTCTCATAATGGGAGAGGGAGAGTGTTACTGCGCAGAGTCGAAGTACTCCCAAAAGTGCTGTTCCGCCATACAATATAGTTCCTCTTTTAAATCCGCTTAGAAAAGCGCTACGTTTAATTTTGTACCACCAAACTTGCTCGTATAACTACTCGTCTTAAATAGGAAAAACGTTGATGTGTTTGGTCACCTCTAACTTTATCTCTGTTTGGTACCATTGAATGAATGGGGCTAAGCTAAATGCTATCGAAGTGTGGCAGCGCGCCCCAGCGCTTACATGCACGCACATAGATGATAGAGGGATGTATCAACTCTTCTTAGTTAAGGTAATAACATAGCTTAATATTGAAAATTAGTAGACTATTCCTTTAAATTCAATGTAGAGATATGCAGTATAGTCCTAACACGCATTTAACTTGTTATTAAAAATGTAACTGTGTTTTTTTAGCAGGTAGATCTTGTCGGCTTTATCATTTTAAAAGTAGATCACCACACAAAAAAGTCTGGACCTCCCTGCTCTATATCATAGTCGAACTGAACCGTGAGAGTAAAGATTCAAAACTTTTTAAATTATAATCCAAATTTCTCCACCATCTTGGCATCAATTTTGTTTTTGATTGCAATATAGGATTGCCTACATCATGTATCTCCCTAGAATGTCACCAGGGATTTATAGCAGGCTGCATAAATAAAGTTGTCAACCGTTTGAAACTGCGTTCTTGTTATTTGGTAATATCTTAAAATACTACCTTCAAATGTAGCTCACTAGGATTCAGAACAGAGGTTCAGTGTTCACATTTCTTGACATTTGTTGGCCATGTGTTCTTGACAGGATGATTGAAACTCACCTTTCTGTCATCAGTAGAGGTCTCAGGTAGTTGGACAAAATGTTCTGCAACTCTTTTAAATACTCTGTTTCAGTTTCTAGAATGTTTTGTAGCACCTGAGGACAAACAAACAATAGATATTTTTAGAAAAGACATACATGGTGATATGCTCTAGCTGTCAATTATGTCAACACAAAACCTTCTACATAGTGAAGTTAGAAACGAGAAAAGGGACTTACCAGGTTGTAGTATGTTTTACTGATGGATGCGGCATCAAAACCTTTGGGTGGGCTTTTAAGAGTTCCAGATTTAGGGGACACCCGTTTGTCTGCAAGGACACAATGAGGGCTACAATAAGATGTTGCACTCACTGTTCTCAGTTTAATTTGGCTTTATGTAACTTATTTCAGGGCGGTAACCACAATAGAGATTGAGAGGGGCAATAATCAGAAATGGCCAAATTGAATATAAAATATATATTGATGTTTTTAATATACATACATATAGCCCTGGATGTTTTAATCCTCCCAATGTTCAGGTGTGGTTACAGCCTTGACTTATTTAACAGCATCGCAAAGCACAGGAATGGTCGACATACCAAAACCTTTGACCTCTCTGACATAATTGCTTGGAAACCAGCCTGTCTTGCCGTTGAGCGTGCCCTCCCACCAACCCCCTTCTTCCGTGCGGGTAACACTGATGATATCACCCTTGTTAAAAGTAAGCTCATCCTCATTGGTCTGCTGGAAGTTGAAGCGAGCTTTCACCATTAACTGAGCGTTACTGTTATCCGTCATGTCCTGAAGAAGAAAAATTTGGTATGGTCAGAAAAGTGTGGCAAGTATCACAGTATCCCAAACACAGTGTACAACTTGGTTCATATGGTAACTGATAAAATAAGTATCAACATTTTCATAAATCTTGATCTCCTAAGATCATCTGAGGCCTAGTCCACACGTAGGGTATTTTTTAATAAACAGAGTTTATAAAGAGTCTCGTCTTTGCACAAACAACAACATCACAAGCCAAAAACTCGACAAAGGTGCAACCAGAGTTTCTGAAAACTTTAGCCTAGCAGGATTTTTTAAATAAAAGTTCAGTTTCTTTCAATCACCTAATGCTGCGTTTGTGTGGGGACGAATGGCCAAACCGCATAGATAAAGGTACGGTTTAAAAAAATACTCATGTACATGTGGAAAGGAGCTGGGATATTGAACAGCAATGCTGCTTACCAAGCTACGGAACTGGTTATGAAGCAGTTTAGAAGATCTGCCCAGTGAAGACTGGGAGGCTAGAGATTCGAAGGACTTGATCCGGTGGGCGGAGGAGTGACGCGTACATACAGAGTCACCGTCTATGCCAATATCTATATCAGACCGAGAAAACACAGAGGAAAATTACACACTAAAGCAACAAAGTGCAATACTATTACTGCACGCCATTATAAACACACACATCTGTGGATGCAGCTGGGATTCAAAAGTTTCACTTTGACCGTTTTAACAATTCTGACTATAAATATAAGACACTCACCTGCAGTCACTTTATTGAGGGCAACCAGTGTAGTGAGGACTTTGCTGAAGTTGTGACCCTGAAACAGGTCAGCAGCCTCAAATGGCTACAAAGTGAAGAAAACATAAACTTCATTATTATAGAACAGTGGCATGTCAATTGAAAACAACTGTAAGATGATAGGCCGATTTCAGCATACAACTTGAGAGGAAATAGTGTACTCTTAAAAAAATAGTCTACCCTTTGGCCATATTAAACTATGTTATTACCTCAACCTAGACGAATTAATGCATACCTATCTTTTTTCACTGCGTGCACTGTACAGCGCATTGTGAATGTGTTAGCATTTAGCCTAGCCCCATTCATTCCTATGGTACCAAAAAACGTTTTATTTTGTGGCACCAAACTAACTGGTATAACTCCTTATGTAACAGTCTTTAAATAGGGAAAACACGGAAGTGTTTGGTGGCTTCCCTGTTTGGTACCATAGGAATGAATGGGTCTAGGCCAAATGCTAACACATTCACAACGCGCTGTACAGTGCACGCATTGAAAAAAGATAGGTATGTATTAATTTGTCTAGGTTGAGGTAATAACATAGTTTAATATGGAAAAAGGGTAGACTATTCCTTTAAAAAAAATGTCCTAAAAGGGGTCTTTTTAGTAGGAATGATCCGATCACAGATCGGTATTGCCGATAACGGCATTAAATGACTTGATCGGTAAACTAAATTTGCATGTGAACAGAGCAATGTCTCCCACGTCTTAAAGCTACAGTAACCTAATTAATCTCTCAATAAAATCACTCTCTGCTCTTCACTGAAGAACTGTTGTACTTCATACAAATGTGTGAATATTTATTTCATGCCAATCTTTCTGGATTTCATGATAAACATTAACTAGCCAGTAAAAACGACTTGTGTCACTCGCAATACCACTACGAACCATTAGATTTGGTGGCTCACCGGAGAAAGATATCAAAGACGGTGGCGCCCACATTTACGTAAAAATAAGGTGGATATCTTCAACACAATAATCCCTAGAATATTACGAGACATTTTTAAGGTTCAGACCCTGAGCAGGCGGTGTGGTTGGCCAGACATGTTCAATGTTTCCTTGCTGATAAAGTAAGCAATCTGATTTGTTAAACTGTGTTTCCTTTTTTGGCAGTATTTGGGTCATATGTTTGACAGTTGTGTGTGGTTGTGCATGCATCTTCAGTGAAAGTAAAATATCAGCTTTACTTTACGCTCTGATTACAGTTTATACCCTGAGAGGAGCAAAGAGAAGTGGACATTTAATAATGAGCTATTTAAGTGTCTGTTTGCAAATTAAGCCTTAGATTTGCAGTTAAAGTAAATATTTGAAAGCAAATATATTTAAATTATATGATGCTTGTGTCTTGTTAAATCCCCAATTTTATGATTTACTTAATGCCGAATCTTATTCTATACAAGGCTAGATTTAACAGCAAGAGAAAGGATTGCTTGCTTGGTATCTAAAAGAGCAAGAAGGAATAGCACAGCTTGTAGCAACATACAAAGAACAGCGGCATATCATTTGCAGCAATATAAACACAAAAGTTTCACTGAACACCAAAAATAACCTCATTTATACCGACTTCAACTCTCTAAACATCAACATATTTGTAGCAACTGTAGGATTAAAAAATTCCCACTTCCCAAGTTTCGTGTATCTCTGGACATTAAACACATCGGGAACTGCATTATGGAATCAGGGTAAAACTGAACAGACAGATCTGTGTGTTCTGCAAATATCATAACATAGCTAAGCTCAAATCCCAGCTGAAAAGACTCAAAGCTTTACTGTGAGCGAAGTTATAAAGAGGTTGTGCTGTTCATAATAGAACGTGAACTGGACACATATACTGTAAACTAGGGCTGTCACGATTATGACATTTGGCTGACGGTTAATTGACTAATAAATTGTGACGATTATGACTAATTAATTGTCTGTTTTAGGGCTTTGACATTTAATTCTCATTTTTTTGTCTGTTCATAAAATCATTTTCACACATCGTTGTGATTATTTTAATTAAATATTTTGCAAGGCTTACCTGGCAGTAAATACTAATACACATAACACGTATTTATTAAAATAATAATTTAATGAATTTTCCCACCGGTTAATCAGCATGTGCCAAACCCGGTGATACTGGTGTCATTGGGTGGGAGGGGCTTATAAATGCACATTCAGGCATGCGCATTTTACTTTCACTTTTGAATTAGAGGCAAAATATGTTTAAATACAGCGCTTGCGTACCCTGTGTTAAATCGTGTATGAATCCACCTGCAATGCGAGTGCAACAGCTGTTTTAATTAAGTGTTTGAGCCAGTGGCAGAAATTCGCCAGTCCCAAGCTGAGTATGGTTAACGTCTCTTTAAAGGGGACATTCCAAGAAAATCCGACTTTTTCCATGTTTAAGTGCTATAATCGGGTCCCCAGTGCTTCTACCAACCCAGAAAACATGAAAAATAGGTCTGCAAGCATGTGAATATATAGGTCATTCGGATTTCGCTCCCCCATGACGTATTAAGGGGATCTTATTATAATGATACCGCCCCTTCATCTGCGCTATCCAACCATGATTCTGCCTTGAGTGCGAGAGACAGAGAGAAAGAATGACTGACAGCACAATGCGTTTGCATTCCCTCAAACACAAACAGTAGCCTACAATCTTATAACTTTTAGTTTTAATGGTTTTCTAAAGGTTGAATTAATGTTCTTAATGATTAACGTTAATTTAGCGCAAGAGAGAGAGCGAGTGAGTGAGAGAGAGCGAGTGAGCGAACGAGAGAGAGAGAGAGAGAGAGCAACGCGACGGTTCACTTTCATCAATAAAAGTATGTTGTTTAATATGTTTCTATAAAGTTTATATGAATGAACACGAGGATTAATGCACTGCACGAGACAGAGTGAGAGAACAACGCGTATTCACTATCATACACAATAAGCATAAATATGTTAATGTTTCTTTGAAGTTTCAAATGAATACGAGGAGTTACAAGACTGACAGAGTGAGAGACTGACAGAAACGCGAATGTGTTCAATCACAATAAACTTAAACATGTCATTTGATCTGTTTCTCTAAAGTTTAAGCAAAGTTGTTTTATTACAGATCATATAAATGTGCTCCTGTGGTTTGGTCAAAAAGTAAACTTCTGAGTGTTTGTGGAAGTGGATTTTATTGTAACATGCTGAAAATCGTTGTGCCTGTTTAAAACACTGGCAGCATGAGACCTAAAAGTCTTTATTTTTATTCCACAATGTTCCCCATCTGCTGATAAAAATGTATTTAGTATGCATAAAACAGATGATTGACTTTTTAAACTTCAAATATATAATGCTGAACATCTCTTACTAACTTCTTTCGTGAGAGAATGCAATGTCTTGTCTACGGTGCATTTTTGCTCAGACCCATAAAGTGGCTATTTTAACATGCCACAATAAATTACCTATAAGGTATTTTGAGCTAAAACTTTACATATGTACTCTGGGGACATCAAAGATTTATTTAATATCTTAAAAACGTCTTCTGGAATGTCCCCTTTAAAGCGCTGTTTGAATAAAGGAAAATCTGACACCGGCTGCTCTGTGACCTGACGCGCGTTCAGCTTCGCTGAATTCACACATTCAGTTGTTAGTAGTGATGCACCGATGTATCGGCCGCCGATATTTATCGGCCGATTTTTGATGAATTTGAAACCATTGGCATATCGGCAATAGCACGAGAAAGGCCGATACCGATTGTTTATTAATTAAATGCATAAAGAAATCCATTATATGTAAAAAAAAAAAATGAGTTAATGTTGTTAATAAAATAAATGCTGAATAGCAAAAACCACCTTTGAAGGTTGTCATGCTGTCTTATTATATTTGTTTTAGCTTAATTTGTGCCTCACTTATTTTGTTGGTCAGTTGAATGTTAATTAGATCAAATCCATGTTCAGTAAAAATTATTTGATGCAGAAATAAACTAGATAATAGACCAACTGTATAGTATTGTATACAAGTGTTTAATATCGGTATCGGCATCGGTATCGGCCAGAAGTTGTCTGTTTAAATCGGTATCGCCATCGGCCCAAAAAAATCCTATCGGTGCATCCCTAGTTGTTAGTGTTTGCTCTCTCTAACGAAACTAAATGATTTAATTACAAGAAAAAATAAAAAAGACGGTGAAAGACGGTGAGTCGGTGACGGGTTGGCAAGTAGTCTAACCGATGAGAGGCTGCACCCCCGGTATCACCTGTTATACCCAGGGTTTTCAGTAGCACTTTTCAGTTCGGGTGGCCCACCTAAGCTGGGATACCCTACCACCTTAACTAGGTCATCCAAAAAAAATTCCACCAAACGCCACATGGCCGAAATGCAGAGCCGGACAGTAACGGAGTACATTTACTTGAGTACAGTACTTAAGTACAATTTTGAGGGATCTGTACTTTACTCGAGTATTATTTTTGGGGAGTACTCATGACTTTACTCAAGTACATTTGAGAGGCAAATATTGTACTCTTTACTCCACTACATTTCTATCCATAACCGTGAGTACCCGTTACTTCTTCTAAAAAAATAAGGAAAAAAGAAAAATCTCAGAAACCCTCGATTTGTTGTTTCCCTTTTCTCAAACGTGATTGGATTGTGCAGGCGCCACTGATTGGGACAGCCTATCAGCTGTCACCTTCAGCTTTCTGCAAAAGTCCCAATAGTCAGATTTAGATAAGAGATGAAATCATGGACGAAACAATGGATGAAGACACAGCAGGTCCATCCTGGGAATGTGACAACCCGTGGCTCCACCACGCCAGACTATTTTAATTTTCTAAACAAGTTAATGATAGTTTTCGCTTTAAGTGTTTGCTGTGTTTACCAAAACAGAGCTTCATCACCGCTTACAAAAATTCAACCCCTTGAGAGCGGCAGGGATCACTGGTGATCCCGGATTATTGTTGTTCAAAATTCATTACTCTTCAAAACATCACACTCTTACTTGATCTGGACAAACTCAGCATCACAAGACAGGATTAAGACTCCAGCTTCGACATTTGACCACTGTTTGTTATTAAACTGGTTTGCAGTGACATTCGTTTCTGTATTTAGGCCAAGAGTGCAAAATAATTAATCTGAAACGTTCGTTATTTTGAATAGAAATCATCAAACATTCATTCTCGTCTTCTCCGGTTTATTTGTATTAAAATAAATAAAATATACAGAATCCGCCATGGCTATTAGTACAATGGTGCGCATATTTGAAGAAATAATGATTAATTATCACATGTTAGTAAAATATTTAGTACAGAATAAGATTTCTATTCATTTTCCACTGAATTATGCGATCTGAAGAGCTCAAAGAGCGAACGGAGTGAGATGTGTGTCTCCTCTTCCTGATTTGTGTCAGATTTGACCTCATCATTATCATTTGCTGTAAAGCTGTCAATCATCTCACGTGGTTCAATGTGCACTGTGGCAGTAGTAATGCAAAATTTAAAAATGTACTCTTGTACTCTTGATACTCAAGTACTTTTAAAAACAAGTACTTTTTACTTTTACTTGAGTAGACATCTGACTGCAGTACTTTTACTTGTACTTGAGTAAAATTTAGCAAGGGGTAACTGTACTCTTACTCAAGTAATGAACCTGTGTACTCTGTCCGCCTCTGCCGAAATGAGAGAAAGACATGGTGGGTCACTGTCTGGAGGATAACTAGCCTGTTGATAAAACATTTAATTCATTACTAATCTAGTATGTGTTCATTTTCTGTCATAGTTTCTTCAAAATTTAGTTTTATTTGAGTGTTTTAAATAAAATATTTTCATCATGACGTGTACGCTCCCCCCCTTGATTGTCACGCCCCCGGCCCGCCCACCTGCACAACCCTACCACCTTAACTAAAAAAAATTCTGCGGGAAACCCTGGTTATACCGACTATCGCAACAAGCCTAGGGTCAACAAGAATCAATTTACAATGACAAAGTTGTAACAGCAAATCTGATAGCAAGGAAGCACATGATTTAAATAAAAAAAAGTATAAGCTTAAGCCACATGGTACACTTTTTGCATAAGTGTTATTTGTGGATCGACTGATCATGGAAATACAGAAGACATGAAAACTAACAAGAATTATGATCATCAAAAGAACAAATTGATTGTGAAAAGTGGCATTAGCTACCTCAAAAGTCGCAGACAGAGCTAACATTTATTTATGTGTAAAATCTAATCTTAAAACCTACTAGAAACACCAATCGCATTAATCCCAAACGTTAAATAATGCTAACTTAAAGGCGGGTTGCATGATTTTTGAAAAACACTTTGGAAAAGGGAGTCGGGGCCGAGTACCAAAACACACTTTGAGCCAATCAGCAGTTAGAGGCATGTCTACTAACCGACATCGTTGCCTGGGTTGCGTATGTGATGGGTGGGTGTATCAAAAGAAGGTCCAGATTCTGTTGGGGTATAGTTTGTTTAGGTGATTTCAAATGTCAACATTGGCTTTCAGAGATCATGCACCCCATCTTTAACTTCAACATTTCAAGATATTAATGGTATACTGTTTAGGTTTGAATAAGGCCTGCAAGACATATCAAAATTATGATATTACGTTATGATTGCAGTAACTGAATGATTTTAATACCTCAAAAGTTATGCATAGTCAGAGTTTTAGGTCGATGCGGATAATAAAGAGAATGGTGAGACAGAGAGAGTTATGCTTTCCTTGCCCAGAAACATGTGAACATGCATGTTGTTTAGGGGTGTAACGATACACCAATACCACAATTCAGTTCATATGGCAGATTTGGAGCTTAAATGCTTTTAATGTAAAACTCTTACTATTTAGTGTCAAGTGTACTTTGGCCACTATCGATGCACTCCCTTTCACTGAGCATGAGCTGTTCAATGCTTCTGCGCTGTGCGGATGTGAAAGCAGAGGGTGTTTGGTACGCCATGAAAGTATTATGAAAGTTACAAAAGGTGGTGTATATCGCAAGTTTTCAGATATAATTTATTCTTAATCAAACTAAGTTTACAAACTTCAAGGATTATTGTATCATATAGAGTATATTTTGTAATTTAGTTAATAATAAGTTATTGCATATTCCATTTTTAACACTTTTAATTTTATAACTGTCTGTTAGCACAATTTACATAGATATTTGGTGGATATTATGTGACTATCAAGAGCTCCATATGCGATGCGTGTCTAACCCCACCACTTCTGGACGCACTTGACAATACATCAGCTTTAGCCTGAACCATCTGTTCTATAATAAATGCGCATAGATCAGAGTCCCCCTAGCCCTTTGTGTATCATTCTGGTACACATGTGTCCAAGCTGGCATGCAAATAAAATCTATAATTTATCAAGTATAATCCAAAGTGTCAAATAAAAAATTAAAACACAGCTCCAGAGTTTCAAAAGTTTCAGCAATTTTTTTTTTATATTTAAGTTAAGCCTGTGTGTACTGCTTGGTCTTTATGATGAATAAATATTAAATATTAAATATATAAATTTAAAACAAACAATCAAATCCATTTAATGATCTATTTAACAACAAAAATCCATTTAATGACAAACCATTTTAAATAATTAAGCAAGAAGTCACAAATATTGGTATCAGTCAAAAGTTTTTGGTAAAAATCTGTATCAACAAAAATCTTATTGGTGCATCCCTCTCTAACTCTGCATAAAACACAATATCCTAACAAGTTTCTATCTATGTATCCTAACCTCACACAGCACAGCTTTAATGAAGAGGCCAGCATTATCACTGTACAATGTTTTGGTGGTACCCTTTTTAAATGACAAACAATAAAGCACCACTCTGACAAACAAATACACTGACGTTTTAAAGGAACCACTTTTGTTGACTAAAACCAAGCAAAAATGAATGTCTGAATCCAGAGAGCTTGATCGCAGAGCTTCAAATCATGGAGACACAAATGAAACACAGGAAAACTGTACATGAATGGACAATGCAACCCCATTCATACTGATGCTACAGCCGTTGCAGAATCGACTATGCTGATGCTGTGTCGACCAAGCTCGTTAGCAAAACATTGATGAAAGTCAAGAATTGTTGACAATAATGAAATCTAGAAATATTTTTCAGGGAATTATAAAGTTTTGTCTCAGAGCATGACAATGAATTTTGAATTATCTCACTCAGATCCTCCAGCCTCTCTGTACTGTACGTAACTGTTATCCTTTGTCAGTTGTTTTCATCGTGGCGCCAATGTAACAATACTGCAGCATTACAAATGATAAATTCATCCACTTACCTCAACGCGAAACACAACGCAACCCTTGAGAAACTCCGTAATGTTGCTCAAGCACTCGCTGTCGGTTTTGGGGTCTGTGAAGATCTGATAAAATAAGAAGTTGGAAAAGGTCTGAGTTTTTTTTTTTAACAAATTTTTTCTATGAGGCAACTGGACCCTGCAAGAAAGTCCACGGATTGGTTATGTATGACCACCATATCCAAACACACACATCGGATCTACAGATCTGTGGAAGTGAGCATCTGTAGCAGGAAATGACGTTTGCAGGTAGGTTACTTGCTGCGCAGATAGGTCAGCGTGTGACAACACAATACCGTGAGAGCGTTTGGAAAGCAGAGCTCTCGCGATACTTTATAGCCACAGCCGATCGGTCTGCGCTGCGCCGCATCGATTCGAAAGGATACAACACACCCCACACACCCTTGCGCTGGCGGGGAAAATTAAACGTTTTGGTAAGAGATTTGTCCTCAGGTATTTCGAAAAGTTAACAAAGTACAAAATAAGGATTAAAGGGAATTCTACAACAGTTGTAGATTAACGGTTTGTAATCTCATTTAAGTCTCTGCTCAGCGTGAACAATGCTCGCAAAGCAGTCGTTTTGGAACAAATAATAGGCCTTACCAATGTTTTCCAAATTGTATATTAAAACAGATTTAATGCACCATTCACCAAGGACGATAACAATAGGTATCATTTACTACTTACAGCTATAACGTTGGCTATGAGCGTTGGACAGCCAATCAAATGGGTTCCCGCAATTTATCATTCTTGTCTTTACATCTTATTATAATAATAATACAAAAAATGCAGAAAGGAATAACATGGCTAATTAGTTAGTACTCCGATATGTTTGATTGGGATACATGAAACTGTAATTAAATTCAGACTTTAAACCAGAGGTTAAATATGGTCTCTGGTTTTTGTTTAAAATAGCAACATTATTTCACACCAGTAAAAGTTTTTGCATGTGCATGTTTTGCATGGCTATTCATCTAGATGTTTGCACAACCTGAAAATCCAGTTCAGTATCTGGACATCTAACTAGGACCCCTCTTCGACATAGATGCTGTCCAATATTTGAACTTCTAGCTATTGTGTTTGCGTTCACACACAGAAGGCACATTGGCAATTTTAAGGGACTTTTCCGGGATCATCATGCTGTGTGAATGAGGTGAATGAGGACAAACACCTTGCTTTGGAGCAGCTATACAACATAGTAGCATACGTCACACTTTCCTTTCCTAAAACACATAGAGCCTATAGAGGTTTTCCATCTACAACTGGACATTACATAAATAAATGTGAATTGTAATTGAATTCAGCATGAGACTGTATTTGGTCCAGAAGCAGTATAAATTGTCTAACATGAGTATTACATTAGGACATTTGAAAAAAAATACATTAAATGATTAGAAGGACGTCTTTCAATATCCACCATGACCAAATTTTTAACCTTGTACAGACAGAGACCCTGTGGAAGTCAACATTGACTGTTCAAAACACGTCATAAAAACACATTCCTCATGGACATCTTTTCCACATCTGACAAAGATATGGAAAAGACGTCATTTGTATGAATCTTTATTTAGCTGGTTTTAGCTGGTCACAATGACGGTCCTGGCAGAAACATGATGCTGCGGCCCACACAGTCCAAAAAGAGGCCAATTGCACTAGTCTTTCCGTTTCCTTTTTAAATATGCAAACCTTAGATCTTTTGGTTCCACATAAGCCATCTTGACAGCATTCATAAGCCCTGATTTCAACATTCACTATTTTTCAAAAAGTGTAAACGTTCAGACTGGATTCGGCTTCAGGGAAGGCTAAAGGCTGTGGTAATGCTGTCATTGGCTGTTAGTCTTTGCATCCATAGATGACCCTGAATAGCTGAGTTTAAAACCCCTCATTGCATTTACTAAATAAAGAGGGAAAGACTTTGCATAATTTATCAATAAGATAAACTACACACCATTCTTTAGAAAACACACCGGCTATCATTATACCTGAGTGGTTATTGTACTGTGCTTAATTATTAACAACAGTAAGTTTCCTATTTGAATTATTTGAGGTCCTATACATTAAAATCTATTTGCCTATCAGTTGCATTTACTTTCATTCATATTTTTCACTGGAGAGATGTATAATATATGTATGTTTACATTCTGATGCTTTTAACGTTGGTTACTGGGTGGTTTCATGATTATAAAGTATGATTATTCATGCTTAATTTAGTTTAGATCTTTTACTCAAACTATTTTGTTAACTACACGTGTGTTCCTTTTCAAGTCGCTTTTAATCTAGTCCTTTTTAGAGAGGCAGAGGCTGAGGAGAGAAAAAAACATCGTTTCCTTAAATAAAAGCCAGTTATCTATATGGCGGCCAAATCCCAAATGCATTTAATGTAAAAAAAAAAAGCCTCGATACCTGGCTAAACCTGCTAGTTAATCGCTAACATAATTGTGCCATTCATACACAGCCCTTGTGCGATTTGCATGCGGTTATCCTCGGGTTTCCATATCATTTACATCACTGTCGTACCTACAGTTGATAAATATCCTGTTTAACACGTTTTCTCTCGATGGCAATTGTAAAATATACGACCTCCAAACGACGAGTAAATGACAAACCTCACAACATATTTTTAATCAAGGACTGATGTGTTTTTGCCTTGAGCAACAGCAGCTATAGCGCACACTGATCATCACACCGATGAATGTATAGCTGTTGTATTTAGATAGGATTAAACATCTGATATGGCGTACGAAATGCAAAGTAAATAGGCCACTGGTGTAATAACGTACATATGTGTAGAGGATTACAGAAAAATAAACGCATACGGTGCGTCAAAGGGAGGATGCGCTCTTACTTTATCGGTAGTGCCTGGACGCAGCCGCTCCAGTAACCTGCACAGGACGACCCCATCCTTTAACGAAGACTGCAAAAATCCATCTGGATCCGAAATTGTCTTTTTTGGGGACTCCAAAACCCCGAGCGTAATGAGCCAAGTAACCGTTTGTTCCGCCGGATTCATGGTCACAACAGCAAGGTCGATGCTCTCAGTATTATGTGTGGAATGAAAATCAGGCGGTCTATTATTACCCAGTCGTCAAACTGGGCACCATTTTCTCAAAAATCTGTTATTCGAGGGGATAGAGATGATGAGCATATGGTATTTTGCCCCTCTTGCTCCATAGAGATGCTATCCCTTCGCTCCCATTTTCTTTATTACGACAAGCTGTCAAACGCCTTTCAGTGGAATACAGTAAGCGCAGTAAACCTGCATCGTCTGCCACTTCACATCTTCCGGAAGATGACATCACACCATAGACAGCCTTATGTGACCAGTCGCGTTCGCACCCTGCTTTGCATTTTCACTGTTTATGTCCAACTGATCTTTGAGTGTGCAATAAAATAATCTTCTGTGTATTTGTGTCTTACAAAGGATTGGAAACGCGTTTGGTTAGATGCTATAACGAACACATGATGAGATGAGATGTTTACATCCTTACAAAACAACCATTGTTTTACTATGAATAAAGCAAAAAAAAAAAAAAGGTTACTATTGTTAAACTATGGTTACGGCATGATTAACTGTGTGAAAGAGATCAAATATAATTTACAATTTTCTCGTTTTTAAACAGGTTGTGTTGAATAAACTAGTGAATTTTTTAGCTGTCCGCAAGGTGGCAGCCTATTCCCAATTAACCAATATTGTAGTACATTTTAGTATTTAGAATTTTTTTGGAACTTACTATAGTAAATATTACTAAAGATTTTCAGTTTAGATTACAGAGTAATGTAATATTTTTTTATATTTACATATTTGCCAGATGCTTTTATCCAAAGCAACTTACATAGTATTACTAGGTATACATATTTTATCAGTGTGTTTCCCTGGGTTCGAACCCATGACCTTTTGCACTGCTAACCCAATGCTATACCACTGAGCTATACAGGAATAACATAATGCAATGTAATGTCAACAATGTATAATGTCATGTCTCAATAATATACATTAACGGTAATTAAACGCAGTAATAACTACAATACTACTGTGAACTATAGTTTACTATAGTAAATACTAATGTATACTACAGGTTTTTTTTCATGAAAGGGATGTGTAAAAGTTTACATTTACTTTTTAATCATTAGTCGATCCTTTCATGTTTTATCACTTTTCAAATAACAAAGCATATGTTGCGGTGTGTGGCTGGCAAAAACTATAGGATGAGATATTCAGTGTTCCCGCTTTACTGGTTTAGTACAGTTTCAAAATATTGATAAGCAAACTAAACTGTTTGTTAATGGTGCTTAGCATTTTAGAGTGTGATGGAATTGAAACATGAATATCTCAGTCATTGTGAATAAACACAATAAAACATCACTTGTCCTTCCTACCGTACAGTTTACCTCTCACTTTTTCTCCCTTCTGGCTTGCTACCTAGAGGAATCTGAGTTCCCAGTGGGTCACCATGGATACCGGTAGAGGTTCAGGGCCTGTCTCCAGAGTCGATGGAGAAGAGAACCAACCCCACTGTGGCTGGAAGGGAGAAACATCATGTCTTAACAGGCCTGCCAAGGGACAACCCACAATCCCCCAGACCCAACATCCCTGGTAGCTGTAACAAAGGATGCCCGTGCTATGATTTCCACTCTCGAGATGACCCCTCTCCCTTTTAAATATTGTAAAACATATGCATAATCCATCAATGCTTATAATCCCTTTGCATTATATACTCTGTGTGTTTATATGCATGTGTTTATGTGTAAAAAGGCACCAAACGTAAAGGTTGTGCTTGTTTACTGACATACATTATTTTATTACACTTTATTGCTTTCTTTTCTGTTAGAGATAATAACTCTGTTGTTCATGATAATATTCTACCTGCAAAAAAAAAACACCCAGCTACACATTCATGGTTGATAAACCCCTCAACCATAAACATATCCTTTTCCCATGCATCTCTTGTTTTCCTTTTACTCTAAAGTGTTGCTTGTGCAACTCACATTAGATTTAAATCAGCTAAACAGATTTGTTTTAGTCAGATTGTGTCCTTTCTTTGGGGTCGATTATTCTCATACACCACCTCTCATGCACTGCTTGCTTGTTCTCAGTTTCAATCTTTTTCTTCCTCCAGGTGTGGATCTCTACATTTGGGTGAGTAATGACTGAGACTGAGAGGTCATAAGCAGCACATGCTGTGTGTGAGTAATGAAACCACTGTGAGACAGACAATCAACAGAACATCTGGGGCAGTCCTGTCACCACTACACGCAGACCAAGTGTGCATCTGTTTCTAACCAAACTGAAGATCCACATATAGTTTATTGGGTATTCCTGAGTAGGGTTGTCTTATAGGTGTGGTATTACTTTGGCATGTGACTTGCTTTGCGCCACGTCTGCTATGAACATGAATGATACCTCAAAGCACTAAAAGCAATCCAATTACGATTTTCAGCTGGCAGGCGATAAATCAGATAAAGAGGATTTGCATCAAAGGAGGAACTCTATCAAGACTTTTGTGACCTTGGCCAATAAATTACACTGTGGTAACTGCACAACAATGTCTTGGCCTTGTGGTGTGTTTTGAACAGGCAAGTATCACATGAAATGTAAACATTTAGCTTAACCTATGCTATAGAAAAATTACTATATTGAAGATACCATAAAGAGCTCACAGAATGCCACACAGAACAAATTCTCATCTTATTGATTTTACCATAAATTAATAAAAATTAATTCAGTGTCTGTTCATTCACATTTGTGTTTCTTCATTCTTGTGGTTGAATCAGTGATCTAGGGAAATCTCCAGCTACACCCCGGGAAGTGTGCAGGCTTAACACAGGGTTAGCTCTTCCTCTTTCTGCACAAAATTAGCACATTTAAAACTCCTACGATGTAAATGGAAATCACTTCCCACCTCTTCCAGGTATGTAATAGTTTCCGGCACTCCACCCTCCCCTTTCTTCAGAGATGTAAGCTTATTTTAATGGTGAAGTTGAGATGAGTGTATCAGGCAGACAAAATGAATTCACAAATGTTAGAAAAACCTGAAAATATATCTCTTTGCTTTTCAAATCAGATAGATAGATAGATAGATAGATAGATAGATAGATAGATAGATAGATAGATAGATAGATAGATAGATAGATAGATAGATAGATAGATAGATAGATATTCTCAGATGAATTCATGCCTCAGCTTCTCATTTACTTTTATCTCCTCCCTTCTTGCTTACGCACAAGTGTCTCTACGAGCATCTTCGTTCATCACCGTCAGAGCGCTCTGACGCGATACGGTGACAACACCGACCGACCCGTCGGTACACTCAGCCTCCGCCCATCGCGTGCTTCCACAGAAACACCGACTGTGCGATGCGTGACCTGTTGACGCTCGGTGCGCAGTGCTGCGCTTCTGTGCCTGCCACAATGGACAACTGAACATCCAACCTCAACATGCCTACAGTTTATTGGAATAAGGGAAAGCTTGCGAGTATTTGTATTTGTATGCTTCAACACGCATCCCAGGTTAGTGACATTTAAAATGTAATGCTGTAGTTCGTGTGTTTGTTCTTTATTTACTTACAAAAAAAACTGTGACTGATAAATAGAGATTTTGTGTAATCTGGGAGTAGCTATATTTTCATGTCAGCTTGTATATGGTGAAATGAAACAACTGTGCTCCAACTGGATAAGTTAAAAATAAACATTACTAGTAGTTGTTAAATATTAAAATCGGGAGTACCAGCGTATTAAAGAATACAATAATAGCCTAGTTAAAACAACTATAAGAATCATGTGCTGTCGTGCTGCACTTTAATTGGGTTCTTCTCAGCAATGATAATAAAAGAACCATAACCTTTTAGTCAAAGTGGCATTTATTTCGTCTTTTTGCCTTCTGTGGAAAAGAACGATTCAATAGATGTTAAAGTTTTTACAGGAACCATTATTTATAAGACTGTAGCCTACTCTGAGCTGTGATGCTTTCTGGTTTTGTCAGTTAAACTGTTTTCCGGTGAGAATACCTTTGAGCACAAGTTTGGTGTTTTCGGTTTTGCAGTGCGGCGCGCGCGCAGCTTTGATTAGGTGGTTCAAAATATTCAAATTCAAAATTTCAAAAGTAGACTTCCTCTTCTGTCACACTGAAGACTTTCTTCACTCTGCGAAGACGATTATTCGCCTCTGTTGTTGTTACATCATTTTTGTCGCTGCGCCTTAGCATCTCGCTTTGGACTAATCCACAGAGACCCAATGGCATCAAGGGATTTTGCGCGCTTCATGACTGACACTCGCTTGTAATAATATTTACTGAGGCATTTGTGTGAGGGACAATAATTAAAAACAACCTGTGAGGACGAGAAGAAAAGCTCAAATGCGCATCTTATGGTCACTCAGGGGTGTTGCCTGGAGCACAGAGAGGACCAGTTTTAAGTGAGTAGGTCAGTAAAGCTGGTGAAGTTTGGGAAATCTCTCTAACATGCACACTCATTCACACTTTCACTCATGCAAACATTGGCTTTCCACATGACTCATTTTCTCAGTCATTCTGGTGACTGTCAAACAGGTGCTTGGAGGTGCACATGCTCAGAGTTGCAATGCAATAGGAAAGCATTTTTGAAAAGTATGCATATTGTCTCACACCTGTGTTTGAGTCAGACACAGAAAGATTTTTGGGAGGCATATGTGTATTTTAGTTGTCCATGTGTGCAGACAACCACAATGGCACTCAAATCACCTGCAGACATAGGCAGATGACAGCTGTGCAGCATTTATTCAACTAAAGTGCTTTAATCACAGTCAGGTGATATTTATTACTAACGCATAACTATTTTATTAGTACCACTAGAGTATGTGTATTTCCTCTATGAAAAGTAAGCATTGCACTTAAATTGTAAGTTGATATCGTTTTATATGCATGTTTTAGATCTGAGAAGAATTCAGCTCAGTAACGTTTATTGTTAAAGAAATGTTTAGCTACATGAATTGTTTAGCTGTTCTGGTCGGGATATATTTACAACTGCTTGCTCATTTAGTAATTTAGGTATGAAGAGGATTGTTTATAGGGGACTAAAGAGGGTTTTTTTTGGAGGGAAAACACTTTACTTCATAAAGATTCAAATCTGTAGGTTTCGTTAGCAGTTCTCCTCCTAATCTGTTTTAAATACTGTGTATCAAATTATTATATAAAACATATATATGTATGATTTTAGGTCCTTTAATGTAAAGTCTTCTCAATGCACTGTAGGGAGGGGGTGCCCACTCAAAAGAATTTGGTATTGGGCCCCATGATTTTTAGCAATGGCCCTGGGTGTGTTAGTAAATATAGTTTCTCAATTAATATGCCCAACAAAGACTTTGTGTAACAATTAATAAAGAATTAAGAAGTTTTTTATTTGTGTATCTCAGTCCAGCGTCACATTTTTCATATCCGCCTGTTACTAAAAGCCTAAACTCCGTAGCACATGCACAGATGTGCAAAACTTCTTGTTGTGGTCTTAGATATAGAGCAAATGTTTTTACAAGCATGAGTCATCTGGCTTCTTCACTCCCCTATTGACACATGAAAAACATCTTCACACTATATTTTGGTAAGAAGAGAGGCTGAACGGACACGTTGCTTTGTTTGTGTCAACTTTAACCCCTTAAAGTGAGTATGAGTATGATATTAGGCTAAACCCTAACATGTATTAACAGGTGTTGTGAAAGCATCTGACAAGTGTGCAGATAGAGACAAGTGACAGAGATAGAGAGTCAACATAAGCAGTGGAAGGTTCACCTGGGAAGCCTTGTTGTTGGAGAGAGAGATGAGTCCTTAGTGACTGAAGCAGCGAGAGAGATAATGAAGCAGGTGGACGAGTGGAAAAGGGGAGGAGCTTTGCTCTGGAGAGAGAATAATGTTTTGAGAGTGATATTGCTACAGGGTAGGAAGAATGACTTTTGAGAATTAAGCCATATTTTTATATGAGACTGTAAAATGCTGCTTATATACATTTTATATCTCTAAGAAATGTAATAGTTTGTATGCGTTAATTTATTGCTTGTAATCAGATATGTTTAATCCATTTGTAATCCATTTGCAACACATTCACTGTACATCTGTTTTCCTGACAACTATCGCTGTAGACAACTCATGACCTTTTCATAGACTGCTTCCTGTTCGGTGCCATACACAAACATGCTTTTAGAAAAACAGCCACAGGCACATTACACAATATGTTCATTTAATCACACATATTATTAGAAATGCCAGCACTTCCACAATTCCATGCTTGAAATGATGGTCATGAACTCTTCTGCAAAGTTCACCTAATGGTTTTAAAGTGTATGTTTCATAACACAGGATCAAAATGAAACTAGAATGTATACGTCTGCTAAACTTAATGCATTATGAATAAAAACCAGAGTACAATTGCAATAATGTAGCCTACCTATAGCACACATATAGCTTAAAGGCGGAGTCCATGATGTTTGAAAGCCAGTGTTGATATTTGAAATCGCCTAAACAAACACGCCCCTACCCCAATAGAATCTGGACCTTCTGTTGATAGACCCGCCCCACACATACGCAACCCGGCATTTGATTTGATTTGATTGGCTATAAGTGTGTTTTGGCAGTCGGCCCGTCTCCTTTTCCAAACCGTTTTTCAAACATCGTGGACTCCGCCTTTAAGTCAATTTAGCTGATAGCTCTCTCTGAACCCACTGCAAAGCATCACATGTGAAAGCCCTTCAGTGGACAAAAGCCAGTGGATGTAGATACCCATTAAGGAAGGCAATTACACATATATCATAAGACATCCCCTGTCTGTGCACCTTACACTAAAAGAATAAACATTCCAAGCAGTTTTCTGAACGTTTAAATCACTTACAATTTTACCCTTTCTCCTCTCATCTTTCTTCAGGATATGACCCAGTCCTGGCCTTACCAGCAGCCCCCAGGGGAGGGGGGTACTCAACATTTCCTGTACACACACTCAAAGGTACAAGCACTGGTCATTATATACTACAGGCGAGCATGGTAAATTCAGCAATATATTGTGCAATACAGCTCCCACACTGTTTGTGAGACTGACTCAGGTTGATTCTTTTTGTTTGTCACAGGAGGAAAAACAGTCCAATTTACGACACAGACATGGTAAACATCCTACACTGATTTACAGAGCTTAGCCATTTGAAGTGTTTGAAGCTGTTAAAGGGATAGTTAACCCAAAAATTAAAATAATTTCATTAATGAACCTCATGTTGTTCCAAACTTGTAAGACCTCCATTAATTTTCGGAACACAGTCTAGGATGTTTTATATTTAGTTAGGAGCTTTTTGACCCTTCATTGAAAATCTACGTGGTATGCTGTCCATGTCCAGAAAGGTAATAAAAACATCATCAAAGTAGTTCATGTGACATCAGTGGGTCAGTTAGAATGTGTTGAAGCATCGAAAATACATTTTGGTCCAAAAATAACAAAAAATACCACTTTATTCAGCAGTCTTCTCTTCCGTGTCTGTTGTGAAGTGCATGCGCGAGACTAAAGTCACGTGATGCGAATGACGACTTACGTGTTATCTGGTGCGCCCCAGCTGTTTTTGTTTTGTTTTTGCACCAGGGCTTCGTTTACAGTCTGAGTTTGAAAAAAAAACTTCGCAAACATGTCTGACGATAACACGTCACTGCAGTCACGTGACTTTAGTTTCGCGCATGCGCTTCACAACAGACGCGGAAGAGAGGACTGCTGAATAAATGCGTAATTTTTTTTTCGACCAAAATGTATTTTCAATGCTTCAACACATTCTAACTAACCCACTGATGTCACATGGACTACTTTGGTGATGTTTTTATTACCTTTCTGGACATGGACAGTATACCGTACATAGATTTTCAATGAAGGGTCAACAAGCTCTCAGACTAAATAGGCTATAAAACATCATCAGCCTTAAATTTGAATTTAATTTGAGTTGGGATAGTGAAAATGCTAAAGAAGGAAGTATGTTTAAAACAGAATGATATTTGGACACATTAAAAAGAAAGTTCACCCAAAAAAGAAAATAATGTCATAAATGACTCACCCTCATGTCGTTCCAAACTCGAAAGACCTCCGTTTATCTTCGGAAAACAGTTTAAGTATGTCATTTATTTTGTCATTAATACTAAATAATAATAGTTTTTATTAAAATTTTAAATTAAATAAGCCCCCTGTCTGTCTGTGGTTAGCCATAAAGATAGTCCCACCCCAGACCTGTGTCATTGGTTGAGCCAGTGTTCCTCTGGCTTCCTCTACACTGTCAGAAAAAAATGGTCCCTAGCCGTCACTGGGGCAGTACCCTCTAAAAAGTACACCTTTGTACCTAAAGAGTTCATATTAGTATATCAGAGGTACAAATTTATACTATAGACTGCATATTAGTGATAATGTTTTCTCTTATAGTGAGGGACGGTGTCTCTATGAGGATCCCCTCCCGTCCACTCGTGGCCCCTCACAAATCGTAAGTAAAATGCACACTACACGATCTGTCCACAGTAACAAGCACCAGGTTGTGTCTTAACTGCTAACCTCTAACTGTGAGCTTTATTATACCATAAACCATTTACTTTATCACATTCATTGTTGAACATCTATACATATTAGTGAGTTTAATTAGTTGGGGGTGCCAGGAATTTATTTCCCATTTTGGGGCCAACTGCTGTTTAAAACTGACTTCATACTGCTGTTTAAAACTGTGTTCATACAAACTTCACTGACCTCATAAACTTTGCTGAGTTAGTATCTAATTACAGAGTGGGTTAACACAGCCCAAGAGGGTCCTGCAACGCACTCCCATCAAAAAACAGCACTGTTCAACGCTGAGGCGCTGTTTTTATGAGTCTGTTTTCTTTGAAGCTTGTAATGTGATACAATGTCATATGGCTAGACTGTTTATTACAAACTCACATATACACAAACAGATGTCCTTCAGATTGACGGGCTGGATTAATCTGCTGTGACGTGGGGTTGTGTTTGCTGACCCCCCTCTTTTCTATTTTTCTGTCGTTTCTATACCAGCATGCTTGCTGATGACCTAAAGCTCAGCAGTGACGAGGACGACAGGGACGAGGTAGGAAAGGCCCGTCTTACAGTCAGAAGTGCATATCACTTTTTTGATAGGGTTTACACATAAATTGAACAAGCCAAAAAAAATATGAACACAAAACCAGTCACAGGTTGCACAAGTAAATTTGTAGTAATAGCCAAAAATACATAGCATGGGTTAATTGTTTATAAAAAAATTTATGCAACAAATCATTAGGAAAACATCATGTTACATGAAGATATTTTGTAAATTTTCGTAAAAACATCCATCTATTATTTATCATTAGTAATCACTGTAAAAAAATATGCAACATGAAGTTAAACCAAACTTGGTTTTGCAAGTCAATTCAACCTACTATTTTAAGTTGTGGCTTAAAAAAGTTGACATAACTTATAAATGCAAGTTGACTTAATATTTTGAATTAAAGTAACATAAAAAATTTGTTGATTTGACAAAAATGCTGCAAAATGTTTACAGTGTATGTTTCTAATGACTTCATTTGGACAACTTGAAGGCCATTTTCTCAATATTTAGATTTTTTTGCCATCTCAGATTGCAGATTTTCAAATAGTTGCATCATGGTCAAATATTGTCCTATTCTAACAAACCATGCATCAATGTAAAGCTTATTTATCCAAATACCCTTATAATTTTGTTCAGGGGTCACATACAGTTTAAGACATTCAAGTTAATAAAGCTAAATTCATGGCACCACAGATTTTATTGCCAGTATGAAACACTCTTGTCAAACAGTTCTTCAAGTTTAAGATCTGGATTTACATTTGTACTATGCTTACTACAGTACAGTGTCAGAAAAAAATGTCAAAATATGTACCCCAGCTGTCACTAGGTCTGTACCCTTTTAAAATGTACAGCTTTGCCCCAAGAGTTCATATTAATACCTTAAAAATACATATGAGCATCTCAAAGTCACATATTACTACCAAGGTGTATTTATACCTAATAATGGAACATTTTAGAACATTTTTAAAGGGTATATCTTGACCATTTTATCTAACAGTGTAAATACTGTAGAACAGATTAGCCAATTTAAGTTACCAATGCTTACACATCCAAATACACAAAACACATTCCAGCTCATATGTTCATGTATGACAACATGCATACACAGTTGCACACACTTACAGTCTCCTGTGACACTTCTGTTATCATACATGTCTCACTGCAGACCTTGCAAGGCAACATGTTGATATCCTCATATATGTTTTCCTCATCCATACATCTCTGCAATTACTTAACACCAGCCTGAACATACAGACTAAGGGTGTTTTTACATATAGTTCATTTTAAAAGAACCAAACCCAGTTCACTTAAAGTGAACCAGAAAAGGAACTAGCCGAATGTGACCTCAGCACTTTTGGTGTTTACAATATGGTGGATTCAAAAGAGGACCCAGTTCTTTTTTTTGGTCCTCTTCAGAACTGAAGTGATCTCAGACCTTTTCTTGTTTACATCACAACTTCATAAGAACTCAGATCCCTGCTTTCTGTGCAGCAGTTGATTTTGATACAATGTCAAAACGACACGCAAAGCGGACCGGGACCACATTGTTTTTACATATCAAATAGAAATCGAACCACAAAAGCGAACAGTACTCAGACCACCTTCTGACGTGGTCTGAGTTCAGTTCACTTTATGGTCCTTTTAGGGGGGTCTGAGATCACTTGGTTTGTTCACATTTACACCCTTAACTGCTCTGAGAGCGTTTGGAGGGCTCAGACAAACTAGGTGTGAAAACACCCTTTAATAAACTTTGCTAAGTTACTTTTAGTCTTTTTGTTTTATACAGCATTACAGTTTCAAAATCTTTTATTGACCTAAACTGTTATTCCATTCAGGGCTGTATTTTAGTATGCAGACCTGTGCATACTGAATGGTGATTGGCCCTTTTCTTTTATTTCTTTGTTTAGTAAAGGCCGTTTTACACGGTACGCGGCAACCGCGAGTGTTTAGTTCTTTTTCAATAGGAGACGTGCGGAAAGCGGCAAAGGGGGGCGGTTACAGAGGTGAAGCGGAGTTGGTCCACACGCCTTGCTAGTGCACCCAAAATCCTATTCCTTCTCCGGACATGGTACTTCATGACAGGCGCCGTTGAAGATAAACATATTTGCACTAAATGCTGCACAAAACGCTTCCAATACAAGAGAAAACCTGAAGCCGCGCGGCAATTTTGCCGCTTGCCGCGTACCGTGTGAAACGGCCTTAAGTCTTTTTCTTGCATTTATTTATAATCTAGAGTTGTAATAAGTCTTTTCACTTTAATGTATACTTCATGTATATATTAGTGTGAAAAGTATACCTTCTGTACAAACCTTATGTAATGTATACTCTACCATCACCAAGACAAAACAAAGGTAGCACAGAAACTCCATTATGTGTTGATTCTCATGCACAGCTGGCAGAAGGTACACTGTTAGAAAAAAACTTACCCTGCCTGTGACCCTTTAAAAAGGTCCTAAGATGTACCATTAGCTATGATTTGCATACATTTTTTATCATTATGTACCTTTGAGTTACTAATATTTGTCCCTGGACCACAAAACCAATCATAAGGGTCAAGATATAAATGTATTCAAAAAACTAGAATCTGAAGCAATACATATTATTAATTATTAATAAATTTAGGAATTGTACAAAATATCTTCATGAGACATGATCTTTACTTAATATCCCATTGATTTTTGGCATTAAAAAAATTAATAATTTTGATCCATACAATGGATTGACAAATATACCCGTGCTACTTATGACTGGTTTTGTGGTCCATGGTCACATATGTACTATTAGTATCTCAAAATTATGTACCTCTGAGGTACTACTATGAACTCTGTAAGTTTTGTTAAAGGTCCCATCCCAGTGACAGTTAGATAAAATAAATTCTGACAGTGCTTAAAGCCTAACACCTTTTATAATCTATAACACTTCATTTGCAGCACTGATATTTCTTGTTTTTATTTCAGTTTTTGTTTTGTTTTTGCTCTGATCTGTAATGATAGTGTTCATCCGGACTGTTAAATTGAGAACACTTGTGTGTGCATGTATCCCACACCCTATCTCAACCCAATACTCCTGGTTTATGAGTCATAACAGGCTGAGTCATTAAAGACACAGCTCGTGACCTTTCCAGCTTACTGCTAGACTGTGCTGTGATCAATGTTCCTTTTTGCTTTGGTAAAGATGCCAATAATGACCATGCAGTTGAAAAGTTTGAGTTTTAAAGGTCCTTCATGTATTCTGATCTATCAAACAGGGAAGTGAGCAAACAACATCTTGGGCCGATAATGAGCGGTAAGTTTGTGCATTGTGATGTCTTCTTTATGTTTGTAATTAAATTAGGTATAAATATGTTGTAACACTGGTGCCTGTGTGTAATACATATCGAAGAGGTCAGAATATGTGGAATGTGACAGCTGGATGACAATCCGGTCTAAGTTTCTTTTGGCTATTCAACATGTTCAACCTCACACATGCACCACTCAAGTATTTTGTCAGTGTTCAGTCTATATATTTGTTTGGTTATTTAAAATAAGTTTATATCTTGTGTGTGAGACTTGGAAGCAAAATATTGTACATTGTTTACATTGGTTGACAGCTTGTCAGGCCAGCAGCAGCGCACACGCACACATGGCGGACGGGTGAGACATTCTAGCTCAGGGTCTTCGGGATCAGACTCCTCTAGTGAGTGGGAAAGCAGCCCACGCAGGGGATCACGCAGCCCAAGCCCAGAAACGCTCACCCAGTATGGGTCACCATCCCAACAGCAGAAACTAAACTGTAGCACCGAGGTAAACCGGTTTTCACACTAATATCTTAAAGTGGCATGCAATCTTCTATTTACTATTACCCTCAGTCTTTTTCTTTTCATATGTGTTTTAAGCGGAAGAGGTAAAAGGGAATGGTGGGGGTGGAGAGAGAGGAATGTGGAAGGGGGCCACAGGATTGTAGCCCCCTGAGACTTTGAATCTTGGTGTCATGTCAACATGTGGTGCACCAGATGACTAAATAGATAGGAAGTGCTTTATGTACCCATTTACCCAATGCAATTAATGTCCACATGAATTTCGGCACAGAAAGCAGAACAAAGCGCAGCACTGCACTGTAAAAAGTGGTATTGTGCAATTGTTACAATAACAAAAACATTTTCTTACAGTTTGTTTATTTTTGTTAATCTGAATAAGGTTAAGATAAAGCTTTTTATTACTTAACAGATCTGATAACTGTTCCAAAAACTTGCTAATGAAAGATCTTCTCTTGTTGCGGTATTGTTTTGGTATGAAGTATATGGCTGTAAGGGTAAAGGTTTTTTTTTGGAGGGTTGTTAAGAATTTTATAAGAGTCAGAGGGAGGGACTGAATACAGCAGTAATGTAGGGCTGCACCAGCATATGAATGAAGGTGTCTGTGTGACATTGCTGGCTCTATTACTGAACATGCCATCTATTTGGAACCTGTGGATATGGGAGGGAACACCATGTGTTTTTCATCTACGTGTAGCCATGCAGCGTCTCTGAGGAACGGCTTGGAAACGCCACACGGTTCCAGGTGGAAGGGGGGTTTGAAGGGAGGGGCTGTGGGAAAGGGCACAAGAGATGCAGTGTGTTAGCTGGAGAGAGAGAAAGGGGAAGGGGGAATGTTTGAGTGCAGGAGTAAAAGTTTAATTTAGCTCTGGTCAGCTATCAGAGGAGAGTAAGAAAAGCACAGTCTGTCCTGGAGCTTACTGTATTATTATGTGAGTATTACTTCAGATATTCTATACTGTCTAAATTGTTTTCTTTAGCATTCAGTTCAGTAGTAATATTAAGCTGCAGGTAAAATGGGAAATTTTATTGTGAAAGTGTGAAGAAAGGGTTTGTTGAAGTTTATTGAGTCTCCATTCGTTTGTTGCCTCTCTCTCTCTCTCTCTCTCTCTCTCTCTCTCTCTCTCTCTCTCTCTCTCTCTCTCTCTCTCTCTCTCTCTCTCTCTCTCTCTCTCTTTCCCACTGACACACTAGCCTGTTTACATAACTGCTACTTACACATACTTTATTATTAATGCCTTTTCATGCAGATCATTTTGTATTAACTGTGGTTGTACTGTGGTCATCGTTTACGGCAGATTTCCTCTACTGTAACAAATTTATATTTTTAAAGTTCTTTGGAATTATAAAAAATGTAACCAATTGAAACTTTTTTCTCAATGTTACTTACTTAATATCATTTACTTCTGCATAGACGGAGAGTCCACCAACCACACAGTGGCAGCTCGACAGGTGGCTTGAGAAAGTCCCCAAAAAACTGACAGACCACGACCCTGGAGGAGGACAGCGCCGGGGTCCAAAATCGGACAGTGGCCGAGGACCATCACCAGGAAAGTACTGGAGCAGAGACTCGGAGTCAAGACGGGATTACAGTCCATGTGAAAGTCCTGTCCCTAGTCCAAAATTTGACTATAGCCCTAGAAACAGTCCTCGTGCAAGCCCTGAATATAGTCCTTGCCCCAGTCCAGGAAATAGCCTTGTGCCAAGCCCAGTGCCAAGTGTGTGCCCAAGTCCAGGAGAGAGCTTTAGAGGTAGTCGAAGTCCCAGCCCTTTACCACTGCATCCTCCCAGAAGCCCCAGTCCAAGTCTTTCATCCAACACAATACCTACCCAAGATTGTTTAACATACCCTCAGGATCGACCTACTCAGCCTGAAAGTCCCAGGCACATTGCACGACCAACTGTTGCCTCCAATACACCGCATCGTCCCAAAGTCAGGCCATGGGTGCCTTCGGACCATAACACTGAACAGAGAAAGGAGTTTAGAACTAAAGACTCTAGATCCAGAGACACTAGACCTGGTCCTCCCCAAGAACATCATTCCAAACACAGCTTAACAAATAAGTCACAGAAAGACCTCCGACACAAGCCTGAAGCCAAAGGTTCTGAATCCATAGCCAAGCAAAAGATTAACCCAGCTTCAAACCCAATACCCAAGCATCAATCTAACTCTAGACCAAGCCCAAAACCACCTAAGCACTTACCTGAACATAGTATTGAACATAATCACAGAACAAGAGAACCTACAGGAGTTTCAATTCGGTCAACCTCCAAATCAGGAAATTCATCCCATTTCAACACTTCAAAGAGCTCTGACCGTGGTCCCACATCGAAATCCAGAGACTCATCCAGAAACGACGTGAGCAGTCGATCCAGCCACAGCTCCAACTCTAGCTCTAAGTCTAAACCTTTCTGTGATACCAAGCAATCCAGTTTTAAACCAAGTTCTCAACAAAGTTCCAGCCCAAAGCCCAGGGTTAAACTCGGGGACACGCCAGTTCCCAGAACTGGGCATTTACAAAAAGAGTCAAACCCAAGAGAGAGGGAGCCGGAGGTGGACAACCGAGGTAAAGCCCAGGGAGTGACCCTGGTGCCAACCGGCAAAGAGCAGAGACACAGGAGACTGGCGGAGGAGCAGCTAACAAGGCGCCGTTGGGTTCGGAGTTCTGAGGAAGAGGAAGACGACGAAGACAGGAGAAGAGAGGAAGGGGAACGAGAGAGGAAAAGGAGAAGGAGGAGGGAGCATGAAGCTGAATGGCAACCAGTGCAGCCAAAGCAAAGACCTCATACGAATAGCCAGCATCAACCTTTACAGGAAAGCAACGGACTGAACCTTGAAGAGCAGAGGAGGAAGAAGAGAAGGCAGAGTAATGAGGAAATTTCTTTGCGTTCTCATGTACTAGACTCCAGTCCATCTCCTCCACTTTCTCCACCCTCCCCTACTCCTGTCATCAAGCCCAAACATTCATCATCTTCCTCATCTTCCTCATCTTCTTCGTCATCTTCCTCTGATTCAGAATCAGAGTCTAGTCCTCCACGAAATGTTGCCAAAGTCCCTGCAGATTCAACATCAAGCCAAAAGAGGCACAACAAACAGAGCACAGGTACTAGTGGTCACTCCAACAAGTCAAGCTTAAGCACCCCAGAGACAGATAAGCGAGGTCGGGGCAGGCACAAACTCTACACCTTGGTTCCTTTCGGGCGTACTGAACATTCTCCGACCATCTCGCATCGAGGCCTAAGAAATCTGGTCGTGAGAATAGACCTCTCGCTTCTGGCCAGAGTCCCTGATACAAATGAGGTTCCAGAGAAACAGTCCTCATCTTCATCTTTATCATCAGGAAAAACAAAAGAAAAGACATCAATGAGACATCTGCACCATTCAGAGCAACTGCCTAGTGATGGCAGAAGTAAAAGAAAAGTGAGAGAAACATTAAATGTGATGTTGTAAATGGGATTTTGCTTCAGTATGTAAGATGTGTTGCTGGGTCAACATCTTCTGTTGGTAACACTGTCCTAACCCTATCTCTAAAATCAGAGATAAACTGAGGGATTGATACGAATTGTACATAAGCCCCCAACCCTAGTCCTAAACATAATCTTAACCAATCCAATCCAGCCTATCCCTAAAATCTGATCTTGATCCAGGAACATGACCTGCTTGGTAAAATCGCCTTCACGGTGTTTAGATATATGTGTTTTTGTACATTTGCCCATTTTTGGTATGTTTTGCTGTATCAGGCGGATAATGGAGAAGCTCAGAGGGACAATAAGAGAACTCGCACAGAAAAGCTTCCCGTCACAATCAACAGAGAGACTGAAGAAACTTGCTCTGACATCAAACAAAATGGGTATATTAAGACTTAAACACTTTGTTTGCTATAAGTAACTTTTGTGCATATACTGCTTGGGTAAAGTTAAATGAACTGCTTCTAATATTTTGCTAATAAATCTTATTTTTACAATGCAAGATTTATCTAATAGTCATGCTGTTCTGCAGTGCTGCTTTGGCACAAAAACATGGAAAAGGTCGATTAATTGATTTTCTGCTAGGACGTTATCTGATGTTTACTGTATGGCTTGTGCTCTTTGGATGATACTCTTTATTCCGGTGTATGCAGACGTCAAGAAGATTATTTTTACTCCAAGAGGCCTTTGTCCCCATTATCTCCTCCATCTGACCTAGTAGAGCGCTCAAAGCCCTCAGTGAAATCTCAGCATACTGAAAAGTACCACACACCTTTAGAGAAAGACAGAGATTCAACAACACAGAAAATACAGGTACGTAAAATAACACGCATCAAAGCAGTTTTTCCTTTCTTTAAACACTGCAATAATGGGGCCAGCCGTGGCTTAACAGTAACCTGAAGGCCACCAGTTTGATTCTCATGGGTGGCACCGTTGCAATTGGGGTGCCTTTGAATAAGGCACGTCTTCCCTAATTGCTCTCCGATAGCTGCTTACTGCTTCGAGTGCATGTGTTTAGGATAGATTAAATGCAGAGGTCACATTTTAAGTTGGTCTATATCATACTTGACAAATCACGGCACTTTTATGTATAAAGAACAATGCATTACAGGTCCAAAAAATGCAGCCCAAGGTAGAAAAGGAGTGTGTTGGGCTTTCAGGACATCCACAGCATCTCTCTGGATCCCGAGTTCCTTCTACAAACCTGCCTCTGCACTACAGAGGAACTGTACCTATCAGTGAAGAGTAAGTTTAAAGTTGATTCTTTTATTCATTTCAACAATGCTTTAGATTACAATATTGAATGACATATACATTTTTCTTCCTCTCACAATAGCTCTCATCATGCTGAGTACTACATGCATGAGGCCAAAAGGTTGAAACATCGAGCAGATGCTATGGTGTGACATCACTGCGAACATACACCTTACAAACTGCATGTTGCCAGTAGACATAGATTTATTGTTTTTTTTTAAGGACCCAATGTACTGTATAGTCTATTGGTATTTTTACATCTCTTTTGTCTCTTAATGTCTGCCTCTTCTAAGGTGGATAAGTTAGGTAAAGCTGTAAATTATGTGGATGCTGCTTTGTCCTTTATGGAGTGTGGGAAAGCAATGGAAGAGGGACCACTTGAATCCAAGTCTCCTTACGCCATGTATGCTGAAACTGTGGAGCTCATCAGGTGTTTAAAAACTTTGTTTTTTATTTACATTTATTCACATGGCAGACAGTAATTTATAACAAAGTCCCTTTAGGTAAGCCGCACCACTAGGTGGCCATGCTTGCAACACCTCCAAGCAGTTATTTAAGTCATGCAAGACTAAAGTCTTATCTACTTAAATGAGGAAATACAAGATATCTCTAAAATTATGTACTAAAATCACAATTAAGCAACACATTTCTGACCAACAATCAAACCTGTGGCCGGTTGCATAAACAGTTTAGACTAGTCTCAGAAGTTAGTTTTTTTCTTCAAAACTGATCATAACTGTTTGAATTCAGTTACATAAAAATGTATACGGGTCTGATTAGCCCTAACTAATTGCTAGTTGGTCAGACTAGTTCTTAAGACATATTCAATACAACTAGATCTACTAAATTAAGACTTTTTTATTGTATTGATTATTTATGTTCTCTGTAATGGTTAGGTACGCAATGAGACTCAAAAGTCATGCAGGTCCTGGAGCCAGTCAGGAGGACAAACAGCTTGCTGTACTATGGTAAATGCAACACTTCACATTTTGAATTATTTTGACTGGTCGCTGCATCTTGTTAAAGTCTCTTGATGAAAGACACATTTTATTTCTGGGTTTTAGTTTCCGCTGTCTTGCACTCCTTTATTGGCAAATGTTTAGACTCAAGAAGGACAACGCTTTAAAATACTCTAAAGTCCTACTAGACTATTTTAAGGTATGTATGTATGTTTGTGTGTGTTGAAGGGATTTGTAACATTATCACTGCAAAACACAAAAGACAGTTAAAATAATATCAAGCAAATACAGAACAAATATGTGCTGTTTAAACAATACCTGTATACATGTTTATCTACTCTATTTAGGGTTCTCCAAAAGCACCACACAAACCCCCTCCCTGGAACGATTCTGTAAAGTAGGTTTTAATAATGCTTGGACTGCAAATTCAAATATATTGCAGCTGTTAGTGGCCTATATGCTGTGCTTGAGTGTCAACACATCTGTATTTGTGCTTCTATAGGGGAGCTGTACCTCCTGCTTCTATTTGTTCTGTCAATATAATGGGATCTCATCCAGGCAGCTCACCAAGCAGTGTCATTAGCATTCCCCATCGTATCCACCAGATGGCAGCAAACCACCTGAATATCACCAACAGTGTGCTGTACAGTTACGAGTACTGGGAGGTGGCTGATACCCTGGCCAAGGAAAATAAAGGTAAGACCTCAGGATTTTTCCAAGATGAGATGCTGTGCCGTGTAGGAAAATGATGTGCTTTTCCTTTATCTCCTCTATTTTTGTAATTCTGTAAATGTTATTTTATAAGCCATTGTTTTTACTGTATGATATAAATGATGTAATGTTGATTTTCTTATATACACATGCAAATAAATTGTCTGTCTTTCTCTCACTAGAATTTTTTAACTATCTGAACACACTGACTGGACCTTTGACTCTGCACAGCAGCATGGCTCATATCGTCCAGTACACCAGGCAGGGGCTTCAGTGGATCCGGATCAGTGCTAATCTATCATAACACTGTAACAGACACTCAAACATCCCACATCAACAACGCCAAAATAACAAAACATTGTACAGTTATTTGAAGTCTGTGACCAACAGATCTGAATCAAGACTGCACTAAGTTATTATGTCAAGACTGGGATTTATAAGTGGACATCTATGACATTCCTCACCCTACTTAGTCTCCTACTAAAGGTATGGGAACCATGGGTGCTTTGAATGGCTCAACCCAAGCATCCAGATGACTGGCATGTAAAGCAACAAATCACGGTTCACATTGTACCGTGTCATGTTTAGGGCGGGGAGATGTCGCCACAATAACAGACCAGTGTGCAACTGTCATTTACAACCGAACAATAGCAATCTCTTTTAGATTCCACTATCTGCTCCAAGCAAAACTCTTTGATGTCTTTAAAAGACTTTATGCTATGAACCTCGCATACATCGATCAGACGGATTTGTGTTTTTTCCAGATGGACCGTTACAGAACGCAACACACATGCCTCCCCAAAATCCTATATAATTCAATCAACCAGAGGATGACTTTGAAGCTGCCGAAGTGTTTCCAGTTAAGTGTGCCGTATGGATTATTAGACGTTCGGCCAACAGCCCATGGGCATGACATCTGAGAATACATGCTACCAAGCATTAAAAGTGATAAAATCCAAGATCACCTTCATGTCAAAAACAGTCATGTTTTGTTTATTGCAATCAAGACGGACAAAATGAAACAATCTTGGCCATCCAGTTCTTAAGTACTTGTTTTTCAATTTTTTATTTGCTGCAAGTTTTCTAAAGGAACTTTGCTGGCTAATTCTTGAAATGCTGCTTTTCCAAAATGTGCCACATTTTTATATAAGATATAATAAAAAATTCTTGTGTTTCTATGTTTTTAATGAGTCTTTTCAAATCAGTACATGGAGTATCTTTAAAACACTCTTGATGTGGCTGAAGTTCTTTGTACAATATGTCATGTAGATGTTATGGTGCTGTTTTTAAATAGTCAGCAAAATGTCATGTACTCAGTCTATGCAAGACAATTTATGACGTTGTGAAGTTGTTGTAAAGCTTGTACTGTAAAAAGAGACATAATCAGGCTTTTTTAATTAAAGTGTTTTTACTGTAGATTGTTGCAGTGTTTGTGATGTTGACAATGATGAAGTTTGTGGTCTTTATAAATCAAAGCAATCCATTATGATTTGTAGACCAGCTGATTAAGATTTTAATTTCTTTTTATATTCAAGCAATCCATCATTAGCTACCGATAAACAGAGACGTCATGATGGATGAGCAAAACATTTTATGATCGCTGTCAAGGTACATCTTTATTTATCTTTATTTATGTGTGATATTTACTGCAATCCCTATGTGGAATTATGGATCCCTAAAACCTTTCTTAAAATTTCCAAAGTATTATATTTTTTGCCACAATGTCAACTGTTACTACAATGAATCTATGCGAATGCGTCAAAGAACACGTGCACGTGCATGACAGACAAATGTACAACGAGGTATTTGCCTTATATGGTCATGGTTAGTTCCGTCATACAGTCATCAACAGTCAATATTAAAGTTCATAATGTATTAGTCATATCGAATTACTAACAACAACATTACTATAAACTTATTTTAATGAAGTAACCAGAAATTATCAAAAACTTACCTCATAATTTACCACAGAAACGAAAACTGTCGTCTGAGGAGAGCATCAGTTAAATCCAGAATGCCCGCTGTTTGAACTCATGAGGCGCGTGCCCGCAAATAATAGGTGAGTTCGACTTCATGCGGCGCTACAAGAACCGACACGCCGATGACGTCAAAGTACCGCGAGAGCGATTCAAAATTAGACTTCCACTTGTGATTTCTCGACTCGCTCTCGCGGTACGTTGACGTCATTCCCCTGTCGGTTCTCGCAGCACCCCATGAAGTCGAACAAGCCTAATAAAACATAAAGAAATTTTTTTTTTTTTAATGCTTAAACAATCATACAAAAAACCAAACAACATTCAAGATACACATCTTAATAGTTTGCAAAGAAGTCCAAATAGCAGCATAAAATATAAGTAAACATAATAAACACAGATAACACAAAGAAAATAAATACAAAAAAAAAAAAAATTATTTGAGACAAGGGGGATCTTATCAAAAAATACCTTAAGAAGATTATACAATTTAAGGGCTTTTTTGTTATACACAAATCTTAACGACTTGAAGAAGATCATCAAATCTTTATTGAAAAGTACGAAAGTAGGAGGATTCTTAAAAACATAAACATAACGAAATACCATATGTAAAAACAAAATAAAGATGGGAAAGAAGTGCTTCTCCAAGTGAAGCACTGCGTCCAGACGGAACTGAAAATGACTCAATTAGAACTCGTTCAACATGAAATATTTATTTTATTAAAATAAACAGAAATATTGGACAGACTCTTATAAAAATTTATTATGGTTTTATTATAGTAAAAGTGTAGTAACCATGGTTTTTGATTTGTGTATTCTTCTTTTGTTGTGAAGCACTTTGTGATTTTTATCTATGAAATGTGTATAAATAAATTTTACTTACTTACTTACTTTAACAACAACAATAAACATCAGAAGGAAATTATCTGCTAAGATAATAGCAACCAATAATAATAATTTTAAATATAATAAATGTAATAATATTTATTTTAATAATTATTATTATTACTATGATTAATGGCAAAATAATGGGGGCTAGCTAGAGAATATGGGGCCTGGGTGGGCAGTTAGTTAATCCATAATAATGTTAACACTTTACAACAATGTACAACTTTACTGTAAAGTGTTACAAATTTTTTTTACGTCTCAGCATCTGTCATAGATCTGCCTATTACAAGAAGTGAAACAAAACGTCCTGGTGTCCAATACAAAGAACATCAAATAAAAGTTGTGTTTCGTTTCATAAGGGTCAGAATTATTTTACATTTCTGAAATACTGCTAAATTTGAAGTCTAGACTCTCATGTTGAAAGAACAATTGATGATTATCAAGACACCATATTATGTGCAAATAAAGTTTTTCTTACTACCCTTATTGCCATAAAATGTGAAAATTGCAATTGTCATTATTTTGAAAAGAAAGTTTGTGTGCTCTGTAAGACCCGTCCCCACAAATAATGGTATTACTAGAAAGCCCAGGATGTCCTCTTCACAGTACTGAACAAATTGTGCTTGACTTAGAGGTCTGAAGCTCAAGTCCACTACAAAGGACAAAAATGAATTGTTGGGTGTCAGGAGGCTATATTGATATTTATTAATTATTACCATTTGACAGTAACAGAGTAACGGCCTATGGTAACGCCACCAAATGTAGCAAAGTTAAAGTACAGTGTTTTTTTTTTACTAGAAATGTACTTAAGTAAAAGACCCCATCCTTAAATATACTCTTAAAAGTACTAGTTACCAAAAATATTTACTCAAGTAAATGTAACAAAGTAAATGTAATCCGTTGCTACCCACATCTGATGTCAAGATGCACAGCTGATAACCATAGGCCAGTGGTTCTCAATCTTTTTCCGCGTGCGGCCCCCCTTGTGTACGATGCATTCCTTCGCGGCCCCCCAAAGAAAATTTATGACAAAAACTGTTCTAAAATTTAACATTTTAATTAAACAAAACATATTAAGTTATACAAAGTAGTGCTGTTGGTTAGTAGCCTTATTTTTTTTTAGGTTTAATTACACAGAATTCATGATAAATTAATGTATTTTATAAAATGTCATAAAACTGGGGCCCCCCTGGCACCATCTTGCGGCCCCCCTGAGGGCCCCGGACCCCAGTTTGAGAATCACTGCCATAGGCCTACATACATCTGAATTATTCTTATATGGCTTAAATGGTTTTAATAATTGTTTGTTTACCCCAAATTAACCAAAGTTAATATTCAAGTTATTTACAATAATCCACTTTATTTATATAAACTGGTTCATGCATTTGTTAAATGTCTAAGTGTTTAAACATAATGAATAAAATGTCACTCAAAAAATGTGTGTGTGTGTGTGTGTGTGTGTGTGTGTGTGTGTGTGTGTGTGTGCTCCAGAATTCAAATGAATCTAAGTCAAATCAATAATTTCATTAAACAGGCCAAAAGGCACTAAATGTAATGATGAGAGTAGGCAGCAGATTCAAGTGCAGGTAAGGTTTATTATAACAAAATAAAACAATAATCCAAACAGATCATAACAGAAACAACATCACAGTACTCCACAAAGGACAACAGAAACACAAGGGCAATATATACAACTGGGTAACAAGGAAACAAGACACACCTAGGGAGACAATCAGACATGGACCAACACAACAAAAGAACTACAAAAGACTACAAACATGGCAGACAACAACAAGACTTCAAAATAAGAGACATGGACAGGGGAAACACAAGACAGGACTGTTACACTAAACCCACCTGTTAGATACTGTAGATATTTAAGGGTGATTTCTTGGATAGGTCTCAGTCTCAGACTACAATGCATGTTTGAGCTGCCTTCATTTAAAAACCTCTTGTATTGACACTTCTTAACATATATCAGTGCCATTGTTTTGTCTCAAAATGCACAACAGTATTGTTATTTTGTATGGTATGTTTGTAAAAACTACTTAAATGTCTTAATACAACTAAGACCTAGTCCTGGATTAATCTAAACCCTCTCCGGAAAACTGCCCCTTATTCAAATAAAATGTTCTGATATGTAGTTAGTTGACAAAAATATGACCAAAACTAAAATAGAAATGATACATTTTTAGTAAAAACTTTGAATTAAACTGTGTCGAAGTTTATAGAGTATTGAGGTTTGTGAGATCACTGAACAGTGTTAGACTTTTAGGGGCAGTTTCCTGGAAAGCGTTTAGATTAAACCAGGACTAGGTTAGTTATATTAGGACATTTAAATAGTTAAAAAAACAAAAAACAATTCTGGTGTGCATCTTGACACAAAACAATGGCACTGATATATGTTGAGATATGTCAGAACAAAAATATGCATTTTAGTCTGGGACTAGGATAAACCGACCTGTTGTGTTCCTATATCAGATGTAGTTGAAACAGATGGATCCTCCCATTGTGTTTCTGCATCACAGTTCAGGAGCATGTGGACGTCTCATCCTTACAGTTGTCCACTGCTTCACTTACACACACCGATACATCTGTGAAAATAATATGAACATAAACATATTTCGACATTAAAATACTTCATGATAATTAATATATGATGGCATCCATACTTAAACAGAACAGAGAGATGCATTTAAAACAAGACAACACCAGTGTTAATTAATAATTCATCATCAATATCTGAATATCTTTATGCGTCCGAAAGTAGAAATCCCTCTCAGACGAAAGTAAGATGACAAAATGAATGCAATGCCGTCACATTCATCGGCGACAGATCCTGGGATGAAAAGTTGAAGGTTTTGATCATCACAGATTTCATTGCTTCTGGTTGATGGCTGCAGTCATCATTGAGCATCACACTGAACCGGAGCTGAGTCTGGAAACAAAAGCATAAGATATGCAGACAAAACAAACTGATGTTAGTTTGGAGGCTGCTGATATATAATGTACAAGTATTACAGTAAGATAGATGTCTGTTTGGTTCAGGTAAAGCTCACTATTGAAGCATAAACATGTTTAGGTAATAAATCAGGTGAACGCTTGGTTAAACAGACGAGTCTCGATCTGACTGATCAAGTGTGTCTGACTCCCTAACAAAGGAAGGTCATTCAATACAGATAAAACAATGTACAAAATAAACATTTAAAACTAATGCATATAAATCACCTAACAAAACGTGTTAAAAATTCACTGTGTAACACTTCTTCCTTTCTTTCTTTGAATCTTCTTCATTGCTGGAGGTATACAGTTATATACAGTTATACAGCTGTCTGTCTGTGGCCATTTGGGAACCATGGGGAAGAAACCCTGCAACTCATGACGTCCGCTTTTGTGTTTTTTACCGTGTTGAATTGTATATCTGTATTTTAAGCTTGTATCATGTTTCATGTGTGTACAAAATATTTAATTTGTATTTCAGGATGGGGGGGGGGTTGCTTCATTGAAGCCTGCTTCATTTTTCAGTGGGGTCTGGTCCTGCCGAGCGGGCGGGGTCTGGACTAGCTGAGAGGTTAAAAAACAGACAGAGATTTAATGCATGCATATAACACAACAATTCACAAATAAAATTTGTTAAACGCAGATATTTAAAACATGCACTTTAAATTACTTCTTAACTTAAAATTGACACTAGTTATGATCAGAGCTATGGTAAATTTCTACAAATAAAATTAGTTAAACGCAGATATTTAAAACATGCACATTAAATTACTTCTTAACTTAAAATTGACACTAGTTATGATCAGAGCTATGGTAAATTTCTACCTGTGCGGCAAGAGCTAGACCTGCCGTACGGTCGGGGTCTGGTCCTGCCGAACGGTCGGGTCTGGTCCTGCCGAACGGTCGGGTCTGGTCCTGCCGAACAGTCAGGGTCTGGACCTGCTGAGCGGGCGGGTCTGGTCCCCCCGAGAGGGCAGGTCTGGTCCCGGCGAGGGGGCGGGATCTGGTCCCGCCGAGGGGGCGGGATCTGGTCCCGCCGAGGGGGCGGGATCTGGTCCCGCCGAGGGAGCGGGATCTGGTCCTGCCGAGGGAGCGGGGTCTGAACTACTTGAGAGGTTAAAAAACAGACAGATATTTAATGCGTGCATATAACACAACAAATCACAAATAAAATTAGTTAAAACAAACAGATATTTAATACATGCACATTAAATTACTTCTTAACTTAAAATTGGCACTAGTTATGATCAGAGCTATAATAAATTTCTACCTGTGAGACCAGCGGGAAAGAGCTAGATCTGCTGGGCGGCCGGGGTCTGGACCTGCCGTACGGTCGGGGTCTGGACCTGCCGAGCGGGCGGGGCCTGGACCTGCCGAGCGGGCGGGATCTGGTCCTGCCGAGGGGGCTGGATCTGGTCCTGCCGAGGGGGCGGGATCTGGTCCTGCCGAGCGGGCGGGATCTGGTCCTGCCGAGGGGGCGGGATCTGGTCCTGCTGAGGGGGCGGGATCTGGTCCTGCCGAGGGGGCGGGATCTGGTCCTGCCGAGGGGGCGGGACGTTGCTTCATTGAAGCCTGCTTCATTTTTCAGTGGGGTCTGGTCCTGCCGAGCAGGCGGGGTCTGGTCCTGCCGAGCGGGCGGGATCTGGTCCTGCCGAGGGGGCTGGATCTGGTCCTGCCGAGGGGGCGGGATCTGGTCCTGCCGAGGGGGCGGGATCTGGTCCTGCCGAGCGGGCGGGATCTGGTCCTGCCGAGGGGGCGGGACGTTGCTTCATTGAAGCCTGCTTCATTTTTCAGTGGGGTCTGGTCCTGCCGAGGGGGCGGGGTCTGGTCCTGCCGAGCAGGCGGGGTCTGGACTAGCTGAGAGGTTAAAAAACAGACAGAGATTTAATGCATGCATATAACACAACAATTCACAAATAAAATTTGTTAAACGCAGATATTTAAAACATGCACACTAAATTACTTCTTAACTTAAAATTGACACTAGTTATGATCAGAGCTATGGTAAATTTCTACCTGTGCGACCAGCGGGCAAGAGCTAGACCTGCCGTACGGTTGGGGTCTGGTCCTGCCGAACGGTCGGGTCTGGTCCTGCCGAACAGTCAGGGTCTGGTCCTCCCGAGGGGGCGGGATCTGGTCCTGCCGAGGGGGTGGGATCTGGTCCTGCCGAGGGAGCGGGGTCTGAACTAGCTGAGAGGTTAAAAAACAGACAGAGATTTAATGCATGCATATAACACAACAAATCACAAATAAAATTAGTTAAAACAAACAGATATTTAATACATGCACATTAAATTACTTCTTAACTTAAAATTGGCACTAGTTATGATCAGAGCCATAATAAATTTCTACCTGTGAGACCAGCGGGAAAGAGCTAGATCTGCTGGGCGGCCGGGGTCTGGACCTGCCGTACGGTCGGGTCTGGTCCTGCCGAACGGTCGGGGTCTGGACCTGCCGAGCGGGCGGGATCTGGTCCTGCCGAGGGGGCTGGATCTGGTCCTGCCGAGGGGGCGGGATCTGGTCCTGCCGAGCGGGCGGGATCTGGTCCTGCCGAGGGGGCGGGATCTGGTCCTGCCGAGGGGGCGGGATCTGGTCCTGCCGAGGGGGCGGGATCTGGTCCTGCCGAGGGGGCGGGATCTGGTCCTGCCGAGGGGGCGGGATCTGGTCCTGCCAAGAGGCCGGGGTCTGGACTAGCTGAGAGGTTAAAAAACAGAAAGAGATTTAATGCATTTATATAACACAACATTTCACAAATAAAATTTGTTAAAACAAACAGATATTTAATACATGCACATTGAATTACTTCTTAACTTAAAATTAGCACTAGTTATGATCAGAGATATGGTAAATTTCTACCTGTGAGACCAGCGGGAAAGAGCTAGACCTGCCGGGTGGCCGGGGTCTGGACCTGCCGTACGGTCGGGTCTGGTCCTACCGAACGGTCGGGGTCTGGTCCTACCGAACTGTCGGGTCTGGTCCTGCCAAATGGTCAGGGTCTGGACCTGCCGAGCGGGCGAGATCTGGTCCTGCCTAGAGGGCGGGATCTGGTCCTGCCGAGGGGGCGGGATCTGGTCCTGCCGAGGGGGCGGGATCTGGTCCTGCCGAGAGGCCAGGGTCTGGACTAGCTGAGAGGTTAAAAAACAGACAGAGATTTAATGCATGCATATAACACAACAATTCACAAATAAAATTAGTTAAAACAAACAGATATTTAATACATGCACATTAAATTACTTCTTAACTTAAAATTGGCACTAGTTATGATCAGAGCTATGGTAAATTTCTACCTGTGAGACCAGCGGGAAAGAGCTAGACCTGCCGGGCGAACGGGGTCTGGACCTGCCGTACGGTCGGGGTCTGGTCCTGCCAAACGGTTGGGGTCTGGTCCTACCGAACTGTCGGGTCTGGTCCTGCCAAGCGGGCGGGGTCTGGACTAGCTGAGAGGGTAAAAAACAGACAGAGATTTAATGCATGCATATAACACAACAATTCACAAATAAAATTTGTTAAAACAAACAGATATTTAATACATGGACATTAAATTACTTCTTAAAGGTATTGCGGAGGATTTTTTTCCGATTGGATCATCAAGACTATTGGTCCTCCTAGTTGTCAATCAGGAGTGTTGCGCAATTGCATTTTTAAAAAAAGTGGAGAAGGCGTTTCTTTTCTAAAATTTGAGAAAATCCTCAGCTACACCTTTAACTTAAAATCTGCACTAGTTATAATCAGAGCTATGGTAAATTTCTACCTGTGAGGCAGCAGTGGGCAAGAGCCAGTCCTGCCGAACCTGCCGAGCGGGCGGGGTCTGGTCCTGCCGAGCGGGCGGGATCTGGTCCTGCCGAGCGGGCGGGATCTGGTCCTGCCGAGCGGCAGGATCTGGACCTGCCGAGTGGGCGGGGTCTGGACTAGCTGAGAGGTTAAAAAACAGACAGAGATTTAATGCATGCATATAACACAACAATTCAAATATAAATTGACATAAGTTAAAACAAACAGATATTTAATATATGCACAATAAATTACTTAAAATTGACACTAGTTATGATCAGAGCTATGGTAAATTTCTACCTGTGAGACAGCAAAGGGCTGCCGAACGGTCGGGGTCTGGTCCTGCCGAATGATCGGGGTTTGGTCCTGCCGAACGGTCCAGGGCTGGTCCTGCCGAGCGTGCGGCGCGACATGCTCCTCACATGTAGGCCAGCCCAGAGGACGCACAACCTGGACAGGTCTCTGCTGTAAATAAATGGAAACAGGAAAAATGCATTTAGACCACTTAAAATTAGCACTAGTTATGATCAAAGCTCAGGTAAATTTCTACCAGTGAGACACCAGTGATCGGTGTAGGCAGGAACCGCTGAGGGTGCAAGAACTGGACCTGCTGAGCCGGTGCGACACAACCCTCAAGTGTGGACCGGCCCAGAGGAGCCACAACCTGGACAGGTTTCTGCTGTAAATAAAAAAACAGGAAAAATGCATGTAGACTACTTACAATTGGCATTAGTCATGATCAGAGCTCTTGGTAGATGTTAAAACAAACAGAGATTTAATACATGCACATTAAATTACTTAACTAAAAATTGACACTAGTTAAGATCAGAGCTGTGGTAAATTTCTACCTGTGAGACAGCAGCGGGCTGGTCCTGCCGAGCGGGCGGGGTCCGGTCCTGCCGAGCGGGCGGGGTCCGGTCCTGCCGAGCGGGCGGGGTCCGGTCCTGCCGAGCGGGCGCGACATGACCCTCGTGTGTAGGCCAGCCCAGAGGACGCACAACCTGAACAGGTCGGTCCTTCCCTCTGCTTATAAATCTAGGCTGTAAATAAAAGGAAATAGGAAAAAATGCATGTAGACTACTTAAAATTGGCACTAGTTATGATCAAAGCTCTAGTAAAACTCTACCAGTGAGACACAAGCGATATGTGTAGCCCATAACTGCCGAGCGGGCGAGGGCTGGACCTGCTGAGCCGGTGCGACACGACCCCAACGTGTACGCCGGCCCAGAGGACGCACAACCTGGACAGGTTTCTGCTGTAAATAAAAAAAAAACAGGAAAAAAATGCATGTAGACTACTTAAAATTGTCATTAGTCATGAACAGAGCTCTGGTAAAACTCTAACCTGTGACACAACCACAGACAGACTCCTGCCAGGTTCCAGGGCCCGAGGACGCTCAGGCTGTGCAGAAGCTGATAAGATTTTAAAAACAATTGTGCGTATAAGAAAAACTGATAGCACTGCTTGGAAATTGAAATTAATTTTTTTATAACTTACAGATTTCCTCTGACAGAAGAGGTCTGGGGGTGTCCTGCATTAAGGCTCTACTACTTACAGTAGGAGCAGCAGGATGACCTCGACGTCGCTGGGGAACCAAGGAAGGTAGCGGGAAGGGATGTACGGGTCTATAAATAAACATTGAATTATTCAAGGACTACACAACTGCGGTTTACATATTTGTTTTAATAAACATGGCTAAAACAAAAATGGCAAATGATTCATTAAAACAAAAGGTTAATAGCTGAACTCACGAAACGTTAGATCTGCGTGTGCAACGTCTAACGATTACTTCCACCTCCTCATACCTCTCTCTGACAGTCCGCTGTAAATATAACAAACTGAGACTTAACAAATGATCATTAAACTACTTTTTAGCTTGAAATTGGCTTTAGGTATGATCAAATTTGAACCTGTGCGATGTCAGCAGAGCGTATCCTGCCAGGGCCCAGACAACGGAGGAGAAGCTTAGGGTATACAGAACCTGATAAGCAAGAAAAAAAATTACAAGTTTAAGAACAATTGTAAAGCCCTTAAATGTAAATAAATATGTATCAAAAAAATTCAAAACTTACGTATTCCCCTAGCTTGACAATTGGTGGAGACGTAACGGGACTCAACTAAAGACCGATCATTTCGAGCATGCAACGGCCTTGGTGTAAACTCCTCAAAAAGTGTCCCACTTGGCTGTAAATGCAACAAACAGAGAATTAATACATGCATTTAACTACTTTGTAACTTGGCACTAGTTATGATCAGGGCTCTGGTAAACTCTAACCTGTGAAGCACAAGTGGGACACATTTGAGGAGTCACTCCCAGAGGTCGTGCAGTACTCCGAAATGAAGGTCTGTAAATACAAAGAAAAATCAAACGTTTCCTTCAGCACTCATCTAAATCATTACAAGCCCACTGACATTATAACACAGGGGTACCCAAACTCGGTTGTGGAGGGTGGATATCCTGCAGAGTTTAGCTCCAACCCTAATCAAACACATCTTAATAAGCATACTAACTAGAAACTGAGGCGAGTTGGAGCTAAACCCTGCTGGAGACCGCCCTCCAGGACGGGGTTTGGGTACCCCTGCATTAACAAGGTCATGAATTTCAACCGATTCTTTATATTATTTACTGTGAATGTTTTATGTTACCTTTTAGTGAGAAAGACGCTTACTGTCACAGACATGCGCTCCGAAAACCTCATGAGAGGTGTTCGGGGTTGGGCATCTGGACCTGTATATGAAAAGCATTTCATAAGTTTTACAGTACAAGAGTAAAGGAAAACAACAAGATTGTTCTTTCTTCCTGTATATTATCCAGAAGAGTCCAAATGAGATTCAGTCAGGTGAAAAGAACATGCAATGTCAACAACATTAACAACAGGGTTTTAGAGTCAATATCACTATAAAGTGCCTTTTGCTGTCCTCATCAGAGTCATCATGAATATAATCCAAAATAATGAAATTCTGAGGTTTTATTATAAATGGCCAAACATTTACGCACAATGATCTCTTGAAATATGTTTTTGATTGGATGTATGCGATTTTGGCATGCCCCAGACACTGCTTAGCTAACTTTAGTGAGTGTAAAAAGTGAATAAATGACATAAATTTCAAAACTTTCATTATAACATTGAGGATTTTGCACGGGTTCCTGAAATTGCTGTCCACACTGTCATTTTGGGGTAATATAGCTTAAATAATTCTAGTTGCTAATGATATAATATATCAAATAAATTATAGCATAAGCATGAGTCTGTAGCATGCCCTGACTAAAATGAGATTATATTATTGTCTGAAGAAATACATGCACCATAGTTGTATGACCAAATATAATCAACTATCATTTTTAACAAGTGTTTGGGTTATAAATAAACTTGTATAAAATACAAATAAAATAAATACCGCATTTCTATAATAAAGAACACATTTTAATGTCACTAGTAATGAAAAAATACACAATAATTAATGAACTGAGATACACGTTTATATTCATTTAATTCCCATTCAGACAAGTTACACAGTTAAAACCAGCCAGCCTGACTAGCTTAAAACAGATCAAACCAGCCTGACCAGCCTCACCAGCTAAGACCAGCCATCCTGACCAGCTAAAAAAAGTGTTCAAAACCCCTCTTAAACCAGCATGATAAACCAGCTATGACCAGGCTGGGAGACCAGCTAAAACCATCCTTACCCGCTAAAAAGTGCATTTCTAACAGCCTAAGGTTTCCTTAATACAAAACACATGAAGTTAAATGGAAAAACTTAAGATTGTGCAGTCTCAAAGGCACTTTATAATATTATTGACCCTTTAAATGAACTGTCAAGTTTTTAAGTTAGTAGCCAAAAACGATTTATCTGGGAAAAAACTGAAAATGAAATCAACTTGTTGGGGTTATAAATAGACTTGTAACAGAGAATACAAATAAAACAAACACTGCATTTCTATAATAAACAACAATACAATACAAATACAAAACAAAAATCACAATATCTTAATAATCTGATACACAAGTTTATATTCATTTAATTTCCATTCAGACCAGTTACACAGCTAAAACCAGCCAGCCTGACTATCTTAAAACAGCTTAATCCAGCTAAAACCAGCCAGTCTGACCATCTTAAACCAGTTAAGACCAGCCATCCTGACCAACTAAAACCAGCCCAAAAAGTGGTCAAAACAAGGATGATAAACCAGATATGACAGCGCTTGGAAACCAGCTAAAATCAGCTTGAGCTGTTTTTTAGCAGTTTTTTCAGCAGGGCACTGACTCACTTACAATTCATGTTAAACTCTGATCAGCACAAATATAATAAACACATCTCATTTTACTGTATAGTTAATAACAGAAGAAATTAGTTTACTTAACGTTACAGGTCTCCAGCGTGGTGCCAGGTGTCGAAACGGGGCAGTCAACACGATGAACCGGGTTCACCTCGGACCCCACAGCAAGCATCGGTAAACGCTCGCTATGAGGTCCAAAGGCTCCCTCCGGTTCACCGAGTGGCTGCCCGTTGGCGCTTGCCTCGGGCCGCGCGACCCGAAAACGGCGCAAGATCGTATGAAAGAAATTACAGAGACCAAATAAGACCCGCGCGATCAGCCCGCCAAAGAATGGCTGACTGACCGCTACGGGCCTATTTGGTCCTCGATAATTCCTCTTCTTCATTAAAAAAAAATCGCTATCCAAGGACAAACAAAACCTGCACAAGTGCACTCCTAACATACCCACGAAACTATGGTAACTCGCGCGGGTTTATATAGGGACCTGAAAGTGACGAAATAATCACCCAAGCGCTCTGTCAGAGTTCTGTAATGTGACATCACAATGTGCACCCTAATAACGCTGTGCAGGTTAATTAAGGAGTGTGACAAACTATTTACCACAATAAAATACAAACAAGGGCAGAGCTGACCTCAATGCTTAACTCATTTCATTTTTTACACTCATTTCTTGTAATTGAACACAAACAAAAATATTGAAAAATATATCTAATGCATATAATTTGCCACAGTTTTTAAGAGTTTGGCTTTTATTTTGCATGCACAAAATATAATTATTATATACCCTATCTCATATCACGTGTAATGCAGAAACATGGAATCAGGCCCTTATGTAGATGCATTTAGTCCAGTTTCACTTGCATATTTTGCAGTAATACGTAAGAGGGGGCACCTGCTGTTACGGAGAAAAAACACAGAGAGAGATCCCAGAGCAGATTAACAGAAGAGTTTATTTAAATAATAATAATAAGGGAAAAGTCAGAAGCACGTCTGGGCGCAATGGCCACTCCGAGGCAGACGGCAAAACAGAATCCACACACTGGGCTTGAGAGGATGACCACACTCGTCCGGCCTGCTGCCACACTCAGGCGAACGGTGGGAGAGAGAGAGGAACACACACGACACAGTGAGAGATGTCCACAGTTCACTAGGGCACAGAGCCAGCTCAGGAGGCGAGCGAGATGATCCTGAGGCGGGCAGAGAGAGAGAGAGCGTTAGTGGTGCTGAAATCTGACCGGGCAGGCTGGACAGCTCCCGAAGCGAGGGACCGCCCAATGGGAGAGCGGCAGAGCCGCAGCGAGACTCCTCAGCACGCTGGAGAAAAGCAGTCTTAAATGGCAGCGTGGGAGAGCGGAGAACAGGAGATAAACTGGGCGAGAAGTCTCCAACACCTACGGGTAGCAGAGAGCACAGACTGACGGGGGAAAAATAAAACAGGCTAGAGAAACAGGCAAACTTGACAGGACAAGACTAGAATCCAGCAAAGCTAGAAACCGGCGAGCACATACAAAGACGGACTTGCAACGAACACTGAAACACACAGGGAATAAATGCAGAACCGAATGGCCATAAAATGAGCAGCAGGTGAGTGGCGCAGGTGAAACAAATAACACTGATTACACCCGTGACTGAGACGCGCACGTGTGAAGCAATAAACACAAACACCAACACTGAGAACCCAAAATAAAGCAGTGAATAAACCAAAGTCACAACAGGACCCCCCCCACGACCACCACCAGGCGGTCCAAGGGAGGGCTCACCTCGTCGCCGACGGAAGTCCACAATCAGGTCAGGGTCCAAGATGTCCCGGGCCGGTACCCAACACCTCTCCTCCGGACCATAACCCTCCCAATCCACTAAATACTGAAAACCCCTGCCCCGCCGACGTACATCTAAAAGGGTTTTAAAGGTGAAAACTGGGGCACCATCCAAAAGCTGCGGGGCGGGAGGGGTGGGAGCAGAAGGGACAGGGTTAAGGGGAGAAAAAAACACAGGCTTCAGTTTAGACACATGAAAAACTGGGTGAACCCGACCGAGAGCAGGGGGCAATCTGAGTTTAACCGTCACCGGGTTGATGACCTTATCAATACTGTATGGCCCAAGGAAGCGAGGTGCCAGTTTGCGAGATGGCCCTCGGAGAGACAGATCCTTGGAAGAAAGCCATACCTTCTGCCCACAGATAAAGCGGGGCGCGGGTCTACGATGACGGTCAGCCGCGGCTTTGGTCCGTCTGGAGGTCTCGAGTAAAGTATTTCTAGCCCTCCTCCAGGTGCGTCTGCAACGTTGAACGAAGGCTATCGGGTTCTTGAGCTGGGAAAAGAGGAGGCTGAAAACCCATGGAAGCCTCAAACGGGGACATTTTAAGGGATGAAACAGGAAGAGAGTTATGAGCATATTCTACCCAGGGTAACTGTTGGCACCAGGAGCTCGGATATTGAGATGTCAGACAGCGGAGCGCACGACCAAGATCCTGGTTAGCCCGTTCGCATTGCCCGTTGGTCTGTGGGTGATAACCTGAAGACAAGCTGGCTGTGGAGCCGATCTGTCTACAGAACTCTTGCCAAAAACGGGAAATAAACTGAGGACCCCTATCAGAAACCACGTCAGAAGGCAGACCATGTAAGCGAAAGACGTGTTCTATCATAATCAGAGCCGTTTCTTTGGCAGAGGGGAGCTTGGGCAGAGGGACAAAATGCGCTGCTTTAGAGAAGCGATCAACAATGGTCAAAATTACAGTGTTACCTCTAGAACTAGGTAAATTGGTAAAGAAATCAATGGCTATGTGGGACCAAGGACGGGAAGGGACAGATAAGGGCTTAAGCAGACCACTAGGGGCTTGATGAGAGGCCTTATTGCGGGCACAAACCTGACAGGCTAACACAAACTGTCTGACATCGGAGCCCATAGAGGGCCACCAGAATCGCTGATGGACGGCAGCCAGCGATCTCCGAACTCCGGGATGACAAACTAACTTGGACTCGTGACCCCACCGGATGACCTCGGAACGGAGCGATTCCGGAACCCAAAGTCGACCCGCTGGGCACCCCTCTGGCACTTCCTCCTCCCGTCCGGCCTCCCTCACTCGCTGTTCGATGCCCCAGCGCAGAGCCCCCACCACCCGCCCCTCCGGGAGGATGGTTTCGTCTCTGTCAGAACTGGAAACCTCGAACAACCGAGAGAGGGCATCAGGTTTAGTGTTTTTAGAACCAGGCCGGTACGAGAGGATGAAGTTAAATCTGTCAAAGAAGAGCGCCCAACGAGCCTGACGTGATGTTAACCTCCTGGCTGAACGGATATATTCTAAATTCTTGTGATCCGTCCAGACCAGGAAGGGTTCCGAGGTCCCCTCTAACCAGTGACGCCACTCACCCAAAGCCAATCTGACGGCCAGCAGTTCCCGGTTCCCTATGTCGTAGTTTCGCTCTGCTGGGTTAAGCCGGTGTGAGAAGAAAGCGCAAGGATGCACCTTGCCATCCTTAGACGATCACTGAGACAGAACGGCACCAACCCCGACATCCGAAGCATCCACCTCAACAATGAATTGAGACGTAGGATCTGGAATAGAAAGAACAGGAGCAGTGATAAACCGGAACCTTAACTTATCAAAGGCCTCCTGAGCCTCCTTTCCCCAGACAAACCTCTCCTTGGTGGAGGTGAGAGCCGTAAGGGGTTGAGCAATCTGACCAAAGTTTCTAATGAATCGCCGGTAAAAATTGGCGAACCCTAAGAAACGAAGTAAAGCCTTACGGGAGTCGGGGACTGGCCATTCGGCCACCGTTCTGACCTTGGCTGGATCGGGACGTATCTCACCCTCGGCAATCACGAAACCCAGAAACGAAACCGACCTCTTGTGAAACTCGCACTTCTCCGCCTTCACATATAACTTGTTCTCAAGTAACCGACGTAAGACTCGGCGGACATGCTGAGTGTGTTCCTGCATGGAGGGAGAAAAGATGAGAATATCATCTATGTACACAAAGACAAATTTGTCAATCATGTCTCTCAGCACATCATTAACCAAAGTCTGGAAGACAGAGGGAGCGTTACAAAGCCCGAAAGGGAGAACGCAGTACTCAAAGTGTCCAGTAGGGGTGTTAAAGGCTGTCTTCCACTCATCGCCCTCTCTTATGCGTAGTAAATGATAAGCATTGCGCAAATCCAACTTGGTGAAGAACCGTGCTCCCTGCAAAAGCTCAAAAGCAGAAGACATTAAAGGAAGGGGGTACCTATTCTTAACAGTAATGTCATTCAAACCCCTATAATCAATACAGGGGCGAAGGGAGCCGTCCTTCTTTTTAACAAAGAAAAACCCCGCCCCTGCGGGAGAGATGGAGGGACGGATGATACCGGCACGAAGGCCATCATTAATATAACGGTCCATAGCCTCTCTCTCAGGACCGGACAAAGAATAAAGTCTACCTTTTGGCGGAGAAGTGCCTGGGAGGAGCTCGATAGAGCAATCGTACAGCCGGTGAGGAGGAAGGGAGGTGGCCCGGGCTTTACTGAACACCTGACCGATATCGGCATACTCCGCCGGGACTCCAGTTAAATCAACCGCCGAAACCTGAGGAAGAGAAGAAACAGAACCCGAAGCAGCAGAACCAAGACAGGACACATGACAGGACTGAGACCAAGCTAAAATAACATCTTGTTGCCAATCAACATGGGGATTGTGCTGTGCCAACCATGCATGCCCTAAAATGATGGGAGATAGAGAGGCATGCAGGATGTACAACACAATCTCCTCACGATGATTGCCAGAAATAAAAAGACTTACAGGGGGCGTGCAATGAGTGATCTGTGCCATCTGCTGACCTCTGATGGACCATACATCCAGGGGAGCCTCGAGAGAAACAGCAGGGATGCCACAAGCCCGAGCCAGGTCTTCACTGATAAAATTGCCCTCGGCGCCCGAGTCGAGCAGGACCATGGTGGGATGATCGACACCAGAGAAGGACAAGGTGACCGGAAGTCGGGTGCAGGACGATGGGGAGGATTTCTGTGACGTGGTGCCCACCAGGACCCCCTGATTCACCGGTGGGCAACCCCTTTTACCGGGCAGAGCTTGGCAAAATGTCCAGGTTTGCCACAATAGAGGCATAGAGAATTCTGAAGGCGACGCTCTCTCTCTCTGCGATAAACGCATCCTGCCCAGCTGCATGGGCTCACTCTCCACTGGCGGCGAGCTACCGGGCTGGTTGGACTGGGAAGGCTCGTTTAAAAAGACCCGGTGACGGAGGGTACGGCGCTGGTCGCGGAATAACATCCGGGCTTCAACCCTAAGCGCAAGCTCGATGATGCCGTCAAGAGAGTGCGGGAGGTCGTGGGTCGCTATCTCATCTTGGATGTTGTCATTCAGACCCTCAAGGAACTGCGCCCGGAGGGCTGCCTCGTTCCAGCTGCATGCCGCTGCCAACGTCTTGAACAGTATGGAGTAATCCGTCACCGAGCCTGATCCCTGGGCGAGGCGAGCCAGCCGAGCCGCGGCGGCATCACCACGAACGGAGCGATCAAAGAGCTTTATCATCTCTTCCCGAAACTCCTCAAATGACCGGCAGCATGGATCCTGGGCGTCCCACACGGCGGTGCCCCACTGGCGCGCTCTCCCTACCAGCAGAGTGATGACATAGGCGACTCGGGTGCGTTCAGTCGCGTAGCGGCGAGGCTGGAGAGCGAACACCAGCGAGCACTGGGATAGAAACGCCCGACAGGAGGAAGGATCGCCGTCGTAGGGCGGAGGGTTGGCAGCATGGGGCTCTGACTCGAGGGAATGCCGAGTCCGGTCGAGGCGTGTGGTGAGCTCGTCAATGCGAGTGGTCAAATCCTCCACCTCCTGAGCTGTAGTGGAAAGCTGGGCAGAGTGTTGGCCCAGCCAAGCTCCCTGCTGCGCGAGCGCAGATCGGACAGAATCTGCATCTGCGGGATCCATGTTGGCAAGTCCGTTCTGTTACGGAGAAAAAACACAGAGAGAGATCCCAGAGCAGATTAACAGAAGAGTTTATTTAAATAATAATAATAAGGGAAAAGTCAGAAGCACATCTGGGCGCAATGGCCACTCCGAGGCAGACGGCAAAACAGAATCCACACACTGGGCTTGAGAGGATGACCACACTCGTCCGGCCTGCTGCCACACTCAGGCGAACGGTGGGAGAGAGAGAGGAACACACACGACACAGTGAGAGATGTCCACAGTTCACTAGGGCACAGAGCCAGCTCAGGAGGCGAGCGAGATGATCCTGAGGCGGGCAGAGAGAGAGAGAGCGTTAGTGGTGCTGAAATCTGACCGGGCAGGCTGGACAGCTCCCGAAGCGAGGGACCGCCCAATGGGAGAGCGGCAGAGCCGCAGCGAGACTCCTCAGCACGCTGGAGAAAAGCAGTCTTAAATGGCAGCGTGGGAGAGCGGAGAACAGGAGATAAACTGGGCGAGAAGTCTCCAACACCTACGGGTAGCAGAGAGCACAGACTGACGGGGGAAAAATAAAACAGGCTAGAGAAACAGGCAAACTTGACAGGACAAGACTAGAATCCAGCAAAGCTAGAAACCGGCGAGCACATACAAAGACGGACTTGCAACGAACACTGAAACACACAGGGAATAAATGCAGAACCGAATGGCCATAAAATGAGCAGCAGGTGAGTGGCGCAGGTGAAACAAATAACACTGATTACACCCGTGACTGAGACGCGCACGTGTGAAGCAATAAACACAAACACCAACACTGAGAACCCAAAATAAAGCAGTGAATAAACCAAAGTCACAACACCTGCATTTAAATTGCGTTTTGCTTTAAGTGCAGAATAATAAAACACATACTCAAAGAAAGTACCTTGTACACGGAAGGGGTCTTCATAATCTTACAGGCAACATTTTAACAAATACACTGTAACCAATAATGCACAGCAGTCTCTGCACTGTTCTCTAATAGATGTCTATATAGATGAAGAAACCTTTTACAAATGTGGAAACACATTATACATGTATTTATTTAATCAGGTATTATCCAGAATCACAGCATGAATTGTTCAGACAAGTTTATTTACCAAATTATATTTATGAAACCTGTGTGCTGACTGTTCATTACATCCAGAGCCCAATATACTGCAAAGCTATGACATTTACCATCTGTTTATTTTATCACAGCACAAGACCCAGAGCTGATCATGACATTTTACATTTTAGACTCTAGTTTAAAAGTTCTAGATAAAAAGGGAATTCATTAAAAACAAATGAATTTATAATAAACCTAAAAATAAAAAGCATTATAACACTGTAATGTAGTAAGTGCTGAAAGTACCATGTTACATTGTGAATATAGTCACAAATAAGAGAGACTTTTACACAAGACTTAAATGCGACTTTAATTTACAATTTTAACACAACTGCACAGTGGAAGAAAGAGAGCAGTGAATGAGGAGATGGGGAGGAGGAGGGATGCCTGAAAAATGACAATGGTTTTGATAGAATATACCATAAAATATTTTGATATTGCAAATAAACTTGTATGTAGTTTACATTATGAAATAGAAAATAAAATGACTGAAAGAGAACAAATGTGTTTTCCTTATTTAAAAAATAATTTTTAGTGGGACTAGGGTAGATTACATTTGTCTAATAGGTTGTGGAATGAAAAGCCCTGTTTTACGCAATACAAGTCTCAATTAAAGTTCATATTAAATTGTTATAGAACTTAAATAAATAGCATTTGCAATTGACAGACATTAAATGAAACTGATAGCAGATGAAATGTTGGGATGATGCTGGGTCAGAGTTGAATCTGTGCATCTTAGCAGATTAGGTGCTGCGTGAAAAAGAGACTGGATTTAAAAAAAATGTATTGTATAAGAAAAATCGAAATACAGCATTTCTCACAAATCAACTTTAGACTATCAACCCAAAATTAATAATAATGCAATTACATACAAACAAACCTGTCAACCGCCAATATATAACACATACTACACACCTGTGTCTGATACATCAAGATTCTCACTATTCTTCATATTTTGTGTGGGATTAGTTTGCAACAGTGACAAAAGTTAACTTTTCATAAACATTACCATTTGTTCACTTAAGCTGACTTCCAAGAGCACAGTTATCTTACACAGTCTAAGTGTTTCTTACATAAAACTATATAGACTGATATATTTTCATGTTGGAGATACAAGGACAAATGTCTGCTTGCTGCCATCATCAGTGTGACCAATCAATGATTGTGTTAAAAACATGGAGGATAATCAGGTGAAGATAATCAGCTGATATAATTATCCTGCTTACAGACAACATAATTGCTCTTGTGCCAATTATGGCAGAAAACATTTACTGGATATTTTAACATTCATGTTCATATATTACGTATATTACGTGCTGTTTTAAAGTTTGTTTGCGGTTCATCTAAGGCTGTGAAATGCTAGCCACACCTTATCTGCGATGTCAAATGACGCATCTTGCTGAGGTCGGTGTTGATCGATCTGTCCCAAGTTGAGAGGTCGGATACCCAACTTTGTTTTCTGTTCCAGATTTCTTACGGGTTTGAGGTTGATATCCAACATCTAAGTTGTCTCGAACTAGGTATGCTAGACAATTAATCGCGATTAATCGTTAGCAGAATAAAAGTTTTTGTTTACATCACATATGTGTGTAAACTGTGTATAATAAATATGTATATATATAAATATGAACATAATTTTAAGAAAGAAAAATGTATATATTAAGTATTTATATTTATATATAATATAAATTATAAATATACAAATGTATATACACATGTAAACATTTCTAAAACATATACATGCATGTGTGTAGATTTATTTATAAAAATGTATTATACACAGTTCACACACATATATGATGTAAACAAAAACTTTTATTCTGCTAACGATTAATCGCGATTAATTGTTTAGCATCCCTATCTCGAACACAGCATTAGTTCACAGACTCCAGTTCAGTTCTGTCTGTAACAACATAACACAATGGGAACATCATCACATCAGACAAAGTATGTTGTTTATTTTAATTGCACCCAAAGTATGAAAAACATAAAAGATCAAAATCTTCATTTAAACCCAAAGTGGACATGGTCTTTAAATAATACACCCAAAATGTTTTTGATATCACCACCACAGTTAGAATTCATTATTTTCTCAATACATTAAATTCTATATTATGGTTGTAATTAATGAAATGTCTTGGGTTTTTGGGTTTAAATAAAGATTTGGATCTTTCATGCCATGAAGGCATCATGCTAAGCACCTAAAGCTGGAGAGCATGGTGAGGATGTTGATTGAACTCTAATGTACGGTGGCCCCTAGATAAAATAATTAATAATGTTTTTCTTATCTGTCCTCTCCTAATTTGTGCTGCAAAATAAACTAAAGCAAGTGGTCATAGTATAAAGAGAATAATTCATGGGTAATAAGGTATTAAGCAATGCTTACATTTAAACGTTTTTGTTTGGTCTCACAGACTATCTTCACACTGTCAGTTTCATTGATGAAAATAAAATATATATTTTTATTAAATTCATCTGAGAAATCATTTGGTAATTAAAATAATGTACCCTAATAAAATAAAGTTTTTATTTGTAGACTGCATTCCAAACAATTAATTCCCTTACTACCATGCACTGCAAAAAATTATGTGTTAACTTTTAACACATTGTGTGTGTCAAGACATTTAAGGCGTTATTTCATGTTAAAATCAAGTTGTGTTAAAAATAGTGACGGGAGTAATGGTTACAAAGTAATTCCGTTACTGTAATTCCACTACTTTTAGCGGTAATAAACCTGTAACTAAGTTTTTTTTAACGCAGTTAAAATGACTGAAATTTAAATTAGTTCGTTACTCGATTTACTCTATTTTGTGATTAATGAACACTTGCAAACAAGGTATTTCTGATCTAATGTTGCAGGACCGTGGTGGGCGGCACAATGAAAAATAACACACAATGTGTGTTAGTATAGGGACGACACATTTATATAGATCAGTGGTCCAGGGTCGTTGTTGAGCCCTTGCAGCATTTAATCAATATTTTGATTAAAGTCGGTGAATAAATGTATTATATATTGTTAATTTGTAATGCAATATCCAATATTTATTGTATATGTAGAAATAAAAAATAATTAATTATTAACTTTTTTATTGGCCTTATCATAATGATTACGTTAGCCAGCTACCAGCTGCAATATTTTTGCATACCAACTATATATTACAATGGAACTTGCCAAATGTTTATACTATGAGATATTTTTAGCTGGAGGAGACTATAAACTTAAGCCCGGTAACGTTACACACCAAAAGATAATCGGGCTGTATTTGAGCCTCTTTTCCCCTTACAAAAATCCTAGGTAAAATCCCAGATCGTCTTCGTGGTTAAACCGATGATCTTATCAGATTTTCATGTGAGTTAACTGAGCGTTTGGATCTGCTCGGAAGCACGTTCTGGTGTGGGCATATCAACTTTTACCGTTTAAACCGTTTAAACACTCACCTGAGGTTGTAGTACTACTATCCAGCCACAGTGCGCTGGTACTGTATCTGCGTGAATGCGCGCGCTGCTGCTTTCTCGTGCACTCGTGCAGTAGTTCGGTTACCGCACGGCCTTCATGCTGTTACCACACAGATATCATAGCGACAGGATTTTCCTTCTTTGAAGCACAAATGGCCTCCGGAGTCGAAAGAGCAGAGCCTGGAGACAGCGACCAGGACGAAGAAGATGTTTATGAAGTGGAGAGGATTATTGACATGAAAGTAGAGGAGGTGAGTGAGTGTGTGGCTAGCTCTATTGATGCCATCTTGTTAGCGACCTAGCATGTAGCATCACAATCCCTAGTAAATAGGATATGTAGATGCTAAATGAACAGGAAAAAAGCAGGAAATATAGTTGATTGTGAAATTTCACTTTTTATTCTCTGTAAAATATGAACCTCCTTCATTGCTGAGAGAAGTCTTTGTAACTTTTTGTTGATTAGCTCCCCGCCAGGTCTGAACCATGATCAGGCAGATGGGAGTCAAAATCACTTTCAAGCGTGTTGTGTTCTTGTTGTGTACATAGCATGAACGTGCAACTCATATAAACTGCACATTTAAACACGGGGTTGAATGTAATCTCCCTCGCGAGAATGCTGACCACAACAACTTGCTTAATATCTGGAGGAAAACATTGTTGACATTGTTCATTCTGTGAACGGGTCACGTTAAGTTAATACTATTTGCCGGTTCTTTAAATCATATGCATCTAAGTTTTATTCTCGTGGTGGTTTCCACACATCTCAAATAACACATTATCAATGAATGTCACACAGTATCTAAAGCAAAGGGAGATTGTAATACGCAGGCTTCATATCTGAGAAGTGACCAGTCCAAGTCCACGTTAAAATCTATTAAACACACGCGCTGCTTCATGCATGATCGTTCTAACAGGAATGACTAACAATGATTCAGCATTTTATATATATTCACAGTGATAAAAACTTGCAAATTGCTTGTTTATAAGTAAAGATCAATCACTCGGTCATTTAGGTTATCTTGAAGTGTTGTAACATGCGCTGAACAGTGTGACTTTACTAGACACTATTGAACCATTTGAGGCAGGTCTTTGGACTGAAGCTGTATGTTTTGGAGGGGAAAGGTGGGGTTAAGACCTGTTTCTAGCTTATGTTTACTTGTCTCTAGATGCTTCATTCAGAGGTCTCTTGGGCTCTGATAAAAAGTGTGTATGTGGGCTATCAAATTACAGCCTACTGACATCAGCATCATGTATACGGATACTGGGTTGCACGAGCAGATGTGAAATGCTGAATGAATGTATTTTGGGAGTCTGTCCTACTTAGAAAGGTGGACTGCTTTCTCCAACTGTGACAGAGAGTGCTGGTTTGCTTCAGTTTATTTTTTGAGGCTCAATTCAGCTGTGCCTAATTGACAAATATAAACATAGGTATGAGTGTGGATGTCTGTAAATCCTGCATGTCATTGGTTCTCCAAGGACAGGCGTAATGTAGAAACAAGAGGTTTGCTACAAAGGAAAATGTAAGGAGAAATTGGTTCAGACTTCAGAGCAGAGAAATTTCTTAAAAACAATCAAAAAGGGCTAATGATTGAAGAATATAATGGATGGATAGCTATCCTGTTTTAATAGATTATCCTATTATTACAGCTTTACTCTGTTGCAGCTGAAGCTGCAAGTGGTTGAGATCAATAAGCTTTTGTTAAGTGTATTAAAGAGGTCAGTGTTTAGAGGACAGATAACTCGGAGAGCATGTAAAATCCAGTAGTTTAAAACTCTGTGTCCCTTGAACTTGAATCAGGACTGCAAGAGTCAATGCTGGATCAGTGACGTTTAAGGTCTGAGCGTGTTTGTGTATAAAAAGATTTATCTTGTGTTTGAAAATGCTAAATATTGACTAGATGTGGGGAATATGTATGTTTGTTTGTTTGTAAATGATGGGTTTCATCCAGTCCGCTTCTACAGGGCTAACACAGGTACCAAGTACCACATCAGAGTTTCAGTGACCTTTATATATGCATTTTTTTTCACATAAGGTATCAAGCGTATTAACTGCGCGTTCACACCAGACACGAAAGAGGTGGCAAAAACGTGCTATTCATGCATAGTTGGACCCTTGAACATTTCGAGTTTACTCGTGAAATTCTAGTCATTCGAGACATTTACAAGTACATTCGCGTCATGGGAGGGGCTTATATGGCTCCAATTGAGTAAACTTACCAGGTTGTTCGAACTCCTCACTCACTCACTTTCTTCCTTTTAATTCCTGTAAAAGTACGAAGATTATCCTCCATTGTTGTTTTGTTTTTCTGCCTCCGTTCGCTTCCTGTAATCATGTCACTGCTAGAGCAAGCTCCTGATTGGTTAATGCAGCACGAAAATCTGCCAAAGTTCAGAAACTTGTGCAGAAACTCCATTTGTGCCACAGAAGAACTACCATTATAAATGCTATTCCAGGAAATGTCTATAAGAATATTTATATCGCTGCTGTTCAAATTGTTTCAGGTACTTTCATGATAATAAAGAATATTTTGAATGATTTAGTTTAATGAGTGTTGCTTTTTTAAATAGATTTTACAATTTTATATTGATGAAGACTTCCCACTGACCAAAACGCCATAGTACATGCACGAGCTGTGCATGAAACACCGAATCGCAGCATTGCGATTCAGAATCAATTTCAGAAGTAATTTTAAAGGGAAACCCTATTAATCGATCTGATTTGAATAGGTCACATTAGTCCGATACCCAATCCAGCAAATAAGGTCTGGGTTATCCCTTTTGAAAATTGTAATATTGCAGATGTGCACATTGCAATATGCATTTCGCAATAATTTGCAAGTACTGAATGATTTTAATACATCAAAAGATTGTGTATAGTCAAAGTTTTAGCAAAGAGACTGGCACACAAATATTAGTGCTTGCCTGTGTAAAGATGTGTAAATGATGATCAACGACCAGAAAGGATGTAAAACATGTTTTTTTAATCATTTTTAATTGTAAAATATTTTAATAAAGTTTAAAATGATTGAACAAACACAAATCTGTATTGTACCACATATCGTCCAATTTAGCAAGTAATTGCATGTCACATTTTTCTTCAATATCGTGCACTCTAATGTAAAGTCAAATTCTTAAATTAAATATAAAGAGTTTAAAGAGGTATGGCTATTAATAATGAATATTAAATCAACTTTAAATACAAAAGTAGCAGTAAATTACCTATTTATCACAAGATTTATGTATAATATATTTTAAAAAAATGTAAAAAGATCACATTTATTATTATTTTCCTTGATATTTTATAGCTCTTTATGGTCTCTATTAAGTGTCAAGTTTTAAAGTTGTATTCTTCATATTTTTGATAATATAAAAACATACATATATAACATTATTTCTGACACTATGACACCGAAAATGCTTTCATTGAGAAACGTTTGCTTCTGTCTCCACATCGGTTTGATGTTATCAGAGAGAACTCCATTCATATTGACTGCAACATGAGATACTCCATAATGGCTGTGAGCCAGTAACAACCATCCTGAGATCAACTGACAGCCTGTGCTTACTAGACTACTTAGACAGTCGTGTTTCTAACCCTTGTTTACATAAATACAGTAATTAACCATTTCTTACTGTTGTTAGTTCCTCTAGCAAAGAGGCAGTTGTACAGGAAACTAGCACTCTATTCAAATCTTTACCACTCCAAATATGTGTGATTTGTTTCAGACAGAAATCATACAGTATAACAATCAAGAATGTTTTTGGAGTTTTGCTTGACAGTTTTCGGAAGCCAGTAGTTAAAATGTCTTGTGAAAGAGGAGAGCGCTCGCACCACATCCAGTCTGTCAATTCCGATTAAGATGTATTATTTGGCTTTGATCTCCTGCTATTATTAATCCCCCAGATTAAATCGCAGGAAATATGAAGCACAGGGAATCGGTTGTGTTTGTTACTTAGCAACACAGTAGATAATGAACTTCCCCTTTGAAACCTGTGGGGCTTGGGATGTGTTTGCTGAGCATTAATAACTACCTTAATACCTCTTATAATCATCTCACTTCCTGTACAACATGTACAGCACTAGTAATAATTTGAGGTGGGCATCTCACATCACAAGCATACATGGTTTACATTTACTTATTTACAGTTATGCATTTAGCAGACACTTTTATTCAAAGCCACTTATAGTGCATTCAATCTATACATTTCCGTTATCAGCATGTGATCTTGGGATCAAACCCATGACCTTAGGCATTAACAATACAAACCAACCCATTGATAGATAATAGTTTGTTACGTCTAATTTTATATTTGCAGTGAACTAACCCAAATAAATGAACAAGTACGGGTTAACAGATAGACCACTTACTTATTGTTAATTACAGAAACCTGGCAAGAAGTGTAGCATTACTGAGTGTTTAAAGGGATAGTTCGGCAAAAAATTATATTAAACCCATGATTTACTAAACATCAAGCCATCCGAGATGCATATGTCCATCATTTTTCAGATGACCACATTTTCGTTATTTTAGAAAATGTCCTAGATCTTTCCATTTATAAAGTTATGGGGTCCACTTCCTTCAAGTCCAAAAAGTGTGCATCCCTCATTCACAAAAGTAATCCAGACAGGTCCAAAGGGATAAACAAAGGCTTTCTGAGTAATCCGTGTGGTTTTGTCCCAGAAATATCCATATTTACACGAAAATAACTAGTTTCCGGTAACGCCACCATCTTAGTCGCGTCTGCACTCCGGATAGAGGATCAGTGTATTGTACACCCTTTTCTTAGTGATGTATGACAAATGCGGAGGGCAAGGGCACAGAGCAGCAGAAAAGAACCCTCCGCAAACTGTGTACAGTTTCATCTGAATGCGAAGGCGTCTTAAGATCGCGGCATTGCCCTCAGAAGGCCTTTTTTATCCCCCTGGAGCCATTTGGATTACTTGTGTGAAGAATGGGTGCACATTTTTGGACTTGGAGGTGGATCGCATATCTTTACATTTTATAAACTAAAAGATCTAGGACATTTTCTAAAATAACTGAAAATGTGTTCCTCTGAAAAATGATGGACATATGCATCTCAGACTGCTTGATGGTGAGTAAATCATGTGTTTAATTTTTGGCCGAACTGTCCCTTTAAACCTGTCTGTTTTGACAATTTACCATTACTGCTTTTAGAGATTGACAATCAATTTTGACCCATATGTTTAAGGGAGAGGTGCTGTATCGGGTACGATGGAAGAACTATTCGTCGGACGACGACACCTGGGAGCCCGAGGCACACTTGGATGACTGCAGGGAAGTGCTGCTGGCCTACAAGAGGAATTTAGCTGAGATTAAGCTTAAGAAAGAAGCTGGCATGGTGAGAATCTTCAGATTTATTCTGATTCATTCTCAAGGTTGTTGTAGTTTTGAATTTTATCTTAAATTTGTCATTTTAAGCATTTATAGCTATGCTATTCTACTCTCATGATACTTATTTAATTAACAGTATTTCATTTAACTTTAATTAATTTGGTCTGTTGTGACTTATTTTCTCTTACGTCAAGAAGCTGCCTACAAAGAGTGATTTGTTTGATGCTGAATCTGAAAGTGAGTGCGAAAAAGACAAACCCATAGAATCACCCACAAAGAAGAAGAAGAAAAAGAAGAAAGTAGAGGAATCTGAAGATGAGTTGCCAGTGAAAGAAAAGAAGAAGAAAAAGAAAAAATGGAGGGAGGACAAACCTCTGCCAGCTCCCGAGTCTGATGAAGAGGAGGAGAGAAGAGATCCCTCCCCCACACCTCCTAAAAAAGAGCAGAAGAAGAGACTCATTGATTCTGATGAAGATGACACCCCAGTTTCTATTAAGAAACCAAAAAAAGATGAAGGAAAGTCAAAGAAAGACTTTTTAGAGGATCACAAGAAAAAGAAAATCAAGTCAAAAAAGGAGATTGAGTCCTCGGATGATGAAAGTGACAAGAGCGATGTGCCCTCTGAGTCCTACACGGATGATACAACAAACACAGAACCCCGCAGCGAATCCTCCAAAACCATGACGGCCAAGGCCGTGGACAAACCTGCTCGAAGTGAGAGTGGGGGCGATTCCAAGCACCTCAAGCAGAAAAAGGGGAAGTCTGATACTAAGCTGCAAGGTTTTAAAGACCTGGTTCAGGAAAAAAAAGCTAAGAAAGCAGAGCTTTCGGTGGCCACAATCAAAGAGAGTGGTTTAAACAAGCTTAAGAGTTTAACGAGTGGCAAGGGTACGAGCAAGTCTTCTCGCAGTGAGGAGGAGCCAGACTCCAGTGACACGGGCGCGACTACATCAACACCCAAAACAAAGGTCAAAAGCAAAAGTCAGGAAGCTGCCCCGCCTCCTCAAAGGCTGTCATCTGCATCTTCTTCCTCTTCTTCTTCCACATCATCAACAGCCCCCTCTAAGCCCAAAGAGGAGGAGCCAAAGGAGGAAGGTGGGGAGAAGGGAGGTTCCTCAACCAACCTGTTTGAAAAGTTCCTGTTGAATTGTGAGGCGAAAGATCGTGCACCAAGGAGACCAGGAGAACAGAACAAGAGCACTGCACCCAAGGTACACGTCTCTAGGTTCAATGAAAGCTATTATCTGATGCATATTTCTTATAATCTTGTTTTATAATGTTTTTTATTCACTTTATAAAAACTTGATCTACAGGCTTCAGGGAAAAATGACAAGAAAACAAAAGTGTCAAAGCAATCTCCTGCACGGAAACCAGAATCAGAGAAGTCTGAGAAGGGAAAAGAGGGTGAGAAGTTTGTTGTTTGGGCAGGCAAATACTATTATACATTGCTAAAACTTTTTCATTGTCTTTTTTGTTAGAGTACCTGATGTTAATGCCATAATTGTTCTCCCTCCCTTCCAGTACCACGACCCGGTCAGAGTCCCGTCCCTATGGAGACAGATGAGAAAGGGGCGCCCGAGTCAGAGAGAATTGACAAATCAGATGAGCCGCCTCCCAAGTCAAAGGAGGAATTACTACGGGAACAGAGAGAGGAAGAGCAAAGGAGAAGGAAAGAAAAGATGGAAGAAGAGGAAAGAAGGAGAAAAGAACGGATTGAAGAAGAGGAAAGGAGAAAGAAGGAAAAGATAGAGGAAGCCCAGCGGGAAAGGAAAGCACGGTTGGAGGAGGCACAGAGACTTGCAGAGGAAGCCCGGCAAGAACGTCTGGAACGGAAGACCATGGCTGAGCCAATTGCATCTCCTGATTCCACAGAAGACTCCAGATGGAAAGACAAGAGAAGGAGAAGAAGGGAAGACAGTGAATCACGGGTCTTCACAGCATGCGATGACAATCAGGACTCTCAGGAGCCCACGGAACGCTCGGACAAAACTCCTGGTTTGTACTTATAACTTCAACGGTGCCTTCCGGAGTTACTTTCACATTTGAATGCTCTAGCTTGGCAAAGATCAGTCTTATGTTACATGCATATGATGTGTTTTTGGCTTATACAACGGCAGTAACCCTATGTGTCTCTCTGTGACAGACCGAGCGCCACCTTCTCTTAATCTCGGGGTGGAGCTGAAGTTAGACTGGATGACACTGGAGGACTTTCAAAAACACTTGAATGGAGAAGACGAGAATCTCTCTCCCTTAGCCTTAACTTCCTGTGAGTAATACACACACTCCTTAATTCTTTGGCTTAAATTTTCTAAATCATCAGTTACTAGAGACACATTTTCATTACCATGTTTTCATTTCCTTCTCCCTTTCTCCCTTTTTAATCTTCTCACATTCAGCTGAGCTGCGAGAAGCAGTGAAAAATGGGAATTACCTGGCTGTAAAACGTGCACTTAGTTCCAAGGAGGAATACAGTCTGGACCAGGAGGTATGCTTGCTCTGTTGTTTTTTGCACTCAATCTGTATTTGTACACTAAAAGAAGTCTATAAAAAAGCCCCATGAGACAAAATAGGTCATGGTGCAGTTCCCCTCTGTTAACCAGCATTGCTGATTATAGAAGTTACATTTCTGTACATGTTTTGGTTCTGTGTGGGAAGAGGAGGTCATGTGAATGTCTTTAAATCTGTATGTGCTGCCACCTGCAGGATTCAAGCGGTATGTCCTTAATGCTGCTGGCTGCTGCTGGCGGTCAGGATGACATCCTCCGGCTGCTCATTAAGAAAGGTGTGAAGGTCAATGCCAGGCAGAAAAACGGCACTACAGCCCTGATGCATGCTGCAGAAAAGGTACTAAACATCACTGCTGTATATGGTTACCATGCTGTGCATTGGGTGGTGAACTATGGTAGATGCGTTACAATAATGCAAGCACTTTTCATAGCGCATGCGTTTGCGTACAAACCCACTACATCCTCCTTAATAATATACCCTGTTTGGTGCAGAACTTCTTGACCACTGTGGCCATTCTCCTCGAGGCAGGAGCTTCAGTAAATGCCCAAACACTAGGTGGAGAGACGGCACTTATGAAGGTAAGAGCAAAGATATAAAGGTTTTTGATTAAAAACTTGTACTGATTGTGAAAGAACAGCTCTGTGAACAAAAAGTGACCCAGAACCTCTATATTGTCATGTAGTTTTTCGTAGGAGTTATACGTTTCTTTTGTTGTTCTTCGTAGGCATGTAAGAGGGGCAATGCAGATATTGTGCGCCTCCTGCTGGAATATGGGGCTGACTGCAACATCATGTCTAAACACAAGAGCACTGCCTCTTACTATGCCAAAGTTAGCAACAATGTGATCGTAAATGATCTCATTAAAGACCACATGCACACGTGAGTACTCTATTGCTGCATTATATTTAACGCATACATATATATATATATAATACTTCCAACGAGATTCCAAGATAATTATAAAAATAATACCTCACAGGTTGTCGACAGTGGCGGAGGAGACAATCAGAGCTTACTTTGAAACACGGCTGGCCCTGCTGGAACCTGTATTTCCTCTCGCTTGCCATAGACTCTGCGAAGGTCCAGACTTTTCACTGGAGTTTACCTATAAACCCCCACAACACACACCTGGGGAAGGTGGAGACAATATTTAGTTGTCCTTAATGAATGCAGTTTGGTATCATCATGGTTTATGTACTTAGTAAGTTTGTTCTCCATATGTTTTGTGTTTTAGGATCTGGCATTCTGCTTTTTATCTTCCATGCAAACTTTCTTAATGAGATCACGGCTAGACTGTGTGGGCCATGTAGTGTCCACGCTGTTGTTTTGAATGACAAGTTTCAACTGCCCATCTTTTTGGTAAGCCATTATTTCACAATCACAATTTGTTTGTTGTTTAAATTATTTGGTCTGCACATAGAAGAGTAGCAGTTTTTACACTTTGTGTGTTGTGCCCCCTGCAGGACAGCCATTTCATCTACTCCTTCAGTCCTGTTCAAGGAACCAACAAACTGTTCATCCGTCTGGCAGAGTCACCTACAGCTAAGGTAAGAAGTGGGCTTGTAACACATTACTCACAACCCACCTTTTTCCACTTAAATTCAAAAATTTGTTCCAAGTTGCTTGGGATTCATGTAATCATTGGTGTATATATGGTCTTAAGTGTTAAGCTTTTTAGTAGTCAACCAATGAAGTGTGAATAATTGGAATACTTGTTCTCATGTGTTTTATAATACCCTTGTGTATATCTTAGCATCAAGCAAGCTTTATCAATATTTTACCTTTTAGTAATCAGGGAATGTGCTTTTTTTCATTTCCAGGTCAAACTCCTCATTTGTGCATACCGAGTCCAGCTACAGTGAAGCCAGTGATGTAAATCCTTCCAGGACAGGGGTAACCGCAGGAGCCCCACCTCTCCAAGAACTGAGACTTTTCCTACACTTGTAAACCGATAGTGACAATTTAAGTTTAGAAATGGATCCGTTTTACTGTGTGGAAAGAAAAGACTGAAAGACTATAGTGCTAACAGGTCTATAACAATCTCAGTGTGACTTTAACTGATCTGTTAACTATTGCAAGTGTTTAACAAGTTTTTTAAGGTTTTCTGATTTTGTCCAGCACATTTTGAATTTCAGCTGCATCACACGTGAGGTCAGCATAAAATGTGACATTTGGGCGTGTATCTAAGGGTCATTTGTAAATCTTGTTTGTAAAGTGTTCTTTTATTTTTCCTTTTTAAATAGAATAATTTATCACCTTAGATTAACTCATTCTGTTTTAAGTTCTGTGTGTTTAACCAGACTACACGTTCGTCCAATGTGCTTATGTCTGCATTGCTTGTGCAGAATGAGTGAGTTGAATAAATGAATGAGAATGAATAAATGAATGAATGAATGAGCTAGTGGGTGGATGAATGAATGAGCAGTTTTTTTTTTTGGCCTCCCTGTTGCTTTGTTTGTGGGACCACGACACGACTGGACCTAAATGTGACTTTACATACAGAATAGGTTCTACAACAATCCCATCTTCCTTTTATCCTAAAAATAAGTACAAAGTGGTGTTAATACTAGATTGGAAAAAATTGAGTCCACTGTAGTGTTGGAAATGCATTAATGTATATGTTTAGGTTATAATTTTAAGGGCTTGTGTTTGTTTCCATTAAAACTACGATCCACACAGGTTAAATTTTTCCGAGTGGGGGTGATTTGTAAAACAAAGATTGTGGATAAGTAAGGAACATATGAGCCTTTTTCATCTTTGTAACATTGCTGAATAATTTTTTAAAGCAGATTTCACACAAGAGTTTAGTGACAAAACCTACATTTCCAGCATATAAGCCTATCTTCTTGTATTACTTACAGTTCATGAGTGTACTATTTACAAATTTATTTGACAAAAAATAGTTACATTCAGAATGTATAGTTGAGTTTATTTTGTTCGCTTAAGAAAGACCACAGATTGAACCATGGCAAATATTTTTTTTTCCATTCTACTGTTTTTCATTCTCTTTGTCCCTTCACTGTTTTATTGGTAAGAGAAAGACTGCTCATTGATTCAGTTCCTCTTTTGACTACGGTAAATAAACTGTACATATATTTCCATAACAATCAATAGTTTGTCTTCTCTCTTTTATTTGAACCCTAAAAGGACAATAACCAATACATTTTATTAGCACTTGAATAACGTGCTTCGCCCTGTGTAGACTTTAATATATTTACCACCAGTTTCACAGATAAGGCTTAAGGCTACTTCTAGACACATGTTGGAGCCATCTCAACAGAAAAAAACTTGCACTGACAAATCTTAAAATATGCCAGGGCTAATGATTTGTCTCAAGATACACACAAGTAAGTCTTTATCTAAAGAATGTTTATAAAAGATTTTAATTTAACTAGGGCCTAGTCCTGGCTTCAGCTAAGCCTAGTCTGTGAAACAGAGCCATAGTGTAACAATATAAGTAGAATCTTCCAAATGTGTTCTGATAAATTGACCCTAATGGTAAATTGTGATAGTTGTAGCCAAGTTGGCCTTTGGTATATAAGCCGATAAAGAAAGGTTAGATGGGGATATTTGGCAGGCACTTTAAATCCAAAGCATTTCATATTCCAATAATTGCAGGGAAATGGTCCATGGGTGTATTTCTTTCCTCATGAGTTAGAACAGGTCATTGGGATTACCAGCCAATGTCCAACCAGTTAGAAAAGCTTTATGGTCATTATCATATTCTCTTGATTCATGATTTTTTACAAACATCTGTCCAAAATAATACTTCCCTCTATTTAAAATGAGACTTAACCATTACAAATATCTTAAGTCATATTTCCTTGGACTAAACATATACTTATATTTATATCTTTTAAAAAACGGTACAGATCTCTGTACTGTCGTTGGTGACGTCATTGTTGGAAAACGCGACTTCAAAACACTTTTAGAATTATTTTCAATAATCTTTTTGTGCACATTTAAATTTTAAGCAAAAAATTCTCCATCAAACATGCATACATTTATTTTTTATTTAAGATCGTAGATGTATGTATTTGTCATACAAACGTGTACTTTTGTAACAGATCTTTTGTCAAAATAAAAGTCTGCAGCCTTGTCCAAAATGACCTAATCGAATGTATCATATCACGAATGTATCACATTATCGCATCTTAGGTTGATATATTATTGTGTTTCTTAAATCAAATAGTTGTGAGCAGGATTCCTAATGTTTAACTTGACCCCGCAATGCAGTTCAGTCGCCATAATTCACAACCTTCCAGTCCTCGTGCTGTTTACCTTATTTACATTGTAGCGCAATAGGGTTGCGCAAACGCGTAGGAAGTTTCACTAAGTGAATTAGATTTGTTTATACTGATGAAAATAGGATAGCATACCGTTTAACTTAATAATAATAATTAATGTTCTCTAGAAAACGTATAAAGTTTAGTGGGATTTTAAAAAAAGCATTAACATTTTTTATTCAATTTGCTGTATTCGGTCGTTAATTTTGCTATCAACATTAAGTATATTAAAGCGCTCATATTTATTTTTATTATGATAGTCACATAGTGAAATTCGCTATCAAATTTTGTTTTGCTAAACATATTTTAAGCAGGAAGCTGATTGGATAACTGAAGTGCTCTCGTATGACTTCACTAAACTGGCAAATAACATAAACTGCATAATCAATGTAACAAATAACATATAAATAAGTGTCAACGTGTTTGAGAATAGTCGAAAAACAACCATTTAAATTGTTAAATAGCTTAACTATTGCCTAAATGTGGTGCGCGTGCACGTAATGCGCAAGCACGACACCGCGTGAGTAGCAAAGAACTCGCTGGCAGTATCCTCCTCCCACGCGCTTGGAACGTCCGTACGTTTTCACGCATGCGCGCCAGAATTTATGTCAAGGCACAAAAGTGGCGCTCTATCGTCTCCAGCTCTACTCCGGTAAGAATTTCTCTGGCGTTTTGATGCTGAACTGTGCATAATTGGCCAAAGTTTTAAGAACTATGTCCGGCGCGGAGCTTGAGCCGAGGAAAGCATCGGGGTCACCTGCGTTTGTGCATGAGGGTAATTTAACGAAGGAGAGGCTTTTTACCCCGCCTGAGATTTTCCCCCTTTCCGCCGTGGCAGGGTGCTGTTGCCTATGCTCGCGCGCATTGTTTCGTTCCCTCTCTAATGGCGGACATGAGGCAGTGCTACTCGCGGACTGAAGGGGGCAAAATTATTTTCCAATTAGCAAATATAGTTTGTTTTGTAGCTCATTAGTGTTTGTGTTTTCAGGTTTACGCGCGACTGGCTAAACTTAAAAACGTGGCATATTTATTCAAATATTTGCGACTAAACACCTATAGGCGTTATAGTTGATGTTTGATAGCTGTCCAGCGCCCCTACAGGACACCACAGGTATTGCCTTTTGATTGCTGGGGCAAACGCTCAGAGATAACTTCAATTAAATGGTCACTCAAGTGTAATAAGAGCGGGAAAGCTTAATAATTTTCTTAATAATCTAAATGGGAGTTCATAAGTATAGCTGAAACCATGTATGTGTTCAGAAGTGTGTGTTATGTCTAATAGAATAGGAACAGTCGTAATTGGTCGCTTTGTAATGTTTGAATGTAACCTCTTTCAGAGTGCTTAATTTGGAGTACCCGGATTTCTCCTCAATTTTGATTCGTGGATAACAACTTCTGACTATTTTTCGTTCACTACAATAACAATGGCGCAGTCTCGGAGGTTCTCCTCCCTCCAGTTCGCCGCTAATCCAATGGCTGCATGCACCAGAGAGGCCGGGGGTGGGAGCAGAGCAGACACATGGTCCGTGGCTTTTGCGTGAAAACCGCAGAGCTTTTTTTACGCAAAGACTCATTTGGTGTCGTTTACGAGGGTCCTTCAGTCTTGATGGTTTACGTAACAAGTTTGTATCCCAATGGACCTTGCGTTTCCTGAAAAGCCCATGAAACGGCGTGCTGACGTCGTCCTCCGGTTGCCTTGACAGCACGCGGATCGTGGTCGGGTGTGAGTGTCGATACGGAGGGTCCAGTGTCAAGGGCACGGCCTACCGGTGCCCGAGTGGTATGAATCTCCCGTGAATTACTTCATGTTTCTAACTGACATCTTAGGTGACCTGAGAATCAGAGTTGTTGGAATGGTGCATTTTAGTGACCCCGTCAAATAAATATTGGTGTTGTGAAAGCATCTAGCTTACAACGCAGACTTGGCACGTGCATGGCGCACATGCGTGTAGTTATATCACGCGTCAGTGTTGGATGATACTTTTAACACTGCATAATAGTTTTCTTTATGCTGCGTTATGTGTCATGACATCAGCCTGCGAGAAAGCCCAATGATTGTGAAGTCTTGTGAATGAAGTCTTGACTTGCTTTTGTAAAAAATTTAACTTGAGCATTTTTTACTTCATGTTTGGTATGCAGAGAAATAAATCTTGTTGCATCAGCATTAGAGTCTTGGTTTATAGGGCATTCGGTGTCAAAGTCTGAAAGTGTTCTGTAGCTCAATACATGGTCAGTTCTGCATTGCAGTCTAGAGGTTTGAAAGTCCCCAAAAAATCTAAACTGAAGGGTTTTTTGTTTTGGTGTAAAAATGATAGTCTTAAGGACACATACTAGTGTGCTCCAAAACATTGACAGTTTTTATTTGGGAGAAGGTATAAGCATTATAAATGTATTGTCTCTCACCTCTCTGCCCATATGGATCAATTATTTTTATGACATTATTCTGCACTTCAGCTTCTTATTAGACTCCAAGGCTGTGAGGTAAACAAAATGCTTTTTTTAAATTGAGAGGGGCCCCTCACTATGTCCCACCTTAACTTCCTGTTTCAGTGGAAATTACATCAGCGCCCCAAACAACCAAAAGTTTTTACATTTGGATTGGGGCATAATATATTTGCAGTCATGTTTTGCAACTTGTACTATTTTGTGTGTACTAATGCTTGCAGTTTAAAGGCTGGGCTCTGTTGCTCAGTCATCATCACAGCTTCTTCAGAGGGGTCAATAGGTTTGTGTTTTCCTGCAGTGTTTCAAAATACTTGGTATGTGCTTGTTTGCTAATAGGTCGGTTAGGTTGTAAATGTATATAGTTTTGGATTAATGCAATGATTTAATATTGATAGAGTATGCATTTAGTTAGATTGTGATTGTTGTGCTCTGCACCATTATCCTAAATGGGTCACTTGTCGATGGGGCCTTGGCCTGTTTCCTCTGGCTCAAGTTGCTATTCATTTAGCTGGCCTTGGGTTTGAGTGAATGATGTTGTTGGCTTACTATTGGTTTTATGATTTTGATGAGTAGTTTACTTCAGATCTGGTCTGCATGTTTTATGTAATCACATTTTCTAATAATGCAAAATGCATATGCAGGCATTAATCTAGACCTATCTTGTTGTTATTTGATCTTGAGGTAATCCCTTGATAATCCCCTAATCAACCACATTAAAGCGTTTTTTGCAAGGAGGAAGCCGCATATTCATAATGAGCATGTGAGATGGGGCTCCTTTGTCAAGAGACAGGATGAAAATGTGCCTTCTGTAGTACAACTGGTACTATTGCATATAATATTTATTTATTATTTGTTTTCATTAACCCATTAACTCTTTTTAAATTTTTATAATCCTAATTGATTTGTTTGTTTTGGTTCTTCAGATAACAGTGCCTTTATTATGTTGGTGTCAACAGGTGGTTGCCTAAGCAATGGATGGAGATTTGGAAGTCAGGGCAGATGTCGAGGAGGCGACCACAATCACAGGGGAGGACGAGGAGGGTCATATGGAAACCACACCCAGTACAGAGCCGACTCAATCTGTTGAAGAACAACAGACAGCACCAGACCTTCCCAAAACCTCAGAAGACAATGATGATGATGTGGTATTAGTAGAAGGGCCTCCTGCTCCCTCTCAGGGGAGAGTACTGCCCCCCAACACCTCTGATGCTAACACACCTGCAGATACCCTGACCGCTACCAAAGACTGTGCAGAGCCGGCTACCACGGCAACCGCTTCTTCCAAGGCTCCCAGTCCGCTCTCTTCTGCGGGTACAGCCACATGCACGACACCCAAGAGCCAGAGTGAGCCAATTGTGATTGACGATGAGGAGGATTCAGAGCTCAAGGGTGCCTCCTCTTCTTCCCTCTGTCCCACTGACGTCGAGGACGCTCTGAGCAGCACTGAGCCTGATTCCGAAATCAAAATCGCTAGCGTTACCACATTGGGTGCAGAGTCTTCGGCAGTTACCATGGCGATGTCAACAGGTACGCCACTGTGTGCTCAAGAGGATACAAACCTCATGATCACAAATGTGACATCACTAAAGGATGAGGGTGGGGCAGCTGCAGCCAGGTTGGATGAGGGGACTGAGAATGGGCTTCAGATCAGCAGTGCATTCAGCCTAAACCCTGAAGCCCATCAGAACCAAGGTGTTGCCAGCAGACCTTCACCCACCTTCAACCCAGGACGCATTAATGCTGCCAGCCAGCCTGTGCAGAATGGAGAAACGGGGACGCATCAGAGTTCTGGTAATTCATCTACACGATCCTGCATTGTCATCCTTCATAAAAAACATGATGTACAACCTTATATTTGTTTTTGTTTTACCGACAAAAAAATAACATTTATATTAGCTACAAAAGGATTGCACTATTATCCATAATGTATGCAGGAGTTGATACAACTAGAAAAGACGATATACTGACAGATTACTGCCCCTTTGGCTCTGTAGCTTTTAAAATATAAGACTCTGGATTGTTCTTAGAAGAATTCTTTTTAGGCAAACTCCAAGATCAATTCATGTTTAACCAGTTTCAGGCCACAAGGCCATAAGCGTTTTTGCATTGCTGTCTAGTAATAAGGTGAATCATAATGTATATGAGAGGAAACGAAATGATGAATGGTGTGTGTGAGATTAATATATTTTTTTCTGCAGATTCATGGATTTCCCAGTCGGCCTCTTTTCCTCGTAACCAGAAGCAGCCTGGAGTAGACTCGCCATCTCCTGCAGCTCCCCTCCCCAAACCACCCTGCCAGTCCTCCTCAGGGTCCCAGCAGCCACAACGCACCATGAAAGTCACGTGCGCTAACTGTAAAAAGCCTTTGAAGAAAGGCCAGACCGCGTACCAGCGCAAGGGCTCATCCCACCTTTTCTGCTCGACTACCTGCCTGTCTGCCTTCTCCCACAAACCCACCCCTAAGAAGAGTTGCACCATGTGCAAGAAGTATGAGTTTTATGAATTTCACAATATCAACCTGTGTCTGAATTTTTAGAAATGATAATCACTGGTAATAATAACACTTGACCACTTTTAATCAAAATATTGTCTTTTGTGCTTTGATTTTTCTGTCAGGGACATTACTAATATGAAAGGTGGCACCATAGTGGCCCAGGTGGATTCAAGTGAGTCATTTCAGGAGTTCTGCAGTACCGGCTGTCTGGCATCTTATGAAAACAAACAGAATCCCCAAAAGAACCAACTCAAAACGAAGTGTACCGTCTGTGGAATGCTCACAGAGGTCAGATATGCTCTGCTGTAACTTACTCAATATGTGAATTGTAAAGACGCTGGGTTAGAATACTAGGCTTTGCATTTTAGTTTAGGAGCAGGAAAGTTTTAATGACACATTTTTACATAACATGCTTGTGTGCATTGAGGTTGCAGTCCTGACTGATCTCCCTGCACAATAAGTGTGTTAACAATGTAAATAATTAGTTAAAAGTTTGTTTGAGTCAATTGCTTAGTTTGTAACATTAAAGGAAAACACCACCGATTTTCAATATTTTACCATGTTCTTACCTCATATACCGCATATTTTTTTCAATGCGTGCACTTATTTTTGTACTGCGCATTGTGATTGTTAGCTTTTAGTCTAGCTCCATTCATTTCTTAGGATCTAAACAAGGATAAATTAAGAGGCCACCAAACACTTCCATGTTTCACTATTTAAAGACTGTTACATGAGTAGTTACACAAGTAAATATGGTGGCACAAAATAAAACGTGGCGATTAAAAAAAAAAAGCGAAATGAAAATTAAGCGGAAGCACGTAGGAGGGCGGAGCCAGGCTATTGTAGATGATGAAGGATTGTCAAAATGTGTTCTCATTTATTACAATGTTTAAAGGGGACAGAGAATGAAAAACCATTTTTACCTTGTCTTTGTTGAATAATGGTAGTCTACCCACATTCACAAACATACAACAAGTGTTAGACATGCTAAACATCTCAGTCTCATAGAAATTCCTCTTTTAGAAATGTCAGCCAGAAAACTGCCCAATCTGAAAAACTGATGCTTATGACATCACAGGCATCTCACTGCCCCTCCACTTTAAAATAATTGGCTACATTTTTTGAGTGGCAGCAAAGTCAGCCAATCAGTAATGAGATTGCAAGTTAAGCCAGTAGGGGGAGCCAAATAGGTGCAAAACCACTTGTTTAAAATCCCCCACCCTAAAAGAGCTATCTGAGAGAGGTTTTTAGGAAGCTTCTAAGGCATTGCAGACCCAAACAAAAACATTTTGTCTACATGTCACATCACAGAACAAGGATAAATACTCCGTTCAATCATTCTATGTCACCTTTAATGTGAATTTATTAGTACTTTTCCATTATGGTTGTACTGGATGTTTCCAAGCATTTAGACTTGTAGCCATGGTTACTACTGTGCCTACTGTATTTTTGTGGGGTGTTAATGGTGATCACTTTGGGACGAGAATAAGAGACCATTTTCATTCTCAATTTGTTGGTTATGGTCTATGTAAATACTGTTCTTTAAATAGCTCTAGATAAACATAATACAATGCATCATTTTAATGCCCATTTGATACCTTTTACTCCAGATTCGACATGAAGTGAGCTTCAAGAACGTAACCCACAAGATCTGCAGCGATGCATGCTTCAATCGTTATCGTATGGCTAATGGGCTCATCATGAACTGCTGTGAACAGTGTGGAAATTATCTGCCCAGTCGTGCCACAGCAAATCACTTTTTACTTATTGATGGTCAGCAGAAACGTTTTTGTTGTCAGAATTGCATCAGGGACTATAAACAGGTCAGTTACTCTTATTTAAGTTCCTTGAAAGTCATTGTCAGTCAGCCATAGGCTCTATCAGTGAAAAATATCAGTGCCGAAAGATATCTCTTTAGTTTATCATAAATATCTGAATGACTCTCTTCCAATAGACTCATGGGAAGATGGTGCAGTGTAGTGGTTGCAAGGTGATGTGCAGATCAATAGATGGCACTCAGTGCATTGGGACAAATGGAGGCATGGAGACCTACTGCTCTACAGCCTGTATGACTAAGAGCAAATTTGCAGCTGCTGCACAGAGTAAGTAGATAAGCATAAGCGAATTCTGTCATTTTTACCTTGTTGGAAACTATGCAAATGTTATAATTCATTTTATTTCATTTTGTATTAATCTAATAAATTTAGCAATGTCGTTGGTAACCACAAAAACAAGAAATTACAATTATCTAACCTTTCAAAGATGAAAGCCAGAATAATAGTTTAATTTTTGCAATGGTCCTTAAATGATAAAAGCAGAGTGTACTTGCTTAACAAATTGTATCTCTGAATCAAGTGTCACACCAAGGTTTGGAAAATTATAGACGATAGGCAGGACCAGACGGAATCTGCTGAACCTTTTTGCTTTTCTATGTAATTTTTTTTTTTTAAATTGGAATTCTGCAGAATGATTTTAAATGTTTTAAAAAGGATATTAGAGAATTCAGGGCTCAAGATAATGGACTTCCCGGTGGCCCGGGGCAAGAGAGAGAGAGATGTTCAGGCCAGTAAAAAGTATTCTCTCTTGCCCGATGGGGCCATTGCTTCACCCTCAGTCACCAAAATATATTTTTGTCAATGTATATTATTTAACATCTTGGAAGCAGACATTTATTGGGTAAAACGCAATGAAATAAACAATGAAATATTTTGCACAGTTCGCTGTCAATTTACAGTTAAATCAGAAAAGTTGGGAGCCTTTTTTCATTGGAAGATGTCTGTTGTATATGTATACAGTTATATTTGCCTTATTTCTAAATATGGTCGATGGTGTAGCAGACAGTGCTCCGACATATGGTGCAGACGCACCTCTGGCAACCTAATTTCGAATCCTGGCTGGAGGTCTTTTGCTGATCCCACACCCCTCTCTCAACATTGTACTTTCCTGTCGTATTTTAATTGCTATAAAATAAAAGCAAAATGGCCCCCAAAAAACTAAAACATGTCATGGTAAATATGGGGGAAAAAACTGATAGCCATTTTGTCCTTATTTGTACCACACCGTAACATCCATAGGTTTCCACATTCTATGATTTCTGTCACATGCTTTCCAACCTATTTGATTCACGTGTCCCACAAGGAAGCTGGATGATATCAAACACTCAGAAATTTGATGATACAGATGTGTCAGAGATTTGAGAGAAGCACATGTTTGATCTTGTTTGTATTTGTAGGTACTGAGCCCTCATGTCACTTCTGTAAGAGAAATGGATTACCTCAGTATCAGGCAACTCTGCCTGAAGGGAAAGTTTTAAGTTTCTGCAGTTCACTGTGTGTCACCAAATTTCAGGTACTGACATTTCCATGTGGATGTATAGAATGGTTATGCTTTGTCATCCATTTGGCTCCTGCATGATTTTGTTTTTCTTTCATTCAGAATGCCACCATCCAAACATCAGCCAATGGGCAGCTTCCTGCTTCAGCTCCCGAGAGCATCCAGCTGAAATGTAACTACTGTCGTGGTTCCTTTAGTATGAAGCCAGAGATTCTGGAGTGGGAGGTAGATCTCAGTCATTCCCATCATCAAGATTTAAATCATAAAGGTTGTGCGTGGCAAAAAGTGTGATCATAACTGATTTCTGCAGGATAAAGTTTATCAGTTCTGCAGCAAGGCCTGTTGTGATGACTACAAGAAGCTCCATTGCATAGTGACGTTCTGCGAGTACTGTCAGGAGGAAAAGACTCTTCACGAGTCTGTCAAGTTCTCCGGAGTGAAGAGGCCTTTTTGTAGTGAAGGTCATTATTTTTTGTCTTATATTCTTGCTTTTTTCGACATGTGTAATGTCCTGTGATTAAATCTATTGCTGTTCACATCATGACCTGCTGTGATTATATCTTTAGAGTATGAGGACATTTAAGTTATATATTAATATTAATCTCAAAGTTTATTTTATTTGACCTGTTGTTTAGTGTCTCATTCTCACAATTCTTCTGCAGGCTGCAAGTTACTCTTTAAGCAGGATTTCATTAGACGTCTGGGCTTAAAGTGTGTCACGTGCAACCACTGCACTCAGATGTGCAAGAAATCTGTCACCAAACAGATAGATGGGGTCAGCAGGGACTTCTGTAGCGAGACGTGTGCTAAGAAGTTTCATGACTGGTACTACAAGGTGCGGGTGACCTTCATGCCTAATTTGATCATCTTGTTGCCATAAAATGAGATCTATTATCACAGTTAAAGGCATAAAGCAGAATGCATAAAATTATGCACTCACTAACTCGCAGCCTTTACTGTGTTCAGTAACCAGCCTCTCTTATTGTGCCTTCAAACGCCTGTGTTTCTCTGCTTTGTCCACTAGGCGGCACGCTGTGACTGCTGTAAGGTACAGGGGAACCTGCTGGAGTCTGTGCAGTGGCGTGCAGAGATGAAGCACTTCTGCGACCAGCAGTGTCTCTTGCGATTTTACTGCCAACAGAATGAACCCAACATGGCCACACAGAAAGGGCCTGAAAACATGGCTTTAGGTAAAATCCCAAAAATATGCATGTCTTGGTGGTAGCCACATGTTAAATCTAGTCATGTTTTAAAACAAAATACTGTCATATATTTACAGAGCTTAGCGGAGCAACCCAAGCATCTAAGATGGTGAGTAGGTCATTGAATGTTTCCTAGTAAGTGATCACAAAAGAAATAACAAAAAGGATATGAGCTTAAAGGGGACATATCATGAAAGTGCTATAATTGGGTCCCCAGTGCCTCTATCAAGCTAGAAAAAGAACAAGCCAGTAACTTAGTTTTAGTAAACCATTCTCTGCAAGCATGTGAAAAAATAGGTCATTGTAATTTGGCTCCCCTTGTGATATCAGAAGGGGATAATACCACCCCTTTATCTGCACTATCCAACCATGGCACCGCCATTTAGTGCAGAGATTAACTCATTTGCATTTACAAGGACACCAAAAAACGGCACATTTTTGCTCACACCTACAAAGTGGCAATTTTAACATGTATATGGTATTTTGAGTTAAAACTACACATACATGCTGTGGGGACACCAAATATTTATTTGTCATCTTAAAGTCTTGTGAAATGTCCCTTTTAAGAACATGATGCTAGCGATGCCAAGGTTATTGGTTCAAATCCCAGGATATGCAAATACTGATAACATGCACACTTAATCATGGTGGATGAAAGCATTTGCCAAATGTGGAAAATTTAATTTTTATTTAGTGTTTAAATGTTTTTATGTCTCCTGCAGTCATTTACTCAGGGGCCTGTATCGTATGCTGGAGGAGGGATCCTGAAAGATGTGAAAAATAAAGCTGTGCTTTGTAAGCCGCTCACCTTAACTAAGGCCACCTACTGCAAACCCCACATGCAGAGCAAACCACTGCAGACAGGTGAGCACCAGCGGCATTAAAAGTACAAGTTCACAGTTTATTTTGAAAAGATGGAGGTTGGCATGCTTTTTTTCTCTATCTCTCAGATGAGGCAGATCTGGAGAAATCCAGCTCAGGAAAGGAATATGTTCCTGTCCCAATACCCGTTCCCGTTTACGTCCCTGTACCCATGAACCTCTACGCTCAGGCCACACCCACTCCTATTGCAATACCTATACCGGTAAGAGGCAATTTCTCAATAAATAAAAACAACTTATTTTTATTTTGTAGAACATTATTATTGTTAGGGCTCAGGGTTGGTTAGATACTGTGACAAGATTTTAGTTTGCCTATGGCCTTTTGGTATAGTTCTTGCTGTAGTTGCTTGGCCATTACATCTTAGGGAAGCAATAAACACAATGAAGACATCATGATTTAGAAGTTTTCTGGTATTTCTGTAGTCATTATTCTGACTTATTATTGTGTCCTTTGACCTGCACATTGTCCTGTGATTAAATCTATTGCTGTTCACATCATGACCTGTTGTGATTATATCTTTAGAATATGAGGACAATGTACTCGCATAAGTTATTTATATGAAAGAATGGTTTGTAAATGATATATGATAGGAGAGCATGCACACATTAAAATGTTCCTTACTTCTCTGTGCCACATTGTGGTGACTCCAGGTGCCTGTGCCAGTGTTTCTGCCCACTACACTGGAGAACGCTGACCAAATTGTGAAGACCATCAATGAGCTGAAAGCCAAAGTGCTTCCTGACCAGCAGGACGTTGATATGATAGCAATGGATGAAATGATTGCAGAGATTGAAGATGAGAAACCAAACTGCTCGGGTAAGATCCAGTTGATACCGGCACACATCAGGTGTACTTTCTGGAACCTATTAATACGAGACCAGCACAAATGTAGTATGCTCGTGACCGCATCACCGTTTTCTATTTCTGTTTTTTTTTTAAGATATCAAATGTGAAAAGGGCAGCAGTGTAGTGAAGGTTGAAAATGTAAAGCATGAAAATGGGGGCAGCAGCAGCAGCAGTTCGGAGGAGGAAGAGGATGAGGAAGACAAGTATGAGCCAGATTTGGACCTGGAAAAAGATCTTCCACTAGGTACAGTATCTCCAAGTCGACACACACTCGCTTTATTGACCTGTCAAAATAAATTAAAATGCTCTGGGAGTCTGTGCCAAAACCTAGTGAACTGCTTTTGTTGTGACATTGCTGCCTTTTAAGATACTTTCATTCAAGTGTCCTTTGGAGGAGGTAGTTTAGTCTATTGAATAAACTATCTGATCATGTTAAAATGTTTTCCTTTCTTAATTTCTTTGAACATAAAATTTCTGTGTCCATTGATCATAAAAATTGTCTCTACTAAAGTTTTGTTGTTCTGGTTTCTTTCAGCATCAGAACCCATCCTGGTTGAGCGTCTGGATACAGATATGCTCTTTTCATTGTCTCCAGTCCTTCCGGAGGAGAAAGAAAAGACGCCTCGGCGCAGAACCAGGAGAAGGGTACAGCACAAATTCACCTCAGTAACCACACAAACAGTGCTGTCCTGTGATTAGAAAATCATTTGCTGTTCACATTCTGATGTGTAGTGATTGTTGCGTTTTCTGTATGAGGCTGACGGTTATGGTGTGTAATTTTTAGCCAAGACCACTGGTATGCTAATCTTTCTGACCTGCTGTTCCTTTAGGGCCAGAAGAGACGGCTAGTAGAGGATGAGTCTCCCTCGTCTTTGTCCACATCACCAGCAATAGAGTCTACAGCTGCAGACAGTTCATTCCCATTAAATTCCAGGTATGGCTTAAATGCTTGGAGGAGGTGGGCCATGTCTGCAGCAGCATCAGAGCCCAGCCAGTCCGCAGCATCAGAGTCCAGCGAGTCCGAAGGAAAGGAGAATCAGAAACAAGGTATTTAGTATAAATAATCTACTCACTGACATACCTTTTGGCCTTTTCACAGACAAGGCTTAGATTTAATGGCTAGTTCACCCAAAAATGAAAATTGTGTCATTTTCTCACTCTGTCGGTTTTTTACAAACCTGTATACATTTCTTTGTTTTGATAAACACGAAGGAAGATATTTTGAGGAATGTTTGTAACCAAACCGATCGTGAGCCCCAACATGAGAGTAAGCAAATGATGAATTTTCATCCCTTTAAACCAGGAGTAAACCTTAAAGTCACCATGAAACGGAAGTATCGATCACCTAATTTTCCCTGTGGTAATGTATATTCAATTGAACCGGCTTCTGAAATGAAATAAGGCAGGGCTGGATTAGATTTGTCCATCGAGATCTGATTGGATCGTTTGAAGTTGGGTCGTGTTGCTACTTGCCAATCGCAGCGATCTTCTCTCAGACCCTGCACACCTGCCATATGACCGGAAGTAAAGCGAGATCGTTTTAAGGAGATTTGCATTTTTGATTAAGATTTTAACTCTTTCACCGCCAGCGTTTTTTAAAAAAGTTGCCAGCCAGCGCAAGTGTTTTTCATGATTTTCACCAAAGTTTAATGCCTTCCAAAAAATGTTCTTCTTTAAATGTATAAACATACAATGTACCAAATGAAAGAACAGACCCTCTGCTTTCAAACAAAAACAACTGTTTCATCCTACCTTTAGTGGTTCTTTTGTAATCAGCTTTTGAATATGGGTAGGTTTCTGCAAAAACACCACATTTTGAGCAAAAAGCAGAGATAATTCAATTTTTGTGACGGACTTTTTATAGAGATCCCATTCAGAGCGATCTTTAAAACAGACACGGACATGCTGCCGCTTGCCATAGGGCAAATCTTCCGGGTTTAAAAAGTTGCGCCACCTGGTGGATAATAGCGGTATTGCGGAAAGACGGAAAATCTCGTCATTGGCGGGGAAGCGTTTTCTCTTAATTGACGAGATATCTCGTCAATGGCGGTGAAAGAGTTAAGGGCACATGAATTGTTTAAACATAATGAAGCTCACAGATAAGTCATTTGTAAAAGAAAACCCCACAATATTACAAAAAAATTACAGTTTTTCATTTTATTTTTGTGGCAACTTTATTTTAGGACTATTAATTAGCTTTTATAAATGTGGCATTGAAACAATGGCAAAGATGTATTTAATGATGTCAGTGCAATATAAATTGAGTTAAGATGGCTCAAACTTGTTTTTCAGTCTGGGACTATGCTTAACTCTTTCCCCGCCATTGACGAGATATCTCGTCAATTAAGAGAAAACGCTTCCCCGCCAATGACGAGATTTTCCGTCTTTCCGCAATACCGCTATTATCCACCAGGTGGCGCCCTTCCGGAATTTTTTAAAACCGGAAGTATTGCCCTATGGCAAGCTGCTGCATGTCCGTGTCTGTTTTAAAGATCGCTCTGGATGGGATCTCTATGAAAAGTCCGTCACAAAAATTGAATTATTTTTGCTTTTTGCTCAAAATATGGTGTTTTTGCAAAAACCTACCAATATTCAAAAGCTGATTGCAAAAGAACCACTAAAGGTAGGATGAAACTTTTTTTTTTTGTTTGAAACAGAGGGTCTGTTCTTTCATTTGGTATATTGTATGTTTATTTATTTAAAGAAGAACATTTTCTGGAAGGCATTAAACTTTGGTGAAAATCATGAAAAACGCTGGCGCTGGCTGGCAACTTTTTTTAAAAACGCTGGCGGTGAAAGAGTTAACATCCCTCTGTAGTCGATCATTTTATCACTTAAAACTTATCTTTGAGCATCATAGTAGCATAAGAAAAACATTTTCTGTGACAGTCATTTCTTCATGCTATACAAAAGCTTGAATGTAAAATCTACACCCTTGCCTTATTTAGTATATGGGGATCTATCAATTGCACAGCTTGGACCATAGATAAATGTTTAAATGGATGCTACATTTGGCACTTTTAGACACATAAGTGCTAAGTCCGGTTTCACATAATGCATACTTGAACTCTGTGTTTGTGTACTTTTTTTAGCGCTTACAGGTTAGAGGATTCACGCTGCATGTGTGAGCGGCACAGAAGCAGAACTAAAGCAGCTGTGTTGCAGTCGTTTCAGTGCCGACTCTATGTGGCATCCATACATCATATCTAACTCGAACTACTGATCCACGTTCAACTGTGTTGATGTTAATGGTTACATGTTTGTGACGTAGAAAACCAAAGCGATTTCAAACCGTAGGAAAACTCCAATTTTATGGAGAAAATACTCCGCAATGGTGTTGAATTATAAATGTGCACATGGTTTGTGTTAAAGCATATTATAAACACTACATAGACATATAAACAAAAATAAGAACTTGATTTTCACCACAGGGGAACTTTTTAAGCTTTGTCTGTGAAACTGGGCCTTTAACTTTGTGTTTGTTTGTTTTGATCCATCTGGCTTTACAGTTTCAGGTCTGTTTAGAAGATTCGGCTTGGTTTAAAGTGCTCAGTGATTATAACTTTATTGCTGTTCACATTCTGAAACATTTTTGTTGATAGTTTTAAGTTATGAGAGCACACGTTCAATATTTTTATTGTTTATGTCTGCAGTGATGATTGGATCACTCTAGTATAAGCTCACATGTTTGTACTTTGCTTAAAATAAGCAAGTGCCTTACAGAAGCCCTTAAGGTGAGCACTTAAAAATGTTCTCAGCACTGATGTTGAACTGAAGTATTTGTGTTTCTCCTGACAGTTCGTTTAAAAGGCAGTCTTCTGTCTCTGAGCCCGGCAGAGCTAAATCAGTCTTTATCAAGCTTCATCAAAGAAGTGCGTCGACCCAATGGCGAGCGCTATGCCCCAGACAGCATCCTGTACCTGTGTCTCAGCATTCAGAAGGTGAGATGATCACTGGGATGGGTTAAATGCAGAGGTCATATTTCGAGAGTGAGCTACCATACATGACAAAACATGTCACACTCACTTGTTCAATGTTTTACATATTACTTGCTTTTTAATTTAAAGTTTGAGGTTGACTGTGCAGGTTAGGATTGAACAATTCTGCACATTAGGATCAAGTGTCCGATGATTATAACATTTGCTGTTCACATTCTGAAATATGGTGTTGACACTCTTATTATGAGGACACGTCAGAGAGCGCTGTACTGTACCTGGTCTTTTATTCAAGTTAGGCATCTTGATTTGCACTGGCTTTGTTTTTCTCTTTAATTTGTTGGTGTTTTGTAGCATTTGCAGAAGAAGGGACGGACAGATGACCTGTTTGGTGATCCGCCGTACGACATGTTTGGGGAAGAATTGAACAAGATTCTCAAAGACTGGCAGCCCAGCGTTCTTCCTGATGGTAGGTGCAACCCTTGAAAGATGCCAGTTTGTAATATAGAAGTGTCCTGTGATTATAACTTGCTGTTCACATCCTGAAATATGGTGTTGACTCAATCCAACTATGAGGACACAGTAAACCGATTGATGCGTAGTTACATTTAAAGGAATTGTTCATCTAAAAATGATAGCGCTGTCATCAGTGTTGTATGAATTTTCAAATCCGTTTTGCACTTGGGTGATTCTCACGAAAACTTGGTTTGAAAAATGTCAAGCATGAAAATGTAAAAATTGCTTAAATTTACTTTTTTTCACACCAGACATTAGAAAAAAAGTCTGGAGTATATGGGAACATTAATTTAAAAACGTTTACTTATCATTTAACACTTTTTGTAACATAATTTCAAAAGTAAGTCCTAAAAAATCTCATTACCGCAACAGTCAGAAAACATCAACACTGTTAGAAAAGCTAATATAATTTCACATTTTTAAAAATGGATTATTAATAGTCATGCACAGTAAATTGAAATTCTGAAATAATATTTATTTTAAATTTAACGTTTTTTTTATTTTGTTTTATTTAGCTCATATACCGCAACACCTTCCACAATTTGCAACTATTTTTTTTTTATATTTCGAAGAAACCTGACACATTTTCAAAATGACATGACAAACCTGAAAGAACATAATGTGGAGATTCTGCACATGCGTTTAAAATCAAAGTATTATGCTTCTATTAATGAAATTAACATTTAATAAGTATCTGTTGCGGTAATGATACATAGGTTTCGGAAATGAGGTTAATTATTTCGGTAATGAGAATACATATACTAGCCTGAGATTTTGTTAAAAACAAATTATAAAGTAGAAAAAACTGATAATATTTACAGCATCATGCGTTGAAGTTCAAAACTGTTTTATTGTGTAGTCTTTGAAAAAAATATTATAGAAAAAACATGAGAACAGGAAGGCCTATATTAATATCCCTTTGTGTCATATTTAAGTCCCCATTTATGCATTTAACATACTGAAATAAGATGGTCTTGATGACATATGCTGCCTACAAATGCGAGCTCTGAAGGCTGCAGCCAATGTCAGCTGGATATCAAAAAACATTTGTGTAAATAAGATGAAAAATATTTCCTTGCTGGATATGATTTGGTCTTCTGACCTTTTATCATTCTGTATCTGTTTCCATTAATACGCGAGAGAGAGGCTGTGTCCGAAAGCTTAGACAGCTGACTTGTTGACTCGCTGCCTTATGAGACAATGACAATGAGAAATGCTTTAGGACAGACTTCAAAGGCAGCAAAATTGAATTCAGGTTAAAATGTAAGCAGCCCTCTCTATGTTCCGTGATGTCGCAAATTTGCTTGTGGTGCAGAGGTCTGATGGACCCACTCTGTGTGCTCTGCTTGGGGCTTCTCCACCTAAAGGCGGCAATTGTTGGCTCAGGGTGTCCCTTATTGTGAGGATCTCCCGATGAAGGTGCTCAGGACCCGGCTCAACATCGCCCTTTGATGTTTCTTACTGCAGTGTCCCACTGCCGGCAAATAGCCGCAGGTGGTTGTCCTCCCCTCTCTCACCACTTCAGTTTGTCGCCGAGAGCCTGTGTCCTGAACCGGGAGCCGCCAGGTCTGTTTCCTTTGGGTTTCCAGCGGAGGAAGATGAGATGTCTCTGAGAGCGTTGGACGGAGACTGGGACCAGGCTCCACGTGGTGCATCAGCCACACAGCCCTCCTTCTACAAGGAACTGGTGCGCATTCTCTTCAAAGCCTTGCAGGACTTGGAGATTGAGTGGAGCACCCCACAAGATCCCCAGAGAAGCAAGCTTGACTTTTGTTTTCTTCACTCGGGCCGCCCCGCTGCCGCTCGGAGAAAAGTCACCAAAGCGTGGGCTACCCCTCCCCCCATTTTTTTTCTTAGGTAGGCTACCTGTGTATTCCCCCCATCAAGGACGCTGTGGCTGCTCACCTCTGCCCCTTGTCCACTTCCTTGGATGGTGTGGCACAGCTTTGAGGATAGTGAAGCCTCATGACAGCACACCTGTCCGAAAAAGCATACCCGCGCCGGGAGAGGCTCTGTCTGCATTGCACACTATGGCGATCCTACAGATCTTTTAGGCGCAGGTGCTTAAGGCTCTGGATGAAGGCAGCACGGATCTAAATACCTTCAGGGATCTGAGGATGGCTACGAATTTCACGCTAAGGGCCACGAAGACCACTCATGGTGCTCATGCACAGTCACGCCCGTTTCTCTATCCGGCCTGTTTGGGGACACGGTGGCCACAATCACGGAGCATTTCTCGGAAGCGGTGAAAAGCTCTAAGGCTATGAGCCACTTCCTACCTCACCACCCTGTGTCTCATGGACCAGAACCGGTGGTGCATCGCAAGAGTCCCTGGCACAAATCCTCCAGTATATGATGCAAGAAACCGGGTCCTGGGGGACTGCCGTCCGGAACGAAGCCGTGTTCCTGACAAGAGTGCTGTGAAGAAGAGAACGCTGAGCGGCGGAAAAGAATGAGAGTCTCGTTGGATGTCCCCTGGCTGTTGCGGGCGACGCAGGGACTTTATGTTGAAATGTTTGTCTGTTAAATGTAATAAAGATTGTTATTTTGTCAAAAACAGAGCATTCTTCTCTTCAGTTGGTTTTGTGTTGCTCGCCTCAGGGCCCGTCCTCACATAAGCGTCTACAACACGCCCCCCCCCCCCCCACTCTCGAACACAACCCACATGCTGCGAAGACAGCGGAAAGGGTTAATGCACAGTCCTAATGAATTGTGCAAAAACCCGCTTTCTGTAACAGCGCTGGGCGCTTATAGGCCATCCTCTCTGGTGTCTGTGACTCACGCACTGCGCAGAAAGGAGGTAGTCTCCCTTTGTCCCTCGCCCCCACGCAGCAATCTGACGCTGCAGACAGCGCGCGTTGTGCGGTCGCAGGGAGCTGAGATGCAGGCACACATGGGATCCAACTTTGTGGATCTTGTGAAGCAACTGCTGTTGCAGCGCCTAGACGCGTGGCGTGCCATCGCTAGGTTGTCTTTGATACCTGAAAGTGGAAAGAAAGCATTACATTAAATTAGCATGTCTCACAACATTGGAAGAAAAAAATGTATGTACACATCATAATATATTATAGACTTGTTGCGTTGTGTTGTGTGTGTGTGTGCCATGTACATTTCCTAACACTGTAGTGTGTTTTTTGCTAAATACACCTGCTAGTAATATCTCCAAACCTAACCTCTTTCTCTCCTTCCTTCTGTGCTCCTCGAGCCATTCTGGGTTGTTGTAAAGTTTCTCCCTGAACTTTGTCAAACTGGCCTTTGCTTAAGTTTTTTTCTCACTTGCTGATTGTCTACAATGAAGCATCATAAAGCAAAATATCAACAGTTATTACATTTTAAATTTGTATTTAATTCATAAGATATATTTAAAAGTAATAAACAATATGCTTAAATTCTCATTTCCGAAACAGAAGTTCTCTTTACCGCAACTGCTATTAAATAATTGCGGTATATGAGAATGGTGTTGCGGAGGATGAGGTACCCCAGTATGTTTTGCTAAAAATAGAGAAGCCATGAAGGCTTTGCTCATTTTTTATTCAGTGCATATAATTAGACTTTAATAAAGAACATTTTCATAAAAAAATTGTAAATCAAAAATTTTTCGCAATGTAGAAAACTACCTGTTTCGGTAATGATAATCAAAATTTTGTGTAAGCATTCTGACAAGAGAATATTTCAAATTTAACTGGAAAGATATAAAGAGATGATCTTACCTGGTAGCCATCTTGAAGTAACTGGTCCATGTGCTTGGTCACTCAAAATCAAACTTTATTAAAATTATGTATGTGTGCTTAAACTGTTCTCAAAAAGTGTTGCGGAGGATGAGAACATCAGGCACGGACACAACATTTTCCTAATTTTTCTTCATTATTATTATACATGAATATTCAGTAAATTATTTTTCTGTCATCTAAAGTAGTCTAGCAAAACATCAATTTATTTTTTTTCTAAATATTTTTGTGTTAATTTGTTTAAATTACAACATAACGCATGTTCAAACATAGCCGGACGCATTGCGGTAATGAGAATTTAAGCAGAAAATTAGATAAAATTGACAAATTGTATATTCTTATGTTAAAATCACACATTGTGCAAGCTAGAACACAGTATTGTGTTAATTCTGATGCTTTTTAATATTACTATATTACACATTTTATAGCTAAAATCATTAGTGCCGTGGTGTTCCAATGGTTTCGTGAGAATCACCCACTTAGGGTTGTCTGTTATCATCATCATCATCATCATCATCATTGATACAGTGTTAGGGACATGTTGTCTTGTGTTAAGGTTCTCAGTGGGGCCGTGTTGAAGAGCAGTGTCTATGGAGCAGCGGGCAGCTTGGAGAGCAGACGCCCTCCGTCCTACTCCGATCTGTCCTCTATCTCAACACTAAATACTTTGGACTCCGAACCGTCGAACAGCACTTACGCCTCTCCTTTGGGAATGTCTACGGCCCAAGCAGTTCCAAACCACACAGCCACGACACCAACGTGTGCATACGCATCCCATCCATCTCACATGAGTCGAACGGTGCGTTAACAGCATTATCAAATCATTGTTTTTATATATGCTATTGTCAGTTTTCTATTGTATTATACACCTTTTTAAATCATGCCTTATGCACCAATGAGTGTTTCGCTGTTTGGTGTCAAGGTATTTTTGTCTTGTTCCAGATGCTAAAACATGTCTATCGTTTTACACAGAGCACACAGAAAGTAAAAGACGGCGTAAAGATGACTGTGACTCAAACTTTGAGGCGGACAGTGCTTCGGGAGATTCTGATCGCTGTCCTGTTAAGAAACACGAGTGCCGACTGTATGAGCTTTATTTATCGAAGTGGTGAGTTTGAGAATTGAACATTGCTGTTATGGAGTGATTACACTTCATGTATATAAAGATGGTATGCTATTGTGGTATTTAGAATGTAGAGGTCAAATATAAACATGAAAACATTTTTAATGATAAAACGCTAACGTACAAAACTATGATTATAAATAGTTTGGCAGTTAAACGCACCGTTTTCAGTAAGAGACCAAACAAGCTCTTCAAACACTGGCAAACAAGTATTTTTTTTTTGTAGTAGTAGTAGTACCAACACATTGGTAGAATTTAATGTCTGGTAAATAGTTTGTAACATTGTGAAAACACAAATGTCCAGTGATTATAACGATTGCTGTTCACATTCTGAAAAATGATGTTGACTCAATCCAACTATGAGGACATTTCAACACAAACTTAATTGATTTGATAAGCTGTTTAAAAAGTTTGTTTTTAAGCTAGTTATCCCCCGTTTTGTGTATGCCTGGGGGGGTATTTAAATGAGCAAAATTGAGACGTCACAATATATGACCAGCAAGAAATAACTGAGACATTGAAATAGCTGCTAATTGTAGACCAAATATAGTCTGGCTATGAGTAACCCCTCTTTTACCCTAAATAACCTTAAATTTGGTTACATGGGAACTTGAGAGATGGGGTACAATATTTTATCATTTAAGCAAAGTCAACAGGTGTTTAGGGTGTTTGCTTTCATTTCTTTTACATATATGCATCATTTATTCTTGGGCTATGGTTAGACATCTATTAGACTTTCGCTGACAACACACATTTTGCCTTTTTTTAGCCAAAATTGCTTGCAGGACAAAAGCGTAAATGGGTTTGTTTGACTTTGAGGTGTTGCAAGAACCGACAGGTAGATACAGAGAAACCATACAGAGGGATCTGCCTTTGAAATGCTCTCACGCTTTTTCTTGTCGTCATCCTCCTGTCAGTCTATGAGGCACCACAAAGTCGAACACACCTAAAAAGTCGGCTTTGAGATTTGAGCTGCAACTTTGCAGAAGCTTTGAAGGAATAGTCTACCCTTTTGCCAAATTAAACTGTTATTACCTCAACTTAGACTAATTAAAACATATCTATCTTTTTTCAATGCGTGCACTGTACAGCGCGTCGTGAATGTGTTAGCATTTAGCCTAGTCCCATTCATTCCTATGGTACCAAACAGGGAAGCCACCAAACACTTCCGTGTTTTCCTTATTTAAAGACTGTTACATGAGGAGTTATAGCAGTAAGTATGGTGCCACAAAACAAAACGTTTTTTTTGGTACCATAATAATGAATGGGGCTAGGCTAAATGCAAACACATTCACAACGCGCTGTACAGTGCACGCATTGAAAAAAGATAGGTATGTATTAATTCGTCTAGGTTGAGGTAATAACATAGTTTAATATGGCAAATGGGTAGACTATTCCTTTAACAACAACATTACAAACTAACTAAAACAGGACCCCTTGATTATCAACCATTTAAATATGATTAAGGTTTTTTTAGCATATTGCTTTAAAGTGTACATCAAAGTTACTATGTTGCTAGTAGTGATTAGGGATGCTCGATTAGGCTTTTTGCAGCCGATTTTTTGTTGTTTTTGTCTTCGTGATCTTCCGATACCAATGCAGATACATATTCGCCGAGCTAATATGCAAGCTCTTTGACTGCTTGTGTAGGGTGTATGCGAACAAGAGCAGCTGTAAGAAAAAAGAAAGTTTAAACTTTCAAAACTTTAAAACGCATGCAAATAATAAACTTTCGGGATGAGAATGCAATTGTTCGTAATAGATGTGTGTTGTATACGCTGTTTGATAGGTATGTGAAGACGCGTTGCGTTGTAAGGGCCGTAGCGCGTGCTCTTAGAAATACACATCTCTGTAAAGGCAAAAAGAAAATATTCAAATCTGCACGTCGCACATCAGCAACGGGTTATAAAAGTCCTCGCACTGCGTAAACATGGTTTCTAATTGCATCCACATTCTGGAGTACCGCTACTGATCTGCGGCCAATTGATCGGAGCATCCGCAGTAGTGATAAACCGATATATTGCAGTGGCCGGTATTTGGATTTTATTTTTAATTGGCCAATAAATCTTTCTGTCCCTTAATTTAGTTGTTCCTAATACAAAACTACTCAATGTAAAGCTAGCATTTGGCTTTATTCACTTTTTATGTGCATGACGTAGAGGGCTGGGTATTTGGCAAGGGCCTCACGGTACGGTGCATATCACGATACATTGCCCATGATGCAGTGTATCACTGTACGGTACAATACGTTACATGTTGCAATACACTGTAATACTTTTTCTTTTTTCATATAAAAAATGCAAAAAATAGAGCTAACTTAAAAAACAAAGGTGCTTCCACGCGTCGACTTTGAAAGCTGCAGGTGTTTTAAAATGTTTTGCCATTTTCTCACTCCCGATTACTTCTGAGACATTGGCTGAATGGCCGTATATGACAGACAACTGGACAGCGACAATTTTCTGCACAATAAATTTTCATCTTGTTTTTAAAAAATATTTTTTTTTGTCTCCCATTTACTGTAATTCCATTTGTTAGATCGGTCTCATACTGGCCAATCTGCCACACATTGCTTTTTCAAAAACTGCATCGTCCATTAAAAATCTAAATCTGTCAACCACTTGTTGCTAGGCAACCATAAATGGCCTACAATTAGGCTAACCACCATTACTTGAAATCCATAATTTAATATTTTTTTTTGCTGGCAATTTATCTTTTATTGCTATTATGTCTCGTTTACTAAAGCAGCATTTTTTTGTATTGTGCTTTTATACACATAATCACATTCTTCTACCTGACCTCTGTCTTTCGCTCTCTCTCCAGCCCAGAGTCTGTGAGGCAGAGGACAGATTTTTTTTACATGAAGCCCGAAGACTCTGTTTCCTTGGACAGTCCGCTGTGGTTCAGCTCGACTCCTCTAGAGAAGAGTGCGCTGGCCCGGCTCTTGACTCAAATGTTGCTGGTCAGAGAGATTTATAAAGAGAACCAGCATGAAGAGGACGGAGTCTAGATGCCTGTGCACTGAGAACTTCTAACTATGCTATCAATACACCCTGTGCATCACAGACAAGCTGCTTTTCAAGTCACACCCTGTCACTCTCCCTTTAAACACACTGATCCCGGTACAGCTATGAGATGATGTGCGGATGGATATTATGGTGGGATTATGCTGATTCAAATCAGTCTTCCCAGAGGACCCTGACTCTGATAGGACTAGAGGTTTTCCAGAAACGTCACCTACAGGATGCTGCTCTCTGTCTTTTGTTTAGTTTTTGTTTTTTTTAAATCCGTTATAAACTTTAGTTTATGTAGCATTTCTTGTGAGGCCGCTGTGGTCTGTAAATATTTCTGAGCAAAGTCTGTTAGCAGGACGGTGGGGGAAGTAAAGAAGTTGAGGATTGTCTTTATCCCCGCTAACTTGGACCCAACAAAGCCTTCGGAAGATAAAATGTATTTATTGCTGTTGATGGTCGTGTCAAGAGAGAGTCTGTGATTTTCTAACAGGAGGGCAGGGTGTGTGCTGGACGCTGTGCCATGTGTGCAATTTCTCTGGCCTTCCATAAGAGCATTAAACTTGCTGCAGCCCCAGACCTCTTCTTGGAGTGTGTGCGTGCACTTGTGTGTCTTTCACCTTTTGTTGTGTTGTATTGTTTTGGAGTAGATTAACCAAACGCAGCCAATACTTAACTGGTATTGTACCTGTAAGTGTGAAACTATTCCTTAGAACAATCAATGATCTGAAATTGAACCTTAAATTTTATCCTCAGCATTGTGCTGAATACAGGGATAAACTGAGACATATTGTCAATGTTTTAAAACCATATGACTTGTTCTGGTTTCTAGGGGAGTTGAGTCATTTAAAGGATATGCGTGTGAATAAGGCCATTTCAACTTTTTGGTCATTAAACCTTTCGTTCAAAACACTTAGATTATGCGAGACTAAAAGTGATTTATTTATAAGGTCCAAGTCGATCGGCTTTATTTTTTCATAGTTTTTATGATTCTTTCTTTCTTTGACATTTTCTACCAATAAATTACAAGATAATTTCTTGGTCTCATAATGGTTTACCTAAAGACCTTTCTCAATAAGTTTAGATTCAAAGTTAAGTGAAAGAAATTTGGACATAAATATTTGAATGTGTAATTTTGTCGTCTTAAGCCCTCATCTTCTTTTGGCTTTTGAAGGGTTTGAAATTAAATGCATACTTCACCCAGAAATTTAAATGAGCAGTTAATTTACCCTTAACCCATTCCAAGATGTTGGTGACTTTATTTCTTAAGCAGAATAATATAATAGTGATAAGCGAAGATGCTTACGGAAAATAATGCATGGCTGCTTTGCCAAATAACAATAAACACCACAAAATGCTCACACTCCAAACTTACGTAAACACGCTCTGGATTTTTTGCCTGATGCTATGGATTCAAGCTAATAAAACTAAATAATGTTGAGTTTCTTGCACAAAGAAATCAATTTGCTTCATAAGAGCTCAACATACAATGGTGTCAGGAGCCATTACAGTTACTTTTGTCTTATTCTGTATTTTTGACCCTCAAAGAGAGGGCAGACTTAGAGTTCAGGCAGGCCTTTATTGTGATGTAAATATGGACTGTATTTATCAGGCTCATATCACTCATCTGGCAGAAAAAGCTTATGTGGTATGAGTTCACTTGGCAGCAATGGCAGGTATCATCTCCTCCCAAACAAACATAGGGCTTGCAAGCCAGCTGGTGTCTCATATCAACAGCTGCATGGGATGCTGGGAATCACAAGGTCACCAAAGTTATGATCATGTGACAGGAAATAGCTACCAGGAGGATGTCATGTAAGGTTGTAGGTCATCTTATGAGTTGGCAGTTACTGAGAGCAGAATAGCACTCCCCAATTTAATATAAATAAAAATGGGAATGAGTCAATTCTGAGGATGCGTCATCAACCCTTTAAAGCAGGGGTGCCCAACCCTGCTCCTGGAGGGCTACCGTCCTGCAGACTTCTGTTACGACCAAAGCGCCATCACACCTGTCTGTAATTATCGAGCAACCCTGAACACCTTGATTAGCTGCGTCAGCTGTGTTTGATTGGGGTTGGAACTAAAATCTGCAGGACGGTAGCCCTCCAGGAACAGGGTTGGGCACCCCTGCTTTAAAGCTAATCTTTTTCGTGTGTGTGTGTGTGTGTGTGTGTGTGTGTGTGTGTGTGTGTGTGTGTGTGTGTGTGTGTGTGGTTGTGTCAAGTATATACAGCGGGGAAAATAAGTATTTGACACATCAGCATTTTTATCAGTAAAGGATTTCTAAGTGGCTATTGATACAAAATTGTATCCATCAGATGTAGCCATCAAGCCAAGGATTGAATTCATACAAAGAATCAGAACATTTAAGTATACATGTTGAGTCATAATAAATAAAGTGAAATGACACAGGGAATAAGTACTGAACATATGAAGAGAACAAGGTACAGCAGATACTGTTATTTCAAAGAAAACTATAAGCAATGCACTGAACCGTCATGGCATCCATGCACGCTCACCACACAAGACTATTGCTGAGCGAAAAGCATGTTGAGACTTGGTTAAAGTTTGCGAAAGAACATTTGGAGAAGCCTGTGGATTATTGGGAGACTATAGTATGGTCAGATTAAAGCAAAATTGAACTTTTTGGCAGTCATTCTACACACTATGTTTGGAGAAGAAATTGCACTGCCCACCACACCAAGAACGCCATACCAACAGTTGGAGGTGGAAGCATCATGGTGTGGGGCTGCTTTTAAGCAAGGGGTACTGGCAGACTTCATTTTATTGAAGGCAGGATGAATGTACCAGGACATTCTGGATAAAAATTGTCTGCCATCTACCAGAAAGCTGAAAATGAAAAAGGCAAGGCCAAGGAAACAATGAAGTGGTTTCAAAGAAAGAAAATTAAGTTGCATGAATGGTCCAGTCAATCACCTGACCTAAATACCATAGAAAATCTATGGAGAGAACTGAAGATCAAAGATTCATAAAAGAGGCCCAAGGAATTTCAAGATTTAAAGACCATTTGTGTGGAAGAATGGGCCAGAATCACTCCTGAGCAATGCAGACAACTGGTCTCTCCATACAAGAGGTGTCTCGAAGCTGTAATCACCAACAAAGGCTTTTCTACAAAGGATTAAATGAAGAGTGTTCAATACTTATTCCCTGTGCCATTTTACTTTATTTATTATGACTCAACTTGTATACTTAAATGTTTTGATTTCTTTATGAATTCAATATTTGGCTTGATGGCTACATCTGGTTTTCTGTCAATAGCCCACTTAGAAATCCCCTTACTGATAAAAATGCTGATGTGTCAAATACTTATTTTCGTATTTACGTATTTAAAATCAAACAATTATTTAGATTGAAAATGAAAAATTTTGGTCCGCTGCCATTGCTTGACATTTGTGACCCGGGACCACAAAACCTATTTGTTCACCTGCTTGCAGAGAATGTTTTACCAAAACTAAGTTACTGGGTTGTTTATTTTAACCTTTTCTAGGTTGATAGAAGCACTGGGGACCCAATTATAGCACTTAAACATGGAAAAAGTCAGATTTTTATGAAATGTCCCCTTTAAAATACAAATGATTTTTTACATCACAATAATTTTGACCCATACCATGTATTTTTAGTTATTGCTACAAATACCTTTGCTACTTATAACTGGTTTTGTCGTCCTGGGTCACATTTGTTCATCACCTTATTTAGCCCTGCACCAGCATTTCTATTATAAAAATATGTTACAATTGACTCAATGATGACATACGAAATGTATGTGTTGTCCTTATTTAACCTAGAATATGATTTAAACTAGAATATGTATACTATTTTTTTTATATTTTTTTGTTTTTTAAAGTATTTAAAAGTATTTTAAGTATTTAAAAGTATTTAAGTATTTAAATCCCTGATTTATAATTTAATTTCAGAAATGTGGATACCACTGTATAAATATGACAAATTCAGAAAATCCTGACATAACACTGTAGACATTTTTTTTTTGTTGAATCAACTCAGATTTACAAGTCATGTCTACTTACTATTATTTATCTTGACTAGAGATGAGTTGCTACAACATATACAATGAAGTTGAGTTTTTTAAACTGTATTATAACTTATCTGTAGTTAAAACAACTCATCTCTAGTCAAGATAAATAATAGTAAGTTAAAATGACTCACTTGATGAGTTGATTCAACAAAAAAAACGTTAAGTCAGCAAAGAATTTTTACTGTGTAAGTAACAGATTTAAAAGCACACTGACAAGGCAGAATCAATATTTTCCTCTACTTTTCCTCTTGACATGTAGTAACACCACAGCACAACATAACATTTCAGTTAACCCTAATAGCACAAACTCTTGTATGTCCTAAAGCGTTTAACAGTACGTCCAGTTGGGGGCAGCCTACATTGGGGGAGCAGATATTGAACAAGAGTGGGCAGGGTTAGATACATTAAATTCCTTCACATTTAGGTGTGAGTTTTGCTTCCAGATGAACATCCATCACTCTGAATCCTACTTCAGTGTTTTTTTTCTGTGTGTCTAAGTGACGCAAAAGCATGCTGAGGTTACCTCACCGATGTGACACCATGCTTGTGAACTCTGGCACCTCCCCATAATGTGTGCACTACATATGTGAATGGTCTCTTTGTATCACACAGGCACGTATCTGCTTACCGTTTCTCTACGAAAACAAAATACGAGAGATAAAACAGTGCTTAGAACAAGAAAAATGCACATGCATGTACTGTATAACAAACCCTCTGTTTTTTGAAGAGGCAGCTTTTTCTTTCTTTTACACCAGTTCGAGTTGGCCAGACTCCAATAACTTGGTCCCATTGATCTGAAACTAAAACGTCCACAGCCGGCCGAGAGAGAGAGGACGGGCGGATGTAAAAACATTTTTTCACCCTCGTGGGTTTTTTTGTTTGGGCTCAATCCCCAGTGCTTTCATGGGACATAATGAAAGTGCAGCTCTCAGCAGGGTCATCTGGGATAGAGCCGCGGCAGGGGCGAGAGGCTGACTATAGGTGGCGATTAGGCACCCTAATGTGGGATGAATCCTTTCACAGTCACATGATATGAACTAATGTCACCGTTTAATTATAAAACAACAGAAAGCTGGTTTAGGGAGGAGGGGGTTTGTGTTGACCAGCTGCACTGAAGTGAGAACCACTAGTATGGATGACAGCTACAATAAATTCTTTTTAGGTTACTAAAGCATCTTTCATGATGATATTGTCTTGGATGTTGATACATAATGTTGCATGTACATTGGAATTACACTGTCCTTTATTAGCTCATATTGTAGGACTTTTTTGCAGTGCGTCTCAAATAGATTGTTAAATTTAGGATGACCTATCTCTGTTTAGAAAGCTCACAGATACAGATATACAATATATAAATAGATATATAAAAGATATTAATGTTATATTTTCACAGAATGTTCAGCCTAGCCTACATTAGGTAGGATGAAAACTGTAAAAAATTACTTTATGTAGTGGGAATTTAAAGCTTCTTTTTTCTATAAGCTACAAAGTTAATGGTGATAATGGTCTCCATCTGGTTTCATTGTATGGTGAAGATCAGCTTGTTACATGCAAGAAAGCCTCTCATGGGTGTGTAATAGTTTAAGGGAGAGTAAATGACGCTCAATTTTTTTATTTTTGGGTGAACTATCCTTTTAACCGCACATATCCAACTGGCTGGACACAAGAAGGGCCCCAAACATTGAGTGGCTCTCCTGATATAAACAACAGGGCTCAGTGGCATTCAGCCGAAGTGGCTGCATGAATTTCCAAGGTGATTAAAGGCTATTAATAACCGCCTGTGTGTTTTCAGTTCTGAGATGGTGAAGTCAAACCCTACACACAGACGTTGCCCTTCATAGACAGCACTTCAACCTTCAACCAATCAAATGACACCCCTCAAACGCTAGACTTAACACCTACTTCCTATCACCTCCTCTTCTGTGCCTGGCTCCATGCACATCTTCCTACAATTCTCTTCTGCTGCAATTCTTTCATTTGTGTTTTGCATTGCCCCGTTTCTCATTTTTATCAAAATTTTATAATACAAAGTAAAAAAAAGTCTAGTTTGAATATTAATTATCTACGTTTTGTTTATGTGTTGTATTTTAAGATACTCAAAATGAATTGTGTTTATTGTAACCTTGACAGGAGGTTCGTCAGTTTGAAGCTGACATTGTCTCTCTAATCCTTTACCCCAAAATAACCCAACACCCTCATCCTCTCAGTTATCTAGACACAGGGTTCATAAAAGGACCAATGGTGCTGCTTCAGCTGCTGTATGTGGGTGAAGCCGTTCCCACAATACACAGCATGTGCTGCTGACTGAATGTTATAAGTCAGATCAAAAGCAGTGTAGTGAGAATTATAGATATCACTGTGAGCTCTCTGAACTTGAACTTCAGTGTCAGATATAAAGTTATTTTAGATGGCATTATTGGGATCTATCTAAGCTCAACATTCACTTTAACTTCTTGTTAAACAGATAATATTCAATGTTATACTACGCGCCTGTTGAATGCTTTATTCTGACTGGCTGAGAAATGTTCTATGGGTGTTGATTATTTTTCTGTAAATTATTGAAATGAATGACAAAATTATACAATAATAATACATACATACATAGATTTTACTTAATTATTTGCTGTGAAGTGAAAATATCTTAAAAATTATTAAAATTAACTTTATTTGGACCTACATTCAGTCCTACTCGAACTCGGCCAATATTAAAGTTGAATCCACTTTTCTTAACAGCAGGTAGTGTGTAACATTGCTGTTTGAGCATAAACAACATCTGCAAAATTACAACGCTCAAAGTTCAATGCAATGGAGATATTTGCTTTAACTACAAATACAGCGAATGGCCTACAACTAAGCCACTTCCTGGGTTAGTGACATCACAAACCCCCAAAACATAAAACCCTGTAGATAAACCCTGCCTCCTGGAACACATAGCAAAGGGGGCTTTTTTTCGAAACAGCCAATTACAACACACTGGGACAATGAACCAATCTGAGCATATTGAGTATTTCTGAAGGAGGGGCTTCATAGACCCAGGAACTAAACAGGCTGTTTTTATGAGGATGGAAACAGCGGTACAGAATTTGTGTGTTTTTATTAACAAAGCATAAACATACGTTACAGTGTAGCCCAATGGCGGCCGGTGACCTCTTTTTTCGGGGCGCACCATGCGAAGTTCATCACAACATGTATGTAGCCCGTCTTGTGTCTTGTTCGTAATTTCAAAATATGTGTTCCGCACATCGAGTGATCCTATGTGCATCAAGTCTCTTGTCAAAATAAGTGCCTGCTGCAGATGCGTCGAAAGGATTTATGATAAAAGCGACTCTCGTGTTTGCCAGATACTCGCATAATCTCATGCGTAATCAGAGTTTACTGTTAAGGGAGTCTTGCGTGTATTTTGTGAACGTGAGCGTCTCTTTTATCATAAACGGTTTTGATGCGCATGCCAGCAGGCACTTATTTTGACAAAACACATGGTTCACATGACGCAACAAACACATATTTTGAAAAACACAAGCAACACACATGACACTCCAAACCCTTGAATTTGCGCCCCTCGGAGGAGCAGTAACAAGCCGCCACTGGTGTAGCCCATAAACCTTAGAAAAGGCACTTCAAGCTAAAACTATGAACTTTTAACTTGTTGGCTGGTTACTCCCTAACACTATTAGAAAACCAAAGTGCACACACATGAACTCTATACCCTTACATGGGGTTCATTGTCTTTCTACATGAATTGTTATTTGTTTTGTTAATCCTATAGTTTGGGGGTGGTGAGGACTGTGCGGATA